>NW_027456574.1:0-337500 GCF_040206685.1 Ascaphus truei | reverse complement strand
GGAGACACTGAAACGTACAAACAGTTGGTCAAAGATCCCACTGTGGCCTTCAAGGCAGAGATTGATCCAATAATACACTTGGGTATATCCAACGGGTGGATTTCGGAAGACACTGGCAGATTCCTCACCCAACAACATCCAAAGATGCCTGTTATGTATACAATCCCTAAGATTCACAAATCTGCAACACATCCGCCAGGACGACCAATCATCTCGGCTCGGGCGTCCCTGTGCCATCCGATTTCGCAATACGTGGACTTTTATCTACAACCGTTAGTGGCAGGCATGGCTACTTGTGTCAAGGACACTACTAATTTCATGGAGCATATCAACAATCTAGCATTTGATCCATCTGGGTGTGTATTGGCTACCCTTGATGTAGCAAGTCTATACACGAATATCCCGCACAAAGAGGGCTTGGAGGCTATCCAGAGAAAGTTGATCACAAGAACTTCACAGACCGGCCCCCCGTCTGAATTCCTACTACTCCTGATAGAAGTTATTTTGAATAAAAACTTCTTCAGGTTTGAAAAATCATACTATTTACAGCTGAGTGGGACAGCCATGGGCTCAAATATGGCACCATCATACGCCAACTTATATATGGACATGTATGAGCAAACCCACATTTTATGCGATGCGCCCAATGCACAATACATCAGAAAGTTTTTACGCTACATTGACGATATTTTCATTGTTTGGAGTGGTACTACAATAGAACTACAAGATTTTGTGAACCATCTGAACAGCATTCCATCGAAAATACGTTTTACGTTATGTTATAGCGAACTTGAGATACCATTTTTGGATACTATTGTATATAAAGCAGGTGGTAAATTGGCTACAAGGCTATATCAAAAAACAACTGACAAGAACACACTACTTTATGCAACTAGCCATCACCCGGCCCCATTGAAAAAAGGTCTTCCGTATTCACAGTTATTAAGAGTCAAGCGAATCACTAGTGATCCGGATGAGATGGAATCAGCTCTCATCAACATGGCGAACAGATTCCTTGAGCGGGGATACAGCCCTGTCGATGTTAAACATGCCCTTGACCGTGTGATTTCACAAGACGACGCAGATCGTGAAAACATCAATCAAGGAGAGTAAACTAATAAAACAAGATTTAATGTCATTAGTACATTTAGCACTGCATCTCCATGCATTCAACGCAGTATTAGAGATAATTGGCACGTTTTAACGAACGATGATAAGATAGGCAAACACTTTCGTGAACCCCCCTTGTTTTGTTTCCGCCGTGGTCCATCCATTGGGGATATGATCACGCAAGCAGATCCAACTGACAAATATAGCAAGGACAAAACATGAAAAAATATAGTATTAAAAAGGCGCCGGCAGATAAAGGATATATTCACCAACAGGAAGAAACCGATATGGATTCCAGACGGTAGAGGTGTGCTTAAAGAGAATATAAAAAAACACAAAACATAGTGTAATACTGTAGGTAAAAAACAAACAAACAACATATAGTGTATCACTAATACTAAATGAATATATATCAGCTGAGATCAAGGGTGATAGGGATATTAAAACATTTAATAAAATAGATTAAAAAACACTGGACATGAAAAACATATACAAATAATATAAACACTCATTAAATATGACAATAATTAGGACAATTGGTGTGGGACCAGTAATCAGCTGCACCAGGTGGAGTACCCACTCACCGGACGAAGGATAAAAACAGGCGGTGGATATATCTGAGAGTATCCCCTCTCTTTTCAGCTCACACAGCTATTGCACCGGGTTCAGGGCCAAGATGACAGCTACACACGCCAGGCTGCGTGTGCTTACTTCCCCTTGGCGCTCTTTCCTCCTCGCGGCTGGTGGCAGATTCACCGCAGCAGCAGATTCGTGCTGATCTTGAGTACCAGCCGATAAACAGCTGATTCGTCACGGCACTGGAAGCACCTCAGGCGTAGCGATCTGGGTCCCAAACAATTTAACCCTACGCGTTTCGAGAGCGAGCTGCTCTCTTCCTCAGGGGTTCTAAAGATGTGTCCCATAGTGTCCTCTTTTATAGGTGTCCAATTGGGTCCAATAATCACCCTAATTAAATTGTTGCACATGCGCAATAGGTAGTATGTGGAAAACAATGTCCATTTGTCCGCACATGCGCAGTGTGAATTGATAGCAAAAAATAAAATGCAAAGTTAAAATAACGATCTCAGCTGATAAATTAACATAACATATAACAACAATTTCTGTGATCAGTGCATTATTAAATATAAGCACTATAAATGAATGTGCTATGATTATGTGACAAATATATAGAAAACCTAATCTAAACTGTGTGGTGTGTGCTATAATTAAATGGGCTATGATACTATAAAATATATTCTAAACTGTGTATGTAGTGTATATATTTAAAAATGTGAATATATTTATTTATAGTGTGAATAATGGTAAGAATTAATACAGTGGTGTATATATGTACTAATAAAAATAAAAGTGACATGTGATATACTAATTATGATAATCAAATATAATAATAATAATATTAAATATAGTGCCCATTTTTATGAACTATGAATTATATTATAAATAAGTGACATGGAATAAGTGTATAGGGACAAAACATGGTTAATCCAAAAACCTGGTGCATACAGGTGCAAGGGGTGCACAAATTGCCAATACAGCTAAACCCCATTATAACGCGTCTCGTTATACCGCGATTCGGTTATAACGCGGTTTTCCCGTGGCTCCCGTTTTAAAAAAAAAATAAAAAAAATTTTTTTTTTTTGCACACTGCACACACTGCGCACACACACTGCTCATTGCTCACACTGCCACACTGCACACACACTGCACACTGCACACACACTGCTCATTGCTCACACTGCACACACTGACACACTGCACACACACTGCACACACACTGCACACTGCACACACACTGCTCATTGCTCACACTGCACACACTGACACACTGCACACACACTGCACACACACTGCACACTGCACACACACTGCTCATTGCTCACACTGACACACTGCACACACACTGCTCATTGCTCACACGGCACACACTGACACTGCACACACACTGCACACTGCACACACTGACACACTGCACACACACTGCACACTGCACACACACTGCTCATTGCTCACACTGACACACTACACACACAGCGCACACTGCACACACACTGCTCATTGCTCACACTGCACACACTGACACACTGCACACACACTGCACACACACTGCACACTGCACACACACTGCTCATTGCTCACACTGCACACACTGACACACTGCACACACACTGCACACACACTGCACACTGCACACACACTGCTCATTGCTCACACTGCACACACTGACACACTGCACACACACTGCACACACACTGCACACTGCACACACACTGCTCATTGCTCACACTGCACACACTGACACACTGCACACACACTGCACACACACTGCACACTGCACACACACTGCTCATTGCTCACACTGACACACTGCACACACACTGCTCATTGCTCACACGGCACACACTGACACTGCACACACACTGCACACTGCACACACTGACACACTGCACACACACTGCACACTGCACACACACTGCTCATTGCTCACACTGACACACTACACACACAGCGCACACTGCACACACACTGCTCATTGCTCACACTGCACACACTGACACACTGCACACACACTGCACACACACTGCACACTGCACACACACTGCTCATTGCTCACACTGCACACACTGACACACTGCACACACACTGCACACTGCACACACACTGCTCATTGCTCACACTGACACACTGCACACACACTGCACACTGCACACACACTGCTCATTGCTCACACTGACACACTACACACACAGCGCACACTGCACACACACTGCTCATTGCTCACACTGCACACACTGACACACTGCACACACACTGCACACACACTGCACACTGCACACACACTGCTCATTGCTCACACTGCACACACTGACACACTGCACACACACTGCACACTGCACACACACTGCTCATTGCTCACACGGCACACACTGACACACTGCACACTGCACACACTGACACACTGCACACTGCACACACACTGCTCATTGCTCACACTGCACACACTGACACACTGCACACACACTGCACACTGCACACACACTGCTCATTGCTCACACTGCACACACTGACACACTGCACACACACTGCACACTGCACACACTTACACACACTCACAGACACTCACACACACTCACACACACTCTCACACATTCAGACACTTACACACACTTAGACACTCACAGACACTCGCTCACACTGCACACACTGCGCACACACACTGCTCATTGCTCACACTGCCACACTGCACACACACTGCACACACACTGCTCATTGCTCACACTGCACACACTGACACACTGCACACACACTGCACACACACTGCACACTGCACACACACTGCTCATTGCTCACACTGCACACACTGACACACTGCACACACACTGCACACACACTGCACACTGCACACACACTGCTCATTGCTCACACTGACACACTGCACACACACTGCTCATTGCTCACACGGCACACACTGACACACTGCACACACACTGCACACTGCACACACTGACACACTGCACACACACTGCACACTGCACACACACTGCCCATTGCTCACACTGACACACTACACACACAGCGCACACTGCACACACACTGCTCATTGCTCACACTGCACACACTGACACACTGCACACACACTGCACACACACTGCACACTGCACACACACTGCTCATTGCTCACACTGCACACACTGACACACTGCACACACACTGCACACTGCACACACACTGCTCATTGCTCACAGTGACACACTGCACACACACTGCACACTGCACACACACTGCTCATTGCTCACACTGCACACACTGACACACTGCACACACACTGCACACTGCACACACACTGCTCATTGCTCACACTGCACACACTGACACACTGCACACACACTGCACACACACTGCACACTGCACACACACTGCTCATTGCTCACACTGCACACACTGACACACTGCACACACACTGCACACTGCACACACACTGCTCATTGCTCACACGGCACACACTGACACACTGCACACTGCACACACTGACACACTGCACACTGCACACACACTGCTCATTGCTCACACTGCACACACTGACACACTGCACACACACTGCACACTGCACACACACTGCTCATTGCTCACACTGCACACACTGACACACTGCACACACACTGCACACTGCACACACTTACACACACTCACAGACACTCACACACACTCACACACACTCACACACACTCTCACACATTCAGACACTTACACACACTTAGACACTCACAGACACTCACACACACTTACACACACTTACACACACTCACAGACTGCACACACACTGTACACTGCACACACACTCCTCATTGCTCACACTACACACACTGCACACACACTGCACACTGCACACACACTGCTCATTGCTCACACTGCACACACTGCACACACTGACACACTGCACACACACTGCACACACTTACACACACTGCACACACTCACAGACACTCACAGACACTCACAGACACTCACACACACTCACACACACTCACACACACTCACAGACACTTACACACACTTACACACACACACTCAGACACTTACACACACTTACACACACTTAGACACTCACAGACACTCACACACACTTACACACACTTACACACACTCACAGACACTTACACACACTTACACACACACTCAGACACTTACACACACTCACAGACACTTACACACACTCACACCCACATACACACACTTTCTCTCCCATATGTACATACACACACACACTCTCTCACTCTACACAGACGGGGGGTGGGGTCGGAGCAGAGGAAAGGCCGCGACCAGCACCACCACCCGCTCCCCCCCCTCCTCCCGCGCAGGCAGCGGGAGCGCCAGTGACAGCGGTGGGGAGAAGAAACCCCCCGCTATCACCTCCATGCAGGCAGCGGGAGCACCGGGCACGTGGAGGGATCAGAGGTAAGCGGGGACCGGAGGGACATCCCCGCTCCCATCTCCTTCCCCGCGGGCTGTCCTGCGGTGACAGGGGGAAGCTTGGAGCGGAGGGACATGCCCGCTCCCATCTCCTGCCCCGCGGCCTGTCACGCGGTGACAGGGGGAAGCGGGGAGCGGAGGGACATGCCCGCTCCCATCTCCTGTCCCGCGGGATGAATCTGCATTAAAGCGGTGGCCATTTTTTTCCCCGCGACCCCGTTAGTAACGCGGTGGTCTTGGGGTGGACCCCGAGACCCGCGTTATAACGGGGTTTAGCTGTATATGCAGGTGGGGCCCTTCTACTGCCATCCACATAATGGGACTAAAATCAAAATTCACCAACATCTAAATTGTGAATCAAAATTTGTTATATATCTGATAAAATGCCCATGTGGTTTACTCTATATTGGGAAAACAGTGCGGATGCTTAAAGAGCGCATTGCGATCCATCGATCTACAATTCGAAAGGCTCTGTCAACAGATGCTAAGGATTCGGAGTTTAAATGCCTCCCTGTTGCCAAACATTTTATCGACTTCAAACACTCTTTGGCAACATTTAGGTGCATGCCCATCATGCAGATCCAAGCGCCCACACGAGGGGGCGATAGGAATAGACTTCTGCTGCAAAGTGAAGCGAGGCATATCTTTGAATTGAAGACAGTGGCACCGTTTGGCCTGAACGAAGATTTTTCTTTGGGATGTTTTTTGTAATGAACTCTTTATTTGATATCCTGTGTTTGATGAAAAAATTGTTTTGTGTATCAAGTTTTTCTTGAATTTTCCTTTTCTGTGTTATTTGTTTATGTGGCCCTTGTTATGTTATCCTCACGAGATCACTCCTGGGTGATGGTTTGTGTATCAAGTTTGTTGACATTGCTCCACTTTGGGAATTATGGTACATTATGGTGCATTTGATATTGTGTTATGTCTAACATGTTGTTTCCACATGTCTGTGATATGTTGTTCTAGGACGGAGTTAGTTGAACGAGTCTGACTTTTATCGTTGCTCCAGATGGATCTACTCTTGTCCATTAGATTGGGACATGTTGGACTAACACTTCTTATGCCCAGTGGTCCATCTATTTAGTAATAGAATGTTTTGACCATAAATTGTATCACTTTGCCGATTTTAGACTGTATTGGTCAATGTAATTATAGTATTTATTATAGTTGAGCAGTTAATACAATACACTGTATTTTGATACACATATTTTATAATGATAGTTTTATATTTCTTTTGGGTTACGTAGTTATGTGTTGGAGCATGCCTTCTTGGGCAGGATGTAGGTTTATAATATATCAATAGTATTATTCACTCTTTTATAGCCTTGTATCTTTGTATGCGTTGTAGTTACATGCCAGAGCTTATTTTAGTGCTGCCCCAGTTGTTACTAGCCCTCCTTATTTAGCCCAGGTTAGCACAAGTGTCCCGCTGATAACAGCACTTTTTTAGTTAAACCCTTGCGCATGCGCGCTTATGCGCGTTATAGGGATAGATTCGGGGACATGGGGAGTCCTATGCACCACGTATTACATACTGCTTGGGGCTCTGTGAGGTTCGCGCATGCGCGAACCGTCACAACACAGACATACAGACATAGGGATTTCTAAGTGTAGCCCATTGCAGTCAACGTGGGACACCGTGAGGTTCGCGCATGCGCGAACCGCCACTAGATTGGCTCTATGTACTACACTGGCCACCGTAGTTGCTCCTGAGAAGCCTGATTACCATATCCAAGATGGCTATGCGTTCCAACACATACCTGCAGGTCACAGCGGCGCGGTTTCGCGGGCAATCTTGTCCTGACACGGGTGAGTTCGTTTTATTTTTTGATTAGCATGGGTACATAAGGGGGATTAGTAGAATTCACTTATTGCACGTCCCTGAGGAAGGTCACGCTTGGTTGATCGAAACGTTAGAGGTGGTGCCATGTTTCACTGAATACAGTTCTATTGGACTTACTGGACTGTGTGCTGTCTCGTTTTTTCCGGACTCCAATCTGGTAAAATCTACTTATTTATATATATATATATATATATATACATGTAGAGGTATTAGTACCGTGTTAGCCGAGCTTCAATAATCAAAAAATAAATAGATGATACCGTTCTATGGCTAACGAAATGCTTTTATTTGTGCGAGCTTTCGAGATACACTGATCTCTTCTTCCGGCGATGAAGAGATCAGTGTATCTCGAAAGCTCGCACAAATAAAAGCATTTCGTTAGCCACAAAACGGTATCATCTATTTATTTTTTGATTATATATATATATATATATATATATATATATATATACAGTGTTTGACAATCCTATACATTTGCACGCCCCGGGCGAGTGGATTTAACATCGTGGCGAGCTCCTATTGGCCCAAGCAGCACACGTGTGGTACTACACTGGCGACACAGTTTATCACACTGCGGCCAGATCCGCAAGCCGGGAGATTTCCCGGCTTGCTAGTGGCCGCCCCTCGGCGTGCCGCGCGTCATAGACGCGCGGTCACGCGTCTTCGGGAGCGTGCGCCCCCTGCACGCGCGTCCAGGGGCTCCCCGAGGGAGCCCTGGTGTCCCGCGATCGCGGGACAGCGGCAGGGGGTTCCGGGGGACCCGGCGGACCCGGCAGCGGTAGGGAGAGCGCCCTGATCGGAGGGCGCTCTTCCGCTGCTTCGGCGCGCGCCCGTCACTCTCGGGCGCGCGCCAGGCTACTGCTGCGGCACAGAACGGGCAAATGCTCGAATAAACTGTGCCGCAGCAGTAGGTGGCGAGTAGATTTTTTGGTTATTTGTCAACCACTGTATATATACAGTATATATATATATATATATATATATATATATATATATATATATATATATATATATATATATAAAATAAAAAACGAGCGGTACAGATACCTCTACATCTCTCTCTCTCTACATCTCTCTCTCTCTACCTCTCTCTCTACCTCTCTCTCTACCTCTCTCTCTCTCTACCTCTCTCTCTCTCTCTACCTCTCTCTCTCTACCTCTCTCTCTCTCTACCTCTCTCTCTCTACCTCTCTCTCTCTCTACCTCTCTCTCTACCTCTCTCTCTCTCTCTCTCTCTCTCTACCTCTCTCTACCTCTCTCTACCTCTCTCTACCTCTCTCTACCTCTCTCTCTACCTCTCTCTACCTCTCTCTCTCTACCTCTCTCTCTCTCTCTACCTCTCTCTACCTCTCTCTCTCTCTCTACCTCTCTCTCTCTCTACCTCTCTCTCTCTACCTCTCTCTCTCTCTCTACCTCTCTCTCTCTCTCTCGACCTCTCTCTCTCTCTCTCTACCTCTCTCTGTCTCTACACCTCTCTCTGTCTCTACACCTCTCTCTCTCTACACCTCTCTCTCTCTACACCTCTCTCTCTCTACACCTCTCTCCCGCTACACCTCTCTCTACACCTCTCTCTCTCTACACCTCTCTCTCTACACCTCTGTCTCTCTACACCTCTGTCTCTCTACACCTCTGTCTCTCTACACCTCTCTCTCTACACCTCTCTCTCTCTACACCTCTGTCTCTCTACACCTCTGTCTCGATACACATCTCTCTCTCTACACCTCTCTCTCTCTACACCTCTCTCTCTCTACACCTCTCTCTCTCTACACCTCTCTCTCTCTCTTTCTCTCTCTCGACCCGCGGCGCGGGTGGCCGCACGAGCGTTCCCCACCAGCAGGGGAATCCTCCCGAGCCGGTCCCAGTCCCCCCTTGCTGTACAGCTCACTACACGCTGTGACGCGTCAGCTGCCAGGGGATTCAAGAGAATTGTAATCCCAAACGGCGACGCGTCACGTGGTGTGGCTGTGAGCCAATGAGGAGGGGAGGCTTCGGGGAGCCCCGGGCGAGTGGATTTAACATCGTGGCGAGCTCCTATTGGCCCAAGCAGCACACGTGTGGTACTAGGTGGCGAGTAGATTTTTTGGTTATTTGTCAACCACTGTATATATACAGTATATATATATATATATATATATATATAAAATAAAAAACGAGCCGTACAGATACCTCTACATCTCTCTCTCTCTACATCTCTCTCTCTTTACCTCTCTCTCTACCTCTCTCTCTCTCTACCTCTCTCTCTCTCTCTCTCTCTCTCTCTCTCTCTCTACCTCTCTCTCTCTACCTCTCTCTCTCTACCTCTCTCTCTCTACCTCTCTCTCTCTCTCTCTCTCTCTCTCTCTCTACCTCTCTCTCTCTCTACCTCTCTCTACCTCTCTCTACCTCTCTCTACCTCTCTCTACCTCTCTCTCTACCTCTCTCTACCTCTCTCTCTACCTCTCTCTCTCTCTCTACCTCTCTCTCTCTACCTCTCTCTCTCTCTACCTCTCTCTCTCTCTCTACCTCTCTCTCTCTCTCTCTCTCTCTCTCTCTCTCTCTCTCTCTACCTCTCTCTGTCTCTACACCTCTCTCTCTCTCTACACCTCTCTCTTTCTACACCTCTCTCTCTCTACACCTCTCTCTCTCTACACCTCTCTCCCTCTACACCTCTCTCCCTCTACACCTCTCTCTACACCTCTCTCTCTCAACACCTCTCTCTCTACACCTCTGTCTCTCTACACCTCTGTCTCTCTACACCTCTCTCTCTCTACACCTCTCTCTCTACACCTCTCTCTCTCTACACCTCTCTCTCTCTACACCTCTGTCTCTCTACACCTCTCTCTCTCTACACCTCTCTCTCTACACCTCTCTCTCTCTACACCTCTGTCTCTCTACCTCTCTCTCTCTCTACACCTCTCTCTCTCTACACCTCTCTCTCTCTCTTTCTCTCTCTCTACCCGTGGCGTGGGTGGCCGCACGAGCGTTCCCCACCAGCAGGGGAATCCTCCCGAGCCGGGCCCAGTCCCCCCTCGCTGTACAGCTCACTACACGCTGTGACGCGTCAGCTGCCAGGGGATTCAAGAGAATTGTAATCCCAAACGGCGACGCGTCACGTGGTGTGGCTGTGAGCCAATGAGGAGGGGAGGCTTCGGGGAGCGGGGAGGAGAGTGTGGGGGGAAAGCAGCGTGAGTGTCTGTCTGTGTGTGTGTGTATATGTGTGCCTGAGTGCGTGTGTGCCTGTCTGTGTGTGTGTGCCTGAGTGAATGTCTGTGTGTGTGTATGTGTGTGCCTGAGTGCCTGTCTGTGTGTGTGCCTGTCTGTGTGTGTGCCTGAGTGCCTGTCTGTGTGTGTGTATGTGTGTGCCTGAGTGCCTGTCTGTGTGTGTGCCTGTCTGTGTGTGTGCCTGAGTGCGTGTCTGTGTGTGAGGATTTGAGGGGCTGAGGATTTGAGGGGCTCAGCGGTTGAGGGGCTGAATGGCTGAGTTGAGGGGCTGAATGGCTGACGGGCGGTCCCGCCCCCCCACCCATTTTGGCCACCTCGCAAAAATGGTCCCTTTGGACCGGAAAAAGCCCCAAGTGCCTCTCCACGCGCTGCCTGTCTGCAGTGCGGGCGTGTGGTCTGAGGCAGCGGGGCCTTAGCCTAACACACATGCACAAATTAAGTTATGGTGAGTAAACAAAAAAGGTGACAAAAACCTTCTAACATAGTATATATACTGCAAATAAAAAAAAACAACTGTATAAGCATATTCATTTCCACAAACCAGCCTTTTACTTATAATCTGCAGCCAGGGATTCTGGGTAACAACATGCAAATGAGCACTCAGTGTGTCTTTACTCTTCTTATCCTATTTAACATGGATCCCTATAACTTATACCTGCGGTTTTACACAGATTTAAGGGCTTTTGTCTCCCTTTTTTTTACACACCTTATATTACTTTGTGTAGCTGTTGTGTGGTCTCTACCAGCCTCACCTTGCAAGGTCCGTAATAATCTTCACACTGCTGAGTCACAAAGGTCTAACAGCAGTTTGTGAATAGGTTTACTGGCCATGCACTTCTTTAACCCATACTCTGCTGGAAAAGCTGTGTAAAACGGTAGGTAGAACCTTATAGGGATCCATGTTAAAAAGGCTAAGAAGCAAAAATAATAAAATGACACACAGTGCTCATTTGCATATTGTTAGACAGGATCCCTGGTTGCAGTGGAAGCATTGTATGCTGAGAGATTATAGATAAACAGGTCCGCCTATAAGGGAAGAAATCCAGGACAAGTATCCCGGGTCTGGGAGCTGATAGTGGCCCAGCCAGCCAGTGCTGTAAGTCCTGCCAGAAGTCAGGCCCAACTTCTGCATCCAGCTGTCAGGCCCCGACTTTCCCCAGCTGTTTCCTGCCTCTTCCCATGCTGGACCCCTCTCTCCTGCTGATGTGAGCCAGAAGCTGAGCACACCTGGAAATCAGGCCCAGCTTCCGGCACGCACCGGTGGGAGAGAGAGAGGCAGGTACGGCATGGGAGAGAGATGTCCTATTGTAATGTATTGTATGTCTTTATTTATATAGCACCATAAATGTACATATCGCTTCACAGTAGTAATACATATCATATAAATAACAAATAATATAAATAACAGGTCATGGGAATAAGTGCTTCAGACATAAAAGTAACATTAAGGAAGAGGAGTCCCTGCTCCGAGGAGCTTACAATCTAATTAGTAGGTAGGAGAACGTATAGAGACAGTAGGAGGGAGTTCTGGTAAGTGCGTCTGCAGGGGGCCAAGCTTTATGTAACGTGTCCAGTATTATCCTCAGTGCTATTCATACGCTTCTTTAAGCAAATGTGTCTTAAGGTGGGTCTTAAAGGTGGATAGAGAGGGTGCTTGTCGGGTATTGAGGGGAAGGGCATTCCAGAGGTGTGGGGCAGTCAGTGAGAAAGGTTTAAGGCGGGAGAGGGCTTTAGATACAAATGGGGTACAAAGAAGACATCCTTGAGAAGAACGCAAGAGTCGTGATCATACATAGCGAGAAATTAGAGTTGAGCTGTAGGGAGGGGAAGAAGAGTGTAAAGCTTTAAAAGTAAGTAGGAGAATTGAGTGTGAGATGCGGGATTTGATCAGAAGCCAGCAGAGTGATTTCAGGAGGGGAGACGCGGAGACAGATTTAGGAAAGGGTTGAGCGATTCTGGCAGCAGCGTTTAGGATAAATTGTAGGGGAGACAGGTGAGAGGCAGGAAGGCCGGACAGCAGGAGGTTGCAGTAATCGAGATGGGAGAGAATGAGGGCCTGTGTCAGAGTTTTAGCAGTCGAGTAACAGAGGAAAGGGAGTATCTTTGTGATATTGCAGAGGAAAAAGCGACAACTTTTAGAAACGTTTTGAATGTGAGAGGAGAATGTACAGTAAGAGAGGAATCGAGTGTGACCCCTAGGCAGCGTGCTTGGGCTACTGGATGAATGATCATATTTCCAACAGTAATGTGGAAGGTGGTAGTAGGGCCAGGTTTGGGAGGAAGTATAAGGAGCTCTGTTTTTGCCATGTTAAGTTTCAGTCGGCGGATGGCCATCCAGGATGATATTCCAGAGAGACATTCAGAAACTTTGGTCTGTATAGCAGGTGTAAAGTCAGGGGTTGAAAGGTAAATTTGGTGTCATCAGCATAGAGGTGATATTTAAACCCAAAAGATGTGATTAGGTCACCTAGAGAGAGTGTGTAAAGAGAAAAGAGAAGGGGTCCCAGGACAGAGCCCTTGTGTACCCCCACAGAGAGATCGATAGAGGAGGAGGAGGTGTTAGCAAAAGAGACACTGAAAGTACGATGGGAGAGGTAAGAGGAGATCCAGGATAGAGCTTTGTTCTGAATACCAAGAGTATGGAGAATGTGGAGGAGAAGAGGGTGGTCCACGGTGTCAAATGCTGCAGAGAGGCTGAGTAATATGAGAAGAGTGTAATGACCTCTGTCTTTGGCAGCATGGAGGTCGTCGGTTATTTTACTGAGGGCTGTTTCAGTAGAGTGAGCAGTGCGGAAGCCAGATTGTAGAGGGTCTAGAAGAGAATAGGTGTTGAGAAAGTGTAGCAATCGAGAGAAAACAAGATGTTCAAGGCGTTTGGGGGCAAAAGGCAGGAGGGAGACAGGTCGATAGTTAGAAGGACAGGTAGGGTCAAGCTTGCTGTTTTTGAGTAATGGTATAATGGTTGCATGCTTGAAGGAGGATGGAAAGGTACCAGAGTAGAGGGAAGAGTTAAAAATCTGTGTGAGCATAGGGATTATAGAAGGAGCAAGAGGTTTTAGGAGATGGGAAGGAATGGGATCAAGAGGGCAAGTGGTAGAGGGAGAAGAGGAGATCAACAGTGACACATCCTCCTCCGAGATAGCAGAAAAAGAGTCAAGAAAGGCAGGAGGAGAGTTAGGAAGCGGTGTTGGATGTTCTGACGTATGGATTCCACCTTTTCCTTAAAAAAGTCAGCAAAGTCCTGAGGTGAGATGGAGGAAGAAGAGGGGGCAGCCGAGGGTGGTCTGAGTAGAGAGTCAAAGACAGAAAATAGTCTAGGTGGGTTAGACTTGTATGTGTTGATTAGTGATGAAAAGTAGGTTTGTTTAGCCTGAGAGAGGGCAGAGTTGAAACAGGACAGCATAGATTTGTAGTGAAGGAAGTATGAGATTTCCTCCAGAGGCGTTCAGAGGAGCGAGTGGAGGAACGCAGCATGCGTGAGTGGGAATTTAGCCAGGGTCTGGGGTTAGAAAGGCGAGGACGGCAGAGAGAAAGCAGGGCATGTAGATCAAGAGAGGAGGATAAGGCAGAGTTGTAGTTCCTGACAAGGTTGTCAGGGTCTGAAGCAGAACTGAGAGAGGAGAGGGAGGAGCGTAAAGTGGAATCAAAAGCTCTTAGATTAATAGAGCGCAGGTTTATGCAAAAACGAGGGGAAGATGGAGACGGAGAGGGGGAGAAGCAGGAGAGAGAAAATGAGATTAGGTGATGGTCAGAGAGAGGAAAAGTAGAAATGGAGAAATCGGTGAGAGAAAAGTTTTTAGTGAAAACCAGGTCTAGGTGAAGGCCAAAAGATGAGGTTAGAGAGAGAAGGCAGGAAGCCCAAGGGAGAGAGGGGTCATCATTGTGGCAGTTGAAGTCCCCAAGGAGAAGAACAGGGGAGTCTGAAGAGAGAAAGAAAGAGAGTCAGGATTTAAAGTGAGAGAGAAAGGCAGAAGGGGGATAAGTAGAGGTAGTTGGGTGATAGATGACTGCCACGTGGACAGGGAGAGGTGAGAAGATTTGGACTGTGTGAACCTCAAAGGAGGGAAAAGCAAGAGATGGAGGAATTGGAAGGGTTCGGTAACGGCAGAGAGAGGAAAGCATGAGCCCCACGCCTCCACCCCTGCCATCAGTGCACGGAGTGTGGGAGAAGGAAAGGCCACCATAGGAGAGGGCAGCTTCCAGAGCAGTGTCAGACTGAGTGAGCCAGGTCTCAGTTATAGCAAATAGGAGCAGAGAGTGATAGAGAAAAAAGTCATGTACAGAGAGGAACTTGTTAGAAAGGTAGCGAGCATTCCAAAGGGCACAGGAGAAAGGGAGAGAGGACGGAGGGTGGCAGGGGATGGGTATGAGGTTGGAGGGGTTGACACTAGAAGGAGTAGAAGTTGCATGTGGGAGGCGAGGACAAGAGCATGTAGAAATAAGGCAGGGTTCAGGATTGGGAGAGATATCCCCAGAAGAAAGGAGGAGATGCATGGAAAGAAAGAGAATTTGTGAGGATGTTATTGGGTCACAAACCTGGGTGCCATATTGTCACACTTGGCAGCCCTATGCTTGTTCCCAGGGGCAGAATGAATAGCCCTTTTAACCCATATATATATATATATATATATATATATATATATATATATATTGTGATGCTGTCACTGCCATCTAACAGCAAGAATGGGGCAGTTGTGGGACTTTACAGCTCTCATAGAGTTAATCCTTCTGGAAAGGTCTGTTCAGCTGCGAGTTAATGAGGTAATTAGCCTAGCCTGTATAGTCAGGAAGTGATTGTAACGCCTGTATGCCCGCAGACCTGGCCAGTCCCCAGTACTGAAGTGGGTAAGGGTATAACACGCACCCACAGCAGTGAGGGCATGCCTGGAGTGTGGTAATGCGTTGCCGGGCCTGGTAAGAAAGGGTTAACATATACTTGCAGAGTCCGGGGTGCCAGAGATCGGATAGTAATGTCCGTGTGCCAGAGGTGAAGGATTGGAGAGAGCAGCGTAGTGATGTCCGTAAGCCAGTGTTCAAGGGTTGGAGAAAGCAGCGTAGTGAAGTCCGTAAGCCAAGGTTCAAGGGCAAGAGAAAGCAGAGTAGTCAAATCCAAAGCAGTACACGAGTTCAAGCCAGGGGAATCCAAGCAGGGGCAGGGACAGGAACCAGCGCTGAAACAAACAAGGGAGCTAGGCACAGACACTGCACACACAGGAGTCACAGGAAAGCTATGCAGAGCAATGAGTAAGAGGACAGAGTGGGGTTATAAAGGAAGGACAACCAATAGGAGAGAGAGGAGGAGCAGAGGGCTGAGTGAGAGTTTGCAGGGATTGGTCTGAGAGAGCAGGGGAGGAGACAGGGGAATAATTAAGAGATATGGCCTGTAAACCACGGGGGCGGAGCTGGACGGCAGATAACTGGAGCGTGTGCGCGCACCCTCTGTAAGGGTACTATGCGCGACACCGCACGTGTCACGGGGCGTAAGGGACGCAGCGCCGCGGGGGTGCTCGGCAAAGGGGACGAGAGGGATGGAGAGGCGGAGGAGCAAGGTAATGTGGAGGCTGGGGGAATAGAGACACGCCAGGGGCTGCGGGTGCCGCGGAGGGGAGCAAGTGATCGCGAATGTGCGCGCACACTGCGGAGAATGCGCATGTGACCATAAAGCATGTCAGGGTAAGCCAACCGCGCCGCAGAGGAACGGCCGCGAGGAAAGGAAGGGAGAGAGTGAGGACGTAGGGAAGAGGGAGGGCTAGAGGCAGTGGAAACAGGTGATGGGGACATGCTGGGAAGTGCGAGTCCCCCGATCCGTCACAGTATCCCCCCCTTGAGGATCGGACTCTAAACGATCCTGCCATGGCTTATGAGGAAACTTCTGGCTAAACTGCCTAAGTAGCGTTGGGGCGTGAATGTGGTGAGATGGTATCCAAGAACGTTCCTCCGGTCCATATCCCTTCCAATGGACAAGGAATTGTAATCTGCCTCTGGACCAACGGGAATCAAGTATGGAATGGACCTCATACTCTTGTTGTCCTTGAATGGTGACAGTGTTGGGTTTTTGAGGACGATCAGTAAAATGAGCGTTTTGGATAACCGGTTTGAGTAATGACACATGGAACACCGAGGGAATCCTCATGGTGGAGGGAAGTGCCAAACGGTATGCGACCGGATTGATCCTCTCGAGGACTTTAAAAGGACCCAAGAATCTCGGAGCCAGTTTCTGAGAAGGAGTCTTGAGCCTTATATTTTTAGAGGATAATCAAAATCTGTCTCCGGGTTTAAACGTTGGGCCTGCTTGACGTCGCCGATCTGCCTTCGTCTTTTGTCTTTGAACAGCAGTTTGTAAGGTTTTTAGAATCTTTCTCCAAGAGTTTTGCAGAGTGGAGAAATGAGAATCCGCTGCAGGAACACCAGAAGGAAGGGAGGGAGGAGAGGGGAAGACTGCTAGGGTGGAAGCCAAAATTAATGAAGAAAGGCGACTCTTGCGTAGACTCATTTTTTAAGGAGTTAATAGCAAACTCGGCCCAAGGTAATAGATCCACCCAGTTGTCTTGAGACTTGGAGACGAAACATCTGAGATACTGCTCCAGGGTCTGATTTATTCTTTCCGTTTGACCGTTGGTCTGAGGGTGATAACCCGAGGAAAATAGAAGAGAAATCCCATGTCTCTGGGAAAACGCACGCAAAAACTTAGAAATTAATTGAGAACCTCTGTCAGAAACAATTGAAATAGGAACACCGTGTAATCTGAAAATTTCTTTCGAAAAAATGTCGGCCATAGTAGCTGAATTAGGAAGAACCTTGAGGGGTATAAAGTGTGAATGCTTGGAAAACCTATCTACTACAACAAGGATGGTATTCGTACACTTTAGAATTGGGGAGTTCTACAATAAAGTCCATAGAGATATGTTTCCAAGGTTGTTCCGGAATGGGGAGGGGCATGAGGAGACCCGAGGGTTTGTGACGGGCGGATTTACTCTGGGCACAGACCGGACAAGCACTGGTGAAGTTGAAAATGTCCTTGTTCATCTTAGGCCACCAAAAAGTCCGTTTGATAAGATCTTCTGTCCTCTGGAAGCCTGGATGACCGACCGATCTTGAAGAATGCCCCCAAAGTAATATCTTGTGGCGAAAACGTGGAGCTGCGTACAAGCGTCCCTCTGGCACCCTAAGTCTCCTGGGGATGTGAGCCTGGGCTTTATTAATTTCATCCAACACATCGAAATTATTGGCGTAAATTATACATTTGGCGGGAAGAATAGTCTCAGAGGATTCGTTGGAATCGTCCTCCGTGGTGAACTGGCAAGAGACAGCGTCAGCCTTAAAATTTTTGGTGCCGGGAATATAAGAAATGGTATAATTGAATTGAGAGAAGAACAGTGCCCAACGAGCCTGACGGGATCCTAATCGACGAGCCCCCTCAATATACAGTAAGTTTTTGTGATCGGTGAGGATGGCTATAGGTTCCTTGGTTCCTTCAAGAAGGTGCCTCCATTCCTGGAGCGCCATTTTAATGGCCAGAAGCTCACGGTTCCCAACATCGTAATTTCTCTAAGCCGAGGAGAACTTCCGAGAAAAGAATCCACACGGATAGAGTTTTTCCTGTGGAGTGGATCTCTGAGAGAGTACTGCACCGGCGCCCACATCGGAGGCGTCAACTTCTAGCGTGAAGGGAAGAGAAGTATCTGGATGCCGTAGGATGGGTGCAGACACAAAGGCTTTCTTGAGGAACTCGAAGGCTTCTATGGCTTCGGGAGAACAAGTAGTCAGATCAGCACCCTTCTTGGTTAAGGCGGTGATTGGCAGGGTGATGGTAGAGTTACCCTACGTGCTGGTGTATCAAACACCTGTTGAAACTCATGCCTGAACTTGGGGTAGTCTTGGGTTAACTCAGGTTTGTGTTCCCAGAGGGGAGAAGCCCAAGCGAGTGCGTCGCCAGAGAGTAAGGCGTAAATGTAGGCCACCTTGGTACGACCAGTAGGGAAGAGGGAGGGGGACATCTCAAATTGAACTTCGCATTGATTCAAGAATCCTCGGCAAGCGAGGGGGTCCCCATCGTACCGGTTGGGAGGTGGTATACGTGGTCCTGGATTATTTATAGCCACAGGAACAGAGGGTGACGGGGCAACTGGGGTTTCCCGGAGAGACAAATCGGCAAGTTGTTGTGACACTGTGGTAAGTTGGTTACTTACAAATTGCAATTGCTCCACGGAAACACCTTGGCCCACCTCAGGGGGGTCTGCATTTGTTGGGCTCTGCATAATGTAACGCCTGTATGCCCGCAGACCTGGCCAGTCCCCAGTACTGAGGTGGGTAAGGGTATAATACGCACCCACAGCAGTGAGGGCGTCACTGTTGAGAGTGACACAGAGAGGATGAGAGATGCTGCTGCTATACTGATCACACAGACAGCCCTGTGAGAGACTGAAAGGGGACCTGCTGCAGGTTCACTGGGTAAAGTGGGGAAAGAGTTTAGTTCTCCCACGATTAGTAGGGACTAAGTAGTATTAGTCAGTACTCCTGGAAGGAGTTAGGTCTTTTGTTTCTGTTTTGTTTTATGAGTTAACCCTGTACCTGCCTTGTTCCCTGTAAATAAACACCTGCTTAGAAAGTACAGTGTTTCCTGCCTTTAATCTGGACAAAAGATCCGACGCTGGGACTGAGACGTCACAATATATATATATATTGTGACAAACGGCTTACTCTGGGGCTCCGCCGCCTGTCCGGGACTGTTAGAACATGGTCTTTTAGGGTAGGTTAAATGACGAGGCTTCACGTGCTGTTCCTTTAAACAGGCTATGTCTGGTTTATTCAGTCCCAGGCACTGAGACTGCCAAAGTGCATACAACAGAAACACAGCAAAACAAAAAGCTGCTCACCTGAGGGATAACTTAACTTAGGTATTCCCTAACTCAGGGTTGAAGTGGCTTTTCCACTTCCAACAACAAAATAAGGAACTTCGCAGATTTAGACAAAAAGAACAGAATGTTTTAACCTGTTTGGGGAGAGGCTTTTCCCCTCTCTGCTTCCAGCAGCCTTCCTGTCTCCAGGCTCTTGGGGAGAGGGGAGAGGAAACAGGAAATCGGTCTTAAGTATCTGATTTCTAACAAGCAGGACAGGTGACAGAAATCAGGCAGCAAACAAACTCTGGTCTGGATCGCTCATCCCTCAGTTCCAGCACTTGCCAAACTGTGGGATGGAGTGCATGTATTATGAGGCTGCACTGTTCAGCCTAAACAGGACAGAAACTGTTCAGTATCCTGGGAGCCCTATATATGGAATTTATTACCATCCCCTGGTTTCTGTCACATATCCTCCCCCCCAGCTCAGACCCCGAGGGATGAGCGACCATGGATATTAGGGAGTGCATCCTTGACAACCCGTCGGCATTGCCATGTTTGTGCCCTGACCTGTGTTCCACAGAAAATTTAAAGGGTTGTAGGCTTAGGAACCACCTGGTCACTCTAGCATTCTTCTCTCTGTTTTGACACATCCAGGTAAGGGGTGCATGATCTGTGACCAACCGGAATTTTCTCCCCAACAGATAGTATTTGAGCGTCTCTACAGCCCACTTTATTGCGAGACACTCTTTCTCAACTATGGAGTAATTTTCTTCTGGGGATTTAGTTTCCTGCTTAAATAAAGGATGGGGTGCTCCTCACCTTGAGACTCCTGGGAGAGAACCGCCCCCAGCCCTACTTCAGATGCGTCGGTTTGGACTACGAACTCTTTGGAGAAGTCAGGTGTGACCAACACTGGTTGGGCACAGAGAGCTTCTTACAGGCTTCTAAAGGCCTGTTCGGTTTCGGGGGACCACTTTACCATTAGCGGTCCTCTTGCTTTTGTGAGGTCGGTTAGTGGGGTTGCCTTAGTTGCAAAATTGGGAATAAACCTTCTATAGTACCCAATTAATCCCAAAAAGATCCTTACTTGTTTTTTTGTAACTGGCCTTGGCCAATTTTGTATCGCCTCTACTTTGAGTGTTTGGGGTTTGAGTTAACCAATAGAATACCCCAGATACTTGGCCTACTCCAGAACAATAGTGCATTTAGCGGGGTTAGCAGTTAGTCCAGCAGACCGAACTGCATCGAGCACAGCTTGGACCTTTGGAAGGTATGATTGCCAATCTTCACTATGGATTACCACATCATCCAGGTAGGCGGCAGCATACCGAGCATGTGGTTTTAAAATTTTGTCCATCATTCTTTGGAATGTGGCGGGAGCTCCATGTAAGCCAAAAGGCAGCACCCTATACTGAAAGAGGCCGTCTGGGGTTGAGAAGGCTGTCTTTTCTTTTGCCCTTTCTTTGAGGGGAACCTGCCAGTACCCTTTTGTTAGGTCTAGGGTTGTGAGATATCGGGCTTTGCCCAGTCTCTCTACAAGTTCATCCACCCTGGGCATAGGATAAGTATCAAATTTTGACACCGCGTTTAGTTTCCGGTAGTCATTACAAAAACCTTGTTGTACCGTCTGGCTTTGGGACTAAAACTATAGGGCTGTTCCACCCACTTTGGGATTCTTCTATTACGCCTAGTTTTAGTATTTTTTTAACCTCTAAACTTATAGCCTCTCTTTTGGCCTCTGGGATTCGGTACGGTTTAAGGTTAACTCGGACCCCCGGTTCAGAGACTAGGTCATGTTCAATTACGCTAGTTCTACCTGGCTGTGTAGACTTCTTTGTTTCTTCTCACTAAATTCTGGACCTCTCGTTTCTGATGAACGGACAGGGTTTCAGCTATGCTAACCTCTGGGTCAGTTTCTCGATTCTCTGACGGACCTGGGGGTACGAGGGTTAACAAGACCTCTCTATCTTTCCAGGGCTTAAGTAGGTTAATATGGTAAATTTGCTCAGGTTTCCTCCTACCTGGCTGTCTCAAATTATAATTTACTTCTCCCACTCTTTCCAAGACCTCATATGGCCCATGCCACTTAGCAAGGAATTTACTCTCTACAGTGGTAACCAGAACTAGTACCCTATCACCTGGAAAAAAAATTCTGACCCTAGCACCCTTATTATACATATTCCTCTGTGCTTCTTGAGCTTTTTCCATGTGTTCCCTCACTATAGGTAGGACTGCAGCAATGCGGTCCTGCATCTGGGCAACATGCTCTATTACACTTCTGTAAGGGGTAACCTCGTGTTCCCAAGTCTCTTTGGCTATATCCAGTAAGCCCCTTGGGTGTCGGCCATACAATAGTTCAAACGGGGAGAAGCCTGTGGATGATTGGGGAACTTCCCTAATGGCAAATAACAGGTATGGTAACAAACAATCCCAGTTTTTCCCATCCCTATCGACCGCCCGGTGTAACATGCTCTTTAAGGTTTTATTGAACCGTTCCACTAAACCATCTGTTTGTGGATGATAGACTGAGGTTCTGAGATGCTTGATTTTTAGGAGTTTACATAACTCTTTTGTTACTTGGGACATACATGGTGTTCCCTGGTCAGATAAGATCTCTTTAGGAATTCCGACCCGGGAAAACAGAACTATTAACTCTTTTGCTATGTTTTTAGCAGAGGTGCTACGTAGGGGAACTGCCTCCGGATATCAGGTGGCATAATCTAATATTACCAATATATGCTGATGTCCCCTAGCAGACTTTATTAGGGGTCCTACTAGATCCATAGCAATCTGGTCAAATGGTACATCTATTATGGGAAGGGGTACCAATGGGCTACGGTACGCTTTGAACGGGGCGGTGATCTGACATTCTGGACGTGAGGAGCAATAATTTGTAATTTCTGCCAGGACCCCAGGCCAATAGAAGCTTCGGAGAACCTTTTCTTTTGTCTTCTCCACCCCTAGGTGTCCCTCCAATGGGTGACTATGTGCGAGGTGTAATACTACATTACGGAATGTCCGTGGTACCAACAATTGTTTAGTTGTAATTGATTTCCTTTTATCAACCCGATATACTAGGTCATTCTCTACCTCGAAGTAGGGGTAGGCAAGTGACCTATCTAGTTGGCCAGGAGTACTATTCTGGTCCCGTATATTCCCCCTTGCTACCGCTAATGTGGGGTCTTCCCACTGGGCCTTCTTAAAACTCCCAGGACTGACCTCTAGGTCAGCGAGGGTCTTATCCTGTTCTGAGGTGGTAAGTGCCTGTTCAACATCTTGATTTGGGGTATTCCCTACCAAGGTAGCCATGGGGAAGGGAATTTTACAGCACTCCTCCTTTTTCCCCTTCTTATTTGGGCCCTCGTCAACCTCTATTTCTGAAAAAGGGAAAGGATTTGTTTCTTCTGTTACTTCGTTATGGTCCGCTATTGAACTCTGGGCGCTATTCTGAAAGAAGGACCACATTTTTAGAAAATGGGGAACGTCGGTCCCTATTAACACATCATGTGCCAGTTTGGGTACTATACCCACTTTGAAATCTAAAGAACCAAACTCTGTTTAAAAAAAAACATAAACAGTGGAATATTCGTGATTATCCCCATGTATACAACAAATGGCCACTCTTTGTGAACTGTTTACCTGTTTCTTCTTAATGGGCAACAGGTATTCGGACACTAGTGTGACCATGCTCTCAGAGTCAAGAAGTGCCCGAACCCTCTTACTATTTACCTTTACAAATGCCCACAGATGGTTATTCAAGGGGTCCTCTGGGCCAGGGCCCATACATTGGGACCACAGCGAATAAGGTTCAACGCTGTTGCATTGCATGGGTTCAGCATTTAGTGGGCAGACTTTCGCGGTGTGGCCCCTCTCATAACAATTTACACATTTAGGTACATAGTCTGTGTCCCACTTAGAGCCCTTTTTCAGCTCCCCATGTTGGCTGTTGCCCTTAGTGTGCAAGCCACTGTTGCTGGTGCTGTGTGAAGGCGGTCATCGCTCTTCAGCCCCCCTTAATCCTGGTACCCTTTTACCGTCTCTGGAAGAGTCCTGGAACCTTGGGTAGTGGGGTTGCTCCACGACTATGGGTTGCGGGTGCTCTTCTGCTGCATTGTACCTTTCTACGAGGGCCACCAGATCGTCTGCATTGTGGGGGTCACTCTGACTGACCCAATGGCGTAGGGAAGAGGGAAGTTTCCTCAAGAACTGGTCCATGACCAACCGTTCCACGATGTGGCTTTCTGAGTTGATCTCGGGTTGTAGCCACTTCCAAGAGAGGTGGATGAGGTCATACATCTGGCTTCGGGTGGCTTTATCCAACGTGAAGGACCATGCGTGGAACCTTTGGGCACGAACAGCCGTTTTTACGCTGAGGCGGGCGAGGATCTCGAACTTCAATTTTGCATAGACGTTAGCTTCGGCTGGCTCTAGCTCAAAGTAAGCCTTCTGGGGTTCGCCGCTTAGGAAGGGTGCGATTAGACTGGCCCACTCAGCTTCTGGCCATCCCTCTCTTTGTGCCGTGCGTTCAAACGTGAGAAGATAGGTTTCCACATCATCCGAGGGCCCCATCTTCTGAAGGTAGTGGCTTGCCCTGGTCATTTTTGGGACTGGGGCTGCCTCTGCCCGTGGAAGGTTACTGATAGTCCCCTTCAGGATCTCGAGTTCCTGCTGTAAGCCCTGGGCGAACCGTTGTTGCTCCTCTCTCAGCAAGCGGTTTGTCTCTTGCTGGTTTGCATTCGCGATTTGCGGAGTTGCATTCGCCTCTTGCAGGTTTGCATTAGTCTCTTGCTGGGCTATTAATAGCTGGTGCTGGGTTGCATTCGCCTGTTGCAGGGCTGCATTCATCTGTTGCTGGTTTGCATTAATCTCTTGCTGGTTTGCATTAGTCTTTTGCTGGGCTATTAACAGCTGTTGCTGGGTTTCATTCGTGTCTTTCTGGACAACGACATTGCGTACCAGCGCACTCACCACGTCTTCCATCTTGTTTGGAGAGGAATTTTTTTTTTTTTTTTTTTTAAAGTTCTTTAACCCGCAGACCTTTTAGTGTTCTGCCCACATTCTCCTCCATATTTGACAAACGGCTTACTCCGGGGCTCCGCCACCTGTCCGGGACTGTTAGAACATGGTCTTTTAGGGTAGGTTAAATGACGAGGCTTCACGTGCTGTTCCTTTAAACAGACTATGCCTGGTTTATTCAGTCCCAGGCACTGAGACTGCCAAAGTGCATACAACAGAAACACAGCAAAACAAAAAGCTGCTCACCTGAGCGATAACTTAACTTAGGTATTCCCTAACTCAGGGTTGAAGTGGCTTTTCCACTTCCAACAACAAAATAAGGAACTTCGCAGATTTAGACAAAAAGAACAGAATGTTTTAACCTGTTTGGGGAGAGGCTTTTCCCCTCTCTGCTTCCAGCAGCCTTCCTGTCTCCAGGCTCTTGGGGAGAGGGGAGAGGAAATAGGAAATCGGTCTTAAGTACCTGATTTCTAACAAGCAGTACAGGTGACAGAAATCAGGCAGCAGACAAACTCTGGTCTGGATCGCTCATCCCTCAGTTCCAGCACTTGCCAAACTGTGGGATGGAGTGCATGTATTATGAGGCTGCACTGTTCAGCCTAAACAGGACAGAAACTGTTCAGTATCCTGGGAGCCCTATATATGGAATTTATTACCATCCCCTGGTTTCAGTCACAATATATATATATATATATATATATATATATATATATATATATATGGTTTTCTGGGTATGCACCTTAACCCTGGCTGTGCTCAAAGCTGTGACCATGCAGCAAGCTTAAGCCTATAGGGAACCATGTTAAAAATGGTTATTGAGGCAAAAAGTGACACTGTGTGCTCATTTGCATGTCATTTCCCAGAATCCCTTGCTGCAGTGGAAGTGCTGTATGCTGGGTGATAATGGGGAAAGGCGGGGTTGCAGACCTGCCTAAGACATGCAGATGAGCATACAGTTATATTTGCATATATATATATATATATATATATATATATATATATATATATATAAAATATATATACTGTATCTCAAGAAGAGAGGGAAGCGCAAAATGATACAAATGTATACAAATATATTTTATATATAAAAGATACAAGGTACAATATACACTGACAAGGTTGCAAGAATAATAACGTTTTCAGAGTGATTATCTCAAAACGTTGTAGTAAAAAGAACCCACTTGCATTGCGTTGAAAAGCAGATGTTATCCCGAGTGATAGGTTTATAGTCCGAGAACCGGACTATCACACCAGGGATCAATTCGCCAGAGAGAACAACAGAGTTGATAAAATTGAATTTATTGGAAAAAGGTATTCACAACTGTGCATAAAATAGACAACACACACTCCCAACTGGGGAAACTGGGTTTACCCTATAGAACTAGGCGTAGGGACCTCCCTAAAGAGATGTCCCCTGTTCTTTTCCCCACACAGTGCCTGCAGGGACTGCGCTTCAGGCCTGGGACCGGCACTGGAGCTCTACATCTGCAACAGCCAGAGACATAGAACTGGAGCTAGTGGCCTCACTCCCCCCCTTTTACACCCCATGCCACAACAAGGCTACAATAATAGAGAGTTGAGGCCAGGTGTCTTCAATATGACCCAGCCCCTGATTGGTGGGTTGAAATACAACATAACTTTGGTTACATACAAATAGTTACATCGAAAGGTCACATAACACTTTTAAACATTCCAACTGAACACAAAATTAATCCCTGGTCGTTGATGTTCTGGAACCAGACTACATAATACATACAGTATGTAGCCAAGTCCCCCTACCCTGCCTCCGGTGCGGGGGAACTGGTGGTTAGTTGGCCGGAGCTCCGTGCAATCGGGAGGTGCGGAAGGCCATTTTGAGCATCACCCATGCGCAGTGCTGCGAGGTGCGCATGCACAGGGTAAGAGTCCGGCGGCCATCTTAGGTGAGCTCCGCACAGGCAGCCGCGGGACTACATGTCCCAGAATCCCTAGAGGGAGGGCTGCCACGTTGGGCCACCCAGCCAATGAGATTTGAGCACAAGTAAAAAACAGGATATCCTCCGCGTGCAGGGAGCACACGCGTCAGTCGGACAGAGGGTGGCAAGACAGCAGGTAGTGTCTAAGGAGCAATGTCACCTGGACAAGGCCTAGTCCTTGTCCCGTAGGCCCCAGCTAGGCCCTGAGTCACCCCAGCAGAGTGTTGCAAGGAAAGTGTAATGTTCATGCTCATCCCAAACCAGGACCGGACTGCTGGGCTGAGGTGGGGATAGTGAAACACCGACCTTAGACCACGAAGCCAGGTCCGGATTGCGTAGTCCATAGTTGTGTGTAGCCAGGTCGGGGTGTGAGAAGGCAGAGTAAACGTATTCCATGCTAGGGTCAGGGCATGCGGCACAGGAGCGATGGTCGTGGTCACAAGCTGGGGTCGGCATTAGGAAACTTCAGCGTAGGTGCTACAGCGCGATGAAGGCCCTGGAAGGCTGACAGGAACAGGACGTAGAGAAGGCTACTTGGAGCAGGGGGTGCAGATAGGCCACAGAAACACTGAGGACTTCAGTGTAGCCGATTCAGCAAAGTGCTTCAGCGCGATGAAGGCGAAGTCTGCCGGGGATAGGAAGCTTTAGCACAGGGTTTACAGCACAGGAACGGCCTTTGGATGCAGGAGGTTTCAGGATAAGAAAAGCTTTAAGACAGCACAAGAAGGCCAAGTAAGGGCAAGCACAGTTACATACAAGAAGATCTATGCTCCGCCACTTCCTGGGGGGAAGGGCTGACCTTAAATAGCATAGACAGCCAATAGGGGAAGAGCTGCACAGCAAGCAGCATCAAGATAAACAGGAGTCTGAGTTCAGAACCAGGCGATTCCAATAGCTGTTCAGGGAGAGCTTTGCCTGAAACCTCTATAGCCCTGTAATGGTGAGTTCCAGCTAAACCCAGGACCGGATCCCTTCCCCTTTAGTACAATAGCAGTACAGTTGCACTGGTGACCGGACGGCCATGTGGTGCCCTGCGGCCTGGGACCAGGCCACAGGATCTTGAGACATTCAGGTGACACACTGCAGCTGGAGCGCACCCCACAACTCCCTCTCAATACATAAAAATACCCCCTGCAAATACAGATACCACTACACCCCCCAGAAACAAACACCACCACCTCCTAAATATAATCCCCCCCTCCACAAATACAATTCCCCACCTCCACAAATACTTATTACCCCCCCAAAAATACACTGCCACACAAATACACTTACCACCACCCCTCCACAAATAGACTTACCACCCCCATAAATAAACTTACCACTCCCCCACAAATACACTTACCAACCCCCCCAAAAAATACACTTACCACTCCCCCCACAAATACACTTCACCCTCTGTTCAGCTGCTAT
The DNA here is from genome assembly GCF_040206685.1 of Ascaphus truei. Classification (NCBI taxonomy): domain Eukaryota; kingdom Metazoa; phylum Chordata; class Amphibia; order Anura; family Ascaphidae; genus Ascaphus; species Ascaphus truei. Next base: position 309,130 of record NW_027456574.1, on the reverse strand, counting down.
TTCCTTGCGCCCAAAATGAACTTAAATAACATGGGAGGCGCATGCGCGACAGACTGGGTGTTACACCGGTGCTGCCCGCAGACCAGACCCGTCCCCTGAGCTGAAGGGGGAAGTGGTAATACACGCACCCGCAGCAAAGGGAGCATGTCCGGAGTGTGGTATAAAGTGTTGCCAGGCCAGGTGTAGTAAGGTAGACAATACTTGCCGGTACCGGTTGTAGAGATAGAGTGATGAATGCCTTGCCGAGGTCAGGGAGTGGAGAGTGGAGATAGGTCATAGTCCAAGCCGTGTTCAAGGGGTTACCAGAGTGAGCGTTGTCCAAGGAGTGCCGAGATCGAGAGCCAGAGGGGGTAGTCGTACAAGCCGCGTCAGAACCTGTGAAAACACTGAGAGAATCCAGAAGTACTTCCATACAGAGACTATGTCGAGCAAAGACTGAGAGCAGAGAGGAGCTAGATAAAGCAGGAAGGTCCAATTAGGAATGGAGGCGGGACAGGAAGAGCTACAGGGTGACACTGCAGATTGGTGCAGGCATAACAGGCCAGGTCAGTCTTGTTGGTAACCTGAGTATGCTCGTGCAGTGTGCGGGGGCGGAGCCTGAGGTCCGGGGGACGGGAAGAAGAGTGTGCAGACTGAGCATGCTCCGTAACTCGTGTACGTGCATGAACCGAGCCAGTGGATGGTGCAGGTGTGCGTACAGGAGGGCGTGGGTGCACGCGGCGCTGTACAGAGGAATCGCCGAGGGGAGGGATCCCGCGACGGCGGCAGGGGCGGGGAACCGTGGAGGCCGGTAAGGCAGGATTGTTTTGTGTGTCCAGGGGCTCCCTGCTGGGAGGGAGTGCTCTGTGTGAGGAGCGTGGAGAACGCCGATTCCTGACAGTACCCCCCTCTTCAGGAACTGCCTCAGGACGGTCAAAGAACGGTTTCTCTGGAAACTTTTTCCTGAAGGACTTAAGAAGAACCGGGGCATGAATGTCCTTTGAAGGAACCCAGGATCTCTCTTCAGGGCCAAAGCCCTTCCACTGCACCAAGAACTGGAGCTGACCCCTGGATAGGCGAGAATCCAAAAGAGAGTCAACCTCGTATTCCTCGTTATTTTGTACAGTAATGGGATCCGGTTTACGAGTCTGATCCGGAAAGAAATGACTGGAGATAAATGGTTTTAAGAGGGACACATGAAAGACATTGGGAAACTTCATACTGGGTGGTAGTTGGAGCCGGAATGCCACGGGATTGATTTGTTCACAAATAGGGAAGGGACCCAGGAACTTGGGTGCCAGTTTAGGAGATGGTACCTTGAGGTGGATATTCTTAGAGGAGAGCCATACCAAATCCCCTGGTTTGTAACTGGGCGCCGAACGACGACGACGATCGGCCTGTAGTTTCGACCTGCGGGAGGAGTTGAGAAGGGTAGACTGAATCCTGGACCATGCGGTTTGGAGGGAAGAAATGCGTTCCTCTACGGCTGGTACTCCAGAAGGAATGTTGGGGATGGGAAGACAGGGAGGGTGGAACCCATAATTTATAAAGAAGGGCGACCCTGGGAGTGCAAAATCTTGTCAAGATTCTTAAAAGAAGACGTGGCGAGAATCCTCTCATGCGGAAGAATAGTCTCCAAAGATTCCTCTGGCCTCTCTTCAGAAGAATGTATTCGGGAGAGTGCATCTGCCTTAACGTTCTTGGTCCCGGGGATATAGGAAAGGTGAAAATCGAATCGGGAAAAAAAAGGGCCCAACGAGCCTTTCATGGACCAAGGCGTCGAGCGTTCTCTATGTAAAGAAGGTTCTTGTAGTCCGTGAGAATAGTAAACGGCTCTTTCGACCCATCCAGAAGGTGTCTCCACTCTTGAAGAGCCATCTTCACGGCCAGAAGTTCCCTGTTACCCACGTCATAGTTCCTCTCGGCAGACGAGAATTTCTTGGAAAAATATGCACAGGGATGTAACATATCTTGGGGCGTGGGTCTCTGAGAAAGAACGGCACCAGCGCCGCAATCAGAACCGTCGACCTCCAGAATGAAGGGAAGTTCAATGTCGGGATGACGGAGAATAGGTGCGGATATAAAGGCTTCCTTGAGTGTCTCGAAGGCGGAGATGGCCTCGGATGACCAAGCAGAAGGATCAGCTCCTTTTTTGGTGAGCGCAGTAAGGGGTGCCACAATGGTGGAAAAACTCCGTATAAACTTACGATAATAATTAGCGAACCCTAAAAAACATTGTATGGCCTTGAGAGAGTTGGGTCTTGGCCATTCAGTGACTGCTTGAAGTTTACCGGAGTCCATCATAAAGCCCTCATCGGAAATGATGTACCCCAGGAACGGAGTAGAGGTCTGATGAAAGGTGCACTTCTCCAGTTTGGCGTACAAATGGTGTTCCCGGAGACGGGAAAGGACGTAGGAGGTGTGGCGTATGTGGTCCTGGAGATCTTTGGAAAAAATCAGGATATCATCCAAGTATACAATAATAAAAATATTGAGTACCTTACGAAAGACGTCGTTGATGAAATCCTGGAAGACAGCGGGAGCATTACATCAGCCGAAAGGCATTACCAGATATTCGTAGTGTCCACTACGCGTGTTGTAGGTCGTCTTCCATTCATCCCCCTTCCTAATGCGCACCAGGTTATAGGCACCAAGCAGATCCAACTTGGAAAAAATCTTGGCCCCCTGTAATTTATCGAACAGTTCGGTAATAAGGGGAAGGGGGTAACGATTTTTAATAGTTATGTGGTTTAAACCCCTGTAGTCGATGCAAGGCCTCAACGACCCGTCCTTTTTCTTGACGAAGAAAAACCCAGCCCCTGCTGGGGAATTGGAGTGACGAATAAAGCCTTTCTTGAGATTCTCCTGGATATATTCATCCATAGCGTGAGATTCTGGTAACGACAAGGGGTAGGTCTTGGACTTGGGTAGGGAGTAACCAGGAACTAGATCGATTGGACAATCGTAAGTCCTGTGTGGCGGCAAGAGGTCTGACTGTACCTTATTGAAAACGTCCCGGAATTGATGGTAAACGGAAGGTAGAATAACTTCGGGAACAGAGGTATTGGCCAGCAGTTGATGAGTCTCGCCTGACCTCGGCCTCCAGGAAATGGGAGCGGAGGAAGTCCAGTCAATGAGAGGATTGTTAAGCTGTAGCCAAGGAAGACCAAGGGTGATGGGTATCCCAGGAGCGTGAATGGCATCGAGAACTAAGGTCTCCTTGTGCAGATGTGAAGACAGAAGCAAGGGAGCCGTCTCTAAGAAGTTGTGGGCCGGGGTAAGAGGACGTCCATCGATACCGACGAGTGCGATGGGAACCTTCTTTCTCACTAATGGTATGCGGTTTACCCTGGCGAATTCAAGATCCACGAAGTTTCCTCCAGCTCCTGGGTCAATGAAAGCGGCGGTAGAAGTCTTGAACTTATCACCTGAAAGGAAGACTGGAAATGTAAGTTTCTTAGGGAGTTCATTTTTATGAAGGGGACGTGGAGACATTACACCCAGAGAGAGCCCCTCTGTACTCACTGGGTGTTCCCGTTTCCCGGACACAGTGGACACTCCCGAACCAGATGTTCCATGGATCCGCAGTAGAAACACAATCCCCCGGCGTGGCGGAACTGCCGTATCGGTGTGTGGATGCGTTGTACCCCCAATTGCATTGGCTCTGGCAACTCCAGTGCAGGACGAAGAGGTGTGGTAGCACTTGGGGGAGCAGGAGTGCTGCTGAGAGTACTGGAGAACGGAACTTGAAAGTTATGGAAGCGAGTGCGCTGACGCTCTGAGCGGCGTACCTGGATGCGTTGATCCACTCTGACGGCCAAATCAATCAGGACCTCCAGTTGATCTGGCCTGGATTGGCGAGAGAGTTCGTCCTTGATGGGATCTGCCAGGCCTTGCCAGAATACGGAGACGAGAGCCTCTTGTCCCCAGTTAGTCTCGGCTGCTAGAGTCCGGAATTCCACAGCATACTGTGTCACCATTTGCCGATCTGGAGGAGAGAAACAGATGCCATCTCCCGACGAGCGGGGGAATCGAATACTCGTTGGAACTCGGCTTTAAATGCCGGGTAATCTTGGGTAAGGTCAGAACGTCGCTCCCAATCCGGGGAAGCCCAAGCCAGGGCGCTGCCAGTGAGGAGGTTATAAATGTAGGCTACCTTCTTGCGATCAGTATTGTAGAGATGGGGAGCCATTTCAAACTGCACCTCACACTGGTTTAGAAAACCCCTACAATCTTGCGGTTCACCTGCTTAAGGCTTGAGGGGAGGAATCCTTACATCCGAGCTGCTCACTGCGCTTGCGGAGTGGGGGCTTACATCTGGCGAGGTCGCGGTCGGTACTCGGTCTGAGAGTACTGCGACCTGGCGTGCTAGTGCCACAATTTGATCCGCCATGGCCTGGTTTTGTTAAGCAGATTGAAGAGAAACTGTTGAAGTTCGGTCTGGTCTGCGTCTTGTGGGCTCGACATAATGTTACGCCGGTGCTGCCCGCAGACCAGACCCGTCCCCTGAGCTGAAGGGGGAAGTGGTAATACACGCACCCGCAGCAAAGGGAGCATGTCCGGAGTGTGGTATAAAGTGTTGCCAGGCCAGGTGTAGTAAGGTAGACAATACTTGCCGGTACCGGTTGTAGAGATAGAGTGATGAATGCCTTGCCGAGGTCAGGGAGTGGAGAGTGGAGATAGGTCGCAGTCCAAGCCATGTTCAAGGGGTTACCAGAGTGAGCGTTGTCCAAGGAGTGCCGAGATCGAGAGCCAGAGGGGGTAGTCGTACAAGCCGCGTCAGAACCTGTGAAAACAGTGAGAGAATCCAGAAGTACTTCCATACAGAGACTATGTCAAGCAAAGACTGAGAGCATAGAGGAGCTAGATAAAGCAGGAAGGTCCAATTAGGAACGGAGGCGGGACAGGAAGAGCTACAGGGAGACACTGCAGATTGGTGCAGGCATAACAGGCCAGGTGAGTCTTGTTGGTAACCTGAGTATGCTCGTGCAGTGTGCGGGGGCGGAGCCTGAGGTCTGGGGGACGGGAAGAAGAGTGTGCAGACTGAGCGTGCTCCGTAACTCGTGTACGCGCGTGATCCGAGCCAGTGGATGGTGCAGGTGTGCGTGCAGGAGGGCGTGGGCGCACGCGGCGCTGTACAGAGGAATCGCCGAGGGGAGTGATCCCGTGACGGCGGCAGGGGCGGGGAGCCGTGGAGGCCGGTATGGCAGGATTGTTTTGTGTGTCCAGGGGCTCCCTGCGGAGAGGGAGTGCTCTGTGTGAGGAGCGTGAAGAACGCCGATTCCTGACACTGGGAGATGGCAGCTTAAGCTGAGAGCTCCTCCGATCCCCAGCGCATTTATATAAATAAATACAATAAAAACCCACCCAAACTCGGCGCAAAGCATACCCTCAGCAGCATAGAAGCGGCGGCTATGCCAATAACTCTGGCCACGACAAAAAGCACTAAGAGAAAGTCTCTGGATCTGAGATCTTATTTCTGGCACACAGAGCAAGTAAAGGCCAGGGACGAGATGGCCATGTCTGCAGGTGGAAGTTCTGATACAGACTCCACGCAGGGCAGGGGAGACCCAGAGGAGGAAGCGGGGTTGCAGCCCATCCTAAGGAAGGACATGACTAAGTTCTTAAATTAAATAAAATACTTTTTCCGCAGTGAAATAGATGGGTTGCGCAAGGACATACAGGGAATAGGAGAACGCACCCACGAGCTGGAGCAGCAGATGGATGTCTCTATGGAGTGTCACCAGCACACGGGGCAAGAATTAATCCACATAAAACAAAGGCTGCTCGAACTGGAAGAGAAGCAGGAAGACGGGGAAAACAGAGACAGAAGAAACAATCTCCGGCTGAGAGGCATACCTGAGGAGGTCACGGACATCGAGGACTTTGTGGAGAGGTGGATGGAGTCCCTGCTGCCAGATAAATCCCCTTCCGAGCTACAACTGGACAGATGCCACCGTGCCTTGTGAGCGAAACCTCTTCCCAACAATCCCCCGCGCGATGTCATCCTGCACATCCACTATTTTAAAATAAAAGAGGCGCTTAGTAAAATCACAAGGGCATCCCCCACACTCCAGTTCGAGGGAGTGAAGCTTTCTGTCTATCAGGACATATCCCCCACTACACTAAATAGAAGATGGGCACTGCAACCCCTTACAAAAATACTGAGAGAGAGGGGCATACGTTATAGATGGGGTTTCCCCTTTGGACTCCTCGTCATTAAGGATGGCAAAGCCCACAGCATACGGCATATGGACAAGGGGGCAGCACTCCTACAAACCCTAGGAGTTAAGGACAAGCTCCCGCAGCAACCAGAGCAGCGCCCGACTGCAGAAACCTCCGGGACACGAGTGGGCAGGGCGGCCGAGAACAGGAAGACCAACAACAACAAAAACAAACCCTGAGGTCGGGAGGGTGGATCGGCATGGATAATGCCCCCTAGTTATACCCCTGATGCTCCTGGATGACCGGGCGGCACGTTGCCCCCTGGGATGTCACGGATCCTGGCTGAAGGGACAAAGTTTCTCTTTCTAACCTGTTGCTGCAGTTTGAAGCAGCTTTAAAGTCATCCTCCTGTGATGTCACAGCCGGCGAACCCCTGCTAGCAGCGGGAGAAATATCGTGTTCATGTGCAGGGACAATGGCCACCAAGATGGCGCCTCCTGCATATACATCGAGGTGCAGAGGGAGAAGCGAGAGCTTTTCGCGGGTAAACATGACGCCCCTACAAATGGCGCGAACAGACTGCTGCCAGGCAAGTGGGTGGGAGGGGAGGAGGCGGAGGCGGAGTTCCGGGAGGAGAGGAGGAAGAGGGAGGCCCCACTTACCCGATCCACAGGCAGCAGGATCTGACGTCAGCCGGAGGCAGGGCGCCCGGATATGACATCATCAGCGCACCACCCGGAAGTGAAGAGGGGAACTGTCGGGGACCCGAGGCAGAGGTACGCGCATTCCTCAGCCGAGGGACCTGACGGACAGCGGAGGGGAGGGGGAGGGGTGTGTAGACAATGGGAGGGGGGCCAGAGGAGAGGCTTGGCGGCAAGATGTACAAGGCAGCCCCATATTACAGTAGGTTGCAATTGCGGAAGAGGCTATCACACAGAGCATCAGGCTCCATATCTAGGGGGCGGGGATGGAGGGGAGGTGGAAGAAGGACGAGAAGGGGGGCAGCTGAGGAGAGGACAAGAGGGGGGAGAGAGGGCAAGACGAGTGTGCGGGGGGTAGAGGGTGGAAGGAGAGTAGGGGGGAGGGGAAGTAGAGCAGAAGGGGAGTTTGAAGAGGAGCTTACCGGGGGGGAGAGGAACAACAAGAGACTAGGAGGGGCGCAGTTAGATGGGCGACCGAAAGGAAGGAGGAGGTAAGAACACACATAGGAGGAGTAAAACTACAAAAGAGGGTACAACATAATAAAACAAATAATAACACAGGAAAGAGGATAGGCAGTTAAACAAGTTAACACATGGTTAGCACAACAGGTTAATTAATGAATCCATACAAAGGTGTGGAGGGGGGAAAGCAGATAAAGTTTTAAGTTGAAGTTTTACAACAAGTTGGGTTTCCCAGGAAAGCTGAGTGGAAGGGTTACGCAATGGTATACACTATAAGAGTATTTAGTTTTACATAGGATAATGCGTGGGGGTTTAGGAGGTAGCTCCGCTCTCCTGGCGGTAGGCATGGGCCTCAACCACACTGATCAGGGTACATTGGGGTCAGTTGGGCAAGACCCGGGGAATGTGGACTTCCTCCAGAACTGGAGCCTTGCAGTGATGAACGGTGCGGTGGACGCCCGGGGTCCCCGGGCATATGAGCTCAGGCCAGCAAGGTCTGGTAAAAGCTCAGAACAGTTGATATTGTTGTCTATTATGATGCTGTCTATACCACATGTTGTGTTGTTTCCCCTGTCTGTTTTTGTGCGTATCCCCCTCCCCCCTATCCCGACCCCCCACATGGAGCGACTACAGGAGCATTCGGAGCCACGCGGTCTAACGGCATCTCAGCCATCGTCCGGCAAAATCACCAGTATCAGTGCACAGAATAGGGTAAGCAGATATATACACACCACAATGTCTGTAACCTGGTTATCTCAAAATGTGAAAGGCTTTAATAGTCCGCAGAAGCGGAGGGTTGCCTTTTCTGAATATAAGAAAAAGAAGATAGATGTTTTGTTCCTACAGGAAACACACTTCAGGGCCAGACACAACCCCAAATATCTAGATGCCCAATACCGGCAGTTTTATTTAGCCTCAGCAAGAGAAAAAAAGAAAGGGGTGGCTATACTCTTACACAACAACTTCCCATTCAAAATAGATAAGATTAAAAGAGATGTGGAAGGCAGATATCTTATTCTGATAGGGACAATACAAAACAGTAAACTGACCTTGGCCTCAATCTATGCCCCATGCGAGAACGACCCGCAGTTCTTTAGATCTTTCTTCGCTATCCTAAACAGGATCGCAGAAGGCTGTATAGTACTTGCTGGGGACCTTAATAAACGATTGGACCCAGATATGGACAGAACACAGACGAGACATAGAGACAGAGCGGAATGGGTCACAGCTCTCCGACAGGGAATCAGAGAGAATCAGCTGGTGGATATTTGGAGGGAACAACACCCTGGGGAGCGGAGTTACACATTTTACTCAAACCCACACGACAGCTACAGCAGGATCGACTATTTCTTGGTGTCGGCTAGACTGGTCCCCCAGATCACTTACTCAGAGATCCATGATATTTCATGGTCTGATCATGCACCAATTGAGCTGAGGTGCTCCCAGATCAAGCTGATCAGCCCTGGAGCAAACTGGAAACTAAATGAGTCTTTATTAAAGATCCCAGAGACCGCGCAACAAATTAAAGCCGAGATCTCACAATTCTTTAAAGCTAACACCGGCAGTGTGGAATCCCATGTCACCTTGTGGGAGGCTCACAAGGCTACTATGCGAGGGGTCCTGATAAATATAGCAGCGGGTAAGAAAAAAGCGAGGGAAGCTAAAACAAAATCATTAAGGGAGAGGCTCCATGAGCTCTCTATACAGCATACCCAATCCGGGAACTCAGACACATTGAAGGAGTTGAAGGACATAAGAATAGAGCTTAACCTCCTCCTCACTTCCCAGGCTGAGAAAGAACTGAGTTGGACAAAGAGGAAATTTTTTGAAAAATCGAACACGCCAGATACCATGCTAGTGAGGAAAATTCGCAATAAACAACACAACTACACAATACATGCGATTCAGACTAGAACGGGAGAGCTAACAGCCAATCCCAAACACATAGTCGAGGAGTTTAGAGCGTACTATGCAAAGCTATACGATGGCCAGAAGGTTCGGCATAACGCTAAAACAAGTAAGGCTTTAGGCGAATTTTTAGCCAAAGCAAACCTACCAAAACTGACAAGGTTGGAGCGGGAGTTCCTAGGTAAGGAGTTCACAGCGGAGGAACTAAAAGAGGTAGTTGTCAACCTTAAACCTGCTAAAGCTCCAGGCCCAGATGGATTTTCTAACTTGTATTATAAAAAATATATAGGAATCCTGTCCCCGCACTTGCTGAGGATGTTCAACCATATTTTGACAGGGGGCTCCTTCTCAGACATGATGCTGCAAGCGTCCATCTCAGTGATCCATAAACAGGTCAAAGATCCCACCAATTGTCCAAGCTATCGGCCAATATCTTTGATTAACTCAGATATTAAAATTTACTCCAAATTACTGGCCAATAGATTGAGTTCGATTCTGCCTAGGCTGATTCACCCAGATCAGTTTGACTTCATCACAGGTAGGCAAGCGGCCGATAATACCAGAAGGATAATTGATACTATAGATTACATAAATGCCAACAAGATCCCGGGGATGATTGTAAGCCTAGACGCAGAAAAAGCCTTTGACAGAATCGACTGGCCATACCTGGATGCCACGCTTGCAGCATTTGGAATGGGGGACACGGTGATACGGGCAATCAGAGCACTGTACACAAATCCAACAGCGCGGGTAATCCATCAAGGGTACCCGTCAGACTCACTGCAAATTAGAAGTGGTACAAGACAGGGCTGCCCACTTTCGCCACTGTTGTTCGCCTTATGCATGGAACCACTTGCAAACCACATTCGAAGTAATAAAGACATCACGGGAATCCACATACAGTCGCAGGAGTACAAAACCGCGTTATACGCCGATGATGTTATCCTGACACTGTCAAAGCCCCTAGTCACCCTACCCAACCTCTTTGACCTCCTGGACAAATTCAACTCAGTTTCGGGGTTTAAAATCAACCAATCAAAATCAGAGGCGCTAAGCCTGAACCTCCCCAAAACTACCGAAAAACTAGTAGAGATTAACTTCAATCTGAATTGGCAACCCAAGATGATTAAATACCTGGGAGTTAATCTCATGAAGGAGGTCAAAACACTATATAAGGCAAATTATCCCAAACTCTTACAATCTTTGAGAAAGAAGCTGAAGGAATGGGCGACGTTCGGTATCTCCTGGATTGGAAGAATTTATAGCGTAAAGATGAACCTTCTGCCCAGACTCTTATACCTTTTCCAGACACTCCCCATACCCATAGATAGAGCGGAGATCAGTAACTTGCAGGCTCAGATCTTTAAATTTATTTGGAACAATAGGAAAGCTAGGATACCAGCAACAACACTGATAAAACCCAAAACAGCAGGCGGACTGGCGGTACCTTGCTTGTTCTCATATTACAGAGCGGCACAATTGAGCCAAATTATCCAATGGCACGTAGATCCTGAGCGCCGTAGATGGGTGAAGCTGGCGAGCGAGCTGTGTGCCCCATTGGATATTCAGAATCTGATTTGGTACCCAAAACTTAGGTTAAAGAAAATCTCGAGACCGCTATCCTCAATGACTAACTCACTCTCGATTTGGGAAGCCACTAAATTTAAATGCGCCTTAACCAAGCGATACTCCCTGATGACACCACTATTCGGCAACCCAGATTTTGCTCCAGGGCTGGAAGAGGGACACTCTATAGTCTGGAAGCAGAAGGGATACGGGAGGTTGAGGGATCTGGAGGGCATAAGCACTATTCAAACATTCACGCAAATTCAGGCTGACAAAGGTATCCCCAACACAGAATTTTTTAGATACCTCCAGATCCGGGCATTTTACACCAAATACAAGAACCGTCCTCAAGTGACGAATTTCGAATCGCTCTGTGCACGAGGGCACAACACCTTGGGACTTACATCTAGGTTGTACAGAGAGATAGTCGATCCTGGGACCGGCCCCAACACACGTCTTGACTACATGACCCACTGGGAGAGGGACTTAGGGGAGACTTTAGAGGACGAGGACTGGACAGACATACTCGAGGCGACGGCAAAAACATCGATTTGCACGACGTTGAAGGAGAACTCATATAAGGTGTTAATGAGGTGGTATCTCACTCCAGTTAGATTATCAAAATTTGTCACGGGTTACTCCCCCTTGTGCCCTAGACAATGTGGAGAGCCCGGAGACCTGCTGCACATGCTGTGGTCTTGCCCTCGACTGCGCCCAATATGGGAACAGATTCAGAATTGGCTGGAGAGGATCTTGGGCCTCGAAATTCCTCTAGACCCTTGGCTATTTCTCCTAAATCGGCCACTAGAGGGTCTGTCGAGAGCGGGGAACAAATTGATCGCTCATTTTGCGACGGCAGTGAGGTGTGAGACGGCAGCATTGTGGAAGCAAAATCCAACTCCATCGTTAGAAAAGATTCGGAGCAGAATTTGGTTCATTTGCCAGATGGAGAAGTTAACTAGTTTGGTCAACGACACTGGCGCAAATTTCCAAAAAGTCTGGCTCCCCTGGTTGGTACAAACTGACATTACAGGGGTGAGCAATGCCACCATTTGGCTGTAATAATGGAAGGTGAGTTCTCCTTCGACGCGTTCCGGACGGTAACAGGCGGAGTACGAGCCCCAGACACAGACCAGAGAGGTGACGTGGAAGGAACAGCCCAACACTGGGCTGCACAACATGAGCCGAGTGCTCCAAGGAGTTGCAAGAAGTTGTGGAATACGGGTCAACCCCCCCTCCCATCCCCCCTACCCCACCTCTGTCCCTCCCCTCATGTTACCCCCCCTTTTTTTCCCACATGTGTCTCCCCCAATGTGTCACTACCCTTACCCCCTGAGTCGATGTGCTATGTGTAAAAGAATCAGCAAGTTATGTGGCAACTTCAGCTAATATTGGCCAAAAAATGTCTTTACACTGCTGTATGCTTGGAAAACGATGAAAATAAAAAGTTGAACTTAAATAACACGGCATCTGTAAACAGACACACACACACACACACACACACACACACATGATTTTATGTTGAACTGCATTGAATAATTTTTATTTGGATGCTTTATTTTGTGTCTGAACAAACACAAAACAGTATATTTTAAAATGAGATGAACAAAGAAAAGAAAGTAAGCTCCCTATAGTGTCGCACTAGAGAGCACCCCACACTTGAATTAAAAGTACTATTTATTAATGAGTTAATTAAAATATATTTATTGCAGCAAAATATACAATGAACCAAATGATTAAAACAAATTAAAAATGATGGAGGTGTCTGTGTGCTTATTGTCAAAGACGTCAGTGTATATAATGAAATAGCTATTGATTACTATTTATGTCCATGGTTATATGATTATACTAACCATGGTAATAGCTATTAAATACAATTCTAGGTCGTCCGACAACTATTCCTAAGTAGATGAGAGTGTTGGTTTGTTAAGAGGGTAATGAGCTCTGTGTATCAATGGCTTTGCCTGAAAATGGAGTACTGTGAATACAGTCACTATATACACATACACAGTGATACCAGACCACCAGGCTCAGAAATAGCTGAGCCTATAGGTCTGTCCTGGTGAACAGCTATAACATATGATAGCCAAATGCTCTTAAAAAAGAATGAACATAGCCCTCTTAGACCACACTCTGTGGGTCTAACACTCAAAATATAAACAAATTAGGAGATAGTCAGAGCGTTGTGCTTCACATGACGAAGGCTCCGAAACGCTCTGACAGCGAGGAAAGCACCAGACCTCTCCGACTAGCTTGCGCACCCGGTAGTAGCGCCTGGCCTGCCCAACATATGTTTCACCGTTGTGGCTTCATCGGGGGCACCACTACACCCCCCCAGAAACAAACACCACCACCCCCTAAATATAATTCCCCCTCAACAAATAAAATCCCCCACCTCCACAAATACTTATTACTGTACCTCCCACAAATACACTGCCACACAAATACACTTACCACCACCCCTCCACAAATACACTTACCACCCCCTCATAAATAAACTTACCACTCCCCCACAAATACACTTACCAACCCCCCCACAAAATACACTTACCACTCCCCTACAAATACACTTACCAACCCAACCCCCCCTCCCCCACAAATACACTTAACCCTCTGTTCAGCTGCAGTTTCCTTGCGCCCAAAATGAACTTAAATAACACGGCATCTGTACACAGACACACACACACACGTTATTTTATGTTGAACTGCACTGAATATTTTTTATTTGGATGCTTACTTTATTTTGTGTCTAAACAAACACAAAACAGTACATTTTAAAATGAGGGCTGAGTCAGACAAGAATAATAGGTCAAGCCAGAAACTGTATTAGCATTGGAAGCATTTCAAGATACACTGTGTGCTTTAAACTGTTTCTATTTTTCACAGCTCAGACTTACAGTTAACACGTCTAAAAGATCTGAAGAGTATTGTTCAGCTCATGGTTAGCAATGGATATCACTGGATCTGTAACGCTGACTATTGTGATCTGCATCTCCTGTCTGCTCTTCTACTCAGCTCTGAAGACACGGGGAAGGAGAGGAAATCTGCCCCCAGGACCGACACCTCTTCCATTTTTGGGGAATTTATTACAGATTAGGAGAGGGAAGCTGGTGGAGTCATTAATAGAGGTGAGTTGTGTTATACGGAGGAGTCAGGCAGGAAAATTGTTTTGTAGGTGCATATAACGGTATTAATGGTGACCTCTGACATTTGACCCCTAATGCCAGCAGCTGATGCTTTTTAACCACTGCACAAGTTCATTAATGCACATTGATGCACACATAGTACATACACCTTAACACACATAAAAAAAATGATGCCCAACCAGCACACACAATAACACAATTATGCACACACACACACGCTCTAAGGGGCAAAGATGGAGAACCTTATTAGAGCCACATCAATAATGTTCTTGCTCTTCCTGCACATATGTACATATAGAACAAAATACTCAGATAATAATATGTTCTTGTATATCATTGCTATATATTCATAGCAATTTACAGAGACATTTTGCAGGCACAGGTCCCTGCCCCGTGGAGCTTACAATCTATGTGTTGGTGCTTGAGGCACAGGGAGATAAGGTGACTTGCCCAAGGTCACAAGGGGCCAACAACGGGAATTGAACCAGGTTCCCCTGCTTGAAACTCTGTGCTAGTCAGTGTCTTCACTCACTGAGCCACTCATTCTCTTATCTGAACACGCACACACATATTCTGCTGATGTTGTAATTAGAATTGCCTACATAGTTGTTACACCCCTTAATTCAGCAGAGTATTTCCATGAACTGTATAGTCCTCAATCACATTTGCTTAAAAAATATAATATACAAAAAAACAATAAAAAGAACTTACCAATAGCATTTTCTTAAAATGTTCTTATTTCTTATGGATTGGTGCCCAGATCCACTGCCTCCACCAGCCGGCTTTCAGATAGTACAGGAACAACAAGGGGCTGGATCAGCACTCAAAGAATATATGTAACAGAATAAAAGATAAAGCCAAAACTTACAGTATCAGTGAAATCCTCCATAAGGATGAAAAAATTATCCATACGGATTGCACAATGAAAGTGAATAGAGTCCAGCTACACTGTACTATAAGATTTTGCTGTATCTTTTATTCTTTAACATACACTCTGAGTGCCGATCCAATGGGTCCCTAGCCAGCAGAGGTTACAATCTAATTTTGGCGCTCTTTGACAATGTTATTACAGTTGAGTAAAACGTATGGCAGTGTGTTTACGGTCTACTTGGGGATGCGGCGAGTGGTGGTGCTGAAAGGTTACCAATCGGTGAAAGAAGCTCTGGTGAATTAAGCGGATGATTTCAGTGGTCGAGGTGAAATTCCCACCATAGACAGAACCTACAAAAACTATGGTAAGAAATCAGCCTCAACCCCAATGATTAAACATCACCTAGTAGTGGATAGTTCCAGTAGGTGTATTGGTCCTTGAGATATGTGAGTTGGTTGTAACTTGTGTCACCTTTAATGGAGCGACAAAGAAGAGACCTGTGAGATTTGGGAAGCTCAGCACACATGAAAAAGAGACCTGTGAGGTTTTGGAAAAATTTATGAAGAGACCTGTGAGGTTTGGGAAGCTTTGTATACATGAAAAACAGACTTGTGAGGTTTCAAATAGCTTAGCACATAAGAATAGACCGGTGTGGTTTGGAAAACAATGTACATGTGAAGAGAAATGCGAGATTTGGAAAATTATGAAGAAGAGACCTTAGGGACATAGAAAGTCCTGTACATATGGAGACCAGATGCGTGAGGTTTGGAATGCTCTGAACCAGGAGTGGGAAAACTGTGGTCTAGGGGATGGTTGCCTGCGGCCCACGGTGCATTTTGGGGGTTGGTGGCGTCTGCAGCAGGGAGGGCAAAGGAGGAAGCGGGGGGCAGGAGCAGAGCAAACAGGTGGGGATAAAGAGACGATGAGAGACATGCAGGTGGGGTGAGAGAGAAGAGGGGGAGAGATTCCAGGGGGAAGATAAAGAAGAAGGAGAGAGAAGAGTGAGAGAAATTCAGGTGGGGAGAGAGAGAAGAGTGAGAGATATGCAGCTTGGGAGAGAGAGAAGAGAGAGATATGCCGTTGGGCAGAGAGAGAAGAGTGAGAGATGCAGGTGTGGAGAGAGAGTGAGAGAGGAGCTTGTGGGTGAGAAGATGGTGAGGAGGGAAGCATGCTGGTAGCAGCTGGTGAGGAGGGGAGCATGCAGGGGAGAAGCTGGTGAAGATGAAAATATGTGGGTGAGAAGCTGGTGAGGAGGGGAGCATGTGTGTGAGAAGCTGGCGAGGAGTGGAGCATGCGGGGGAGAAGCTGGTGAGGAGGGGAGCATGGGGGTTAGAAGCTGGTGAGGAGAGGAATATGTGGGTGAGAAGCTGGTGAAGAGGGGAGCATGTGGGTGAGAAGCTGGTGAGGAGGGGAGTATGTGTGCGAGAAGCTGGTGAGGAGGGGAGCATGGGGGTGAGAAGCTGGTGAGGACGGGAGCATGTGGGTGAGAAGCTGGTGAAGAGGGGAGCATGTGGTTGAGAAGCTGCTGAGGAGGGGAGCATGTGGGGGAGGAGGGGAGCATGTGGGGAGAAGCTGGTGAAGAGGGGAGCATTGGTTAACTCTGGAAGCCACAAACTTAATGTAGATTCTACATTTGGCCATGAGGGACCCTTCCCCGCAGCCGCTGGACACTCAGCTGCCGGCCATATCGCCAATAAGATAAGTTAGCTAGCGGTCAGGTTTGGGGAATGAGAGGGGGTTTTAGCCTAAGCGGTTAGGATAAGGTGTTTTAGGGTAAGGGGTTGCATCAGTACTAGGGGTAAACATTAGGGATTTTTACGGTAAGGGATAAGGTTAGTGTCTTACATTTGCGGCAATGGGGCCAGTGGAGAGATGTCACTGCGGCGAGGTAAGTGGCGGTTAAACAGCAAGTGCAACCTGGTCGCGGCAAAACAGCTGCAACTAAATGTCAAAGACCGGGAAAACTAAAAAAAAAGAGACCTATAAGGTTTATAAAACACTGTACACGTGTAGCCCCCTGTCCCAATGTGTCAGGGCGACTATGTGTGCTGCTATACCTGTGTGACAAACAGGAGGCCTGATCCTTCACCACGTTGAGCTTAGGGTGTGTGTATCAGTATCTACTAACAGAGCCTCCACCTGAGCGGGATCCTTATGCAGTAGGAGGGCCCCTCCCAAGACAATATGCCCAGTAATACACACACAAAGTATGGGTAACAGTATTTACTGGAAGGTACTAAACAATAAACATGAACACACAATATACATGTACAGTATAGCTTATACAGACCCGCGGTGTATTCCCTACAGTACTTGGGTGCAGGGGCACCAGTGTCTCAGTGTCCAAGCCATGAAGGCGTTTCCCACCCCAAGTGTGAGACAGCGCTGTCCCACAATGTGTTGGTGCACTTGTGGAAAATACATGCCCAGAGCTCCAGCCCCGGGGGTCGCTGCGTAAGGCCAAGTTACGGTCAGTCTGTTCAACCGAACATCCGCCTCGGCGTCCCACCTTTAGATAGTCTCTGAGATGAGGACCTCTACTGTTCCCTGATGCAGGCCACGCGCACCGTGTGCATCCATCACCAGTACAATGGTACTAGCACTAACAGGCTAAGGGGCGCGTCTCTATCTGAGGGGCCTTGCCTGTAGCACCACAGGCTAGAGATGGTCAGGGCCTAGCTGGGACCTGAGGGTATACTCTGGCCTAGTCCAGCGGAGCACTTCTCCCTGGACCTTACCTATCCTCTTGCTGTCCTGCTCCCGACTCACCAACTGCCCTAACTGTCATAACTGTTCTAACTGTTCTAACTGTTATAAATGCAGAAGCCTTATTGGTTGAAAAAGTTATATAAGAAAATGTTGTACATGTATATAACTTAACAAATGCAGACTCTAAATAATATTATGCAATTCAACAAACATGTTGATAACGGAAGCCAGCTTTTTCTTAGCCAGCTGCTGAGACACATAGTGGGGTTCCCATAACTGATCAGATGCCACTCTAGTAGGAGGGTGTCTTTCTCGCTGGCTTCTGCGAGGCTCTTCTTCTGTGGTTCCCACTGAGGAGGGTCTGTCATAGTTCTGGGGCCTGACCCATCCCTACGTGAATACTCAGTCTCTGTAAAGTCTCTATTAGGCATAAAACTTGAACTCCTGGGATTCAATGGTCGGATTGGTGGAGGCACGGGTGTAGGTACCTGAGGGGCATGCCTATTACCCGGTGCTTCTTCGGGATGTGCCCATCAGTCTCCATTGGAATCAGGGGAGGTTCCTTCCATGGGATCCTGATTGAACTCATCTTGTGGATCTGATTGCTTTTCAGACCCCTCTGGCTCACTGGTCCTTACTATTGTCTCTGATTCGGGGTCACTGTCGTCTACTTGGGGAATGGGCAACAAGTGATTTCTGTTCCAGACCTTTACATGGCCATTCACGTCTCGTATGCAGTAGACCGGGAGGCCTGGCATCTAGGACTCGACTTCAAAGGCTCCATCGCGCCAGCGGTCGGCCAGTTTGTGTTTGCCAGGTATTCTGAGATTGCGTAGGAGAACAGCATCTCCAGGCTTTAGTTCCTGATAACGGAACTTGTGGTCATACCACTT
Organism: Ascaphus truei; assembly: GCF_040206685.1. Classification (NCBI taxonomy): domain Eukaryota; kingdom Metazoa; phylum Chordata; class Amphibia; order Anura; family Ascaphidae; genus Ascaphus; species Ascaphus truei. The sequence goes on along the minus strand of NW_027456574.1, from coordinate 290,730 downwards.
GCGTTGTTGCCGGTGTTCAGCTGAGCTGAGGCTTTCCCCGTTAATTGATATGCGCATTGTAAGCTGGCTTGGATTTGCTGAACATACTTGAAATGCACCGTATTGGGTACCCCATCGGTAGATACCTTGAGGCAGATGTCCAAAGGCAGTCGTGCCGCTCGTCCGAACATCATAAAATACGGGGTATATCCTGTGGATTCATGTCGGGTGCAATTATATGTGTGCAGCAGAGCTTCAACGTGCTTACTCCATTCAGTGTGTTTGTATATAGCCTTATCTAGCACCTCTGAGCCCTCACTCATCGCTCGACATAGTCTCTGTATGGAAGGGTTTGGTGTACTCTCGGTTACTACAGGTTTGGCACAGCTCGTACGACTACCCCACTTGGCTCTCGACTTCGGCTCTCCTTGTACTACATACTTACATCTGGCCTGGCAACGCTTAATACCACACTTCGGACATGCTCCCTTTGCTGCGGGTGCGTGCATTCCTACCTCCCCCTTCAGCACAGGGGACGGGTCTGGTCTGCGGGCAGCACCGGCGTAACATTATGTCGAGCCCACAAGACGCAGACCAGACTGAAGTAAGGCAGTTTCTCTCTGATCTGCTTCAGCAAAACCAGGCCATGGCGGATCAAATTGTCGCACTTACACGTCAGGTCGCCGTACTCTCGGCCCGAGTACCAGCTGCTTCCTCTACTGCTGTTGATCTCCAGCCCGCAAGCGCAGCTAGCAGCTCTGACGTAAAAATTCCACCCCCCAAGCCTTACGCAGGCGAACCGCAAGAATGTAAGGGTTTCCTCAATCAGTGTGCAGTTTGAAATAGCCCCCTATCTCTTCAATACTGGACGTAAGGGGGTAGCCTACATTTATAATCTCTTAACGGGCAGCGCCCTGGCTTGGGCTTCCCCGGTCTGGAAGCGACGTTCTGACCTTACCCAGAATTACCCGGCTTTAAGGCTGAATTCCAGCAACTGTTTGATTCTCCCGCGCGCCGGGATATGGCACCTGTTTCTCTCCTACAGATTACCCAAGGGTGACGAACGGTGACGCAGTATGCCGTGGAGTTTCGGACCCTCACAGCCAAGACTAACTGGGGACAGGAGGCTCTCGTCTCTGTATTCTGGCAAGGCCTGGCAGATCCCATCAAGGATGAACTCGCTCGTCAACCCAGGCCAGATCAATTGGAGGTTCTCATCGAACTAGCAGTCCGGGTGGATCAACGTATCCAGATACGCCGCTTCGAGCCTCAGCGCACTCGCTTTCATAATTTTCAACCTCCTTTCCTCAGTACTCCAGGCAGTACCCCTGCGGTTACAAGTGCTATCACTCCTCTTCGTCCGGCCCAGGACCCACCAGAGCCGATGCAATTGGGGGTACAACGCATCCGCACACCTATACGGCAATTCCGCTATACCGGAGGATTGTGTTTCTACTGTGGATCCGCTGAACACCTGATCCGGGAATGCCCCCTGCGGCTGGGAAACAGGAACACCCAATGAGTACGGAGGGGCTCTCTCTGGTTATCATGTCTCCTCGTCCCCTCCATAAAGGAGAACTCCCTAAGAAACTCACCACACCCATCTCTCATACAGGCGATAAGTTTCAGACCTCGACCGCAGCGTTCATTGATTCTGGAGCAGGAGGAAACTTTGTGGATCTAGAATTTGCCAGGCTGAACCACATACCGCTCGTGAGAAAGAAAAGTCCCATCGCACTGGTCGGTATAGATGGACTTCCTCTTACCCCGGCATACATCTCCTTAGAGACGGTCCCTCTCCTTCTGACCTCACACCCTCACAAGGAGACCTTAGTCCTCGATGCCATCCATGCTCCTGGAACACCCATTACCCTTGGCCTTCCCTGGTTAAAGCTTAACAATCCGCAGATTGACTGGACTTCCTCCTCCCCCGTTACTTGGAATCCGAGGTAAGGCGAGGCTTTCCAACTCTTGGCCAATACCACCGTCCATGAGATTACCCTACCCCCTGTCTACCACCAATTCCGGGACGTTTTCAATAAGGTACAGTCAGATCTTTTGCCGCCTCACATGACCTACGATTGCCCGATCGATCTTGTTCCAGGTTACTGCTTGCCCAAGTCCAAGACCTACCCCTTATCACTACCCTAGTCAAAGGCCATGGATGAATATATCCAGGAGAACCTCAAGAAAGGTTTCATTCGCCCTTCCAACTCCCTAGCAGGGGCTGGCTTTTTCTTCGTGAAAAAGAAAGATGGCTCGTTAAGACCCTGCATTGATTACAACGGTTTGAACCGCATCACCATTAAGAATCATTACCCCCTTCCCCTTATTACCGAACTGTTCGATAAATTACAGGGGTCTAAGATTTTTTCCAAGTTGGATCTACGTGGGGCCTATAATTTGGTGCGCATTAGACAGGGGGACGAATGGAAGACGGCTTTCAACACACGTAGCAGCCACTACGAGTAACTTGTACTGCCCTTCGACCTATTTAATGCTCCAGCAGTCTTCCAGGACCTCATTAACGACGTTTTTCGTAAGGTACTCAACATTTTTGTAATAGTTTACTTGGATGACATTCTGATTTTTTCCAAGGATCTGCAGGATCATATTCATCACACTTCCTACGTTCTCTCTCGTCTCCGTGAACACCATCTGTACGCCAAGCTGGAGAAGTGCACCTTTCATCAGACCTCTACTCAATTCCTGGGCTACATCATCTCTGACGAGGGTTTTATGATGGATTCCGGTAAACTTCAGGCAGTGACTGAATGGCCAAGACCCAATACCCTCAAGGCCATACAACGCTTTTTGGGATTTGCAAATTACTATTGTAAGTTTATACGTAATTTTTCTACCATTGTGGCACCCCAGCTCTTATGAAGAAAGGGGCCGATCCAGCTGCTTTGTCACCCGAGGCTCTGTACGCCTTCAAGGTACTCAAAGAAGCTTTTGTATCCGCCCCTATCCTCCGTCATCCTAACATTGATCTTCCCTTCGTGTTGGAAGTCAATGCCTCCGATTGCGGTGCAGGGGCAGTTCTGTCTCAGAGACCTACGCCCCAAGACAAGTTACATCCCTGTGTATACTTCTCCAAGAAATTCTCATCTGCTGAGAGGAATTACGACGTGGGTAACAGGGATCTCCAGGCCGTGAAGATGGCTCTCCAAGAGTGGAGGTTAGAAAGTGGATTGGCGAAAGACTGCAACGTCCAAAAATGCACCCTCAGCTCACCAGATGTCGAGATTAAAAAACGTTTATTAAACTACATAAAAATGAAAAGAGGACAAAGTACAAAAACACACAACCTCCTATGCGTTTCAGGCTCTAAGAGCCCTTTCTCAAGGGGGATAGTTGGGACTGTGAGTTAAGCTCCTTAATATAGCCCCTCCTGTGCACTTAAAATGCAGCTGTAATGGATAATCATTCATTGTAAATACATTGGTTGTAATCCTAACATCACATACACATGATATAAAGCATCATACAAATCAAAGATCTTAATAAAATACAAAAGGATACATGCATACATTTCATATAAAGTGTGGTAATTAATTAACTATTGAGATTCTAAAGTCAAAAACCTCAACAGTACAAATCTATGGAAGGGACAAAGAAACCCTATCAGTTAGAAAAGTAACATACATGTATCATAAATGCAATAGATACTCCAATAAGGTGTAAAAAAATTAAAATAAAGTAAATACATAAAGGGACTATGTACAGAAAAAGAATAAGAAAGTTACAAGAGGTATCATATATATTTTGTATGGATGTTAAGTAAAGCATGACATCAATTAACAGTGATCCATGCATCAAATAGTGTATCATCAAAAGAGATAGCATAAACACACTGAACTGTTCATGGCATGGTTCTCTTGATATAAAGGATCAGGGATTGTGGAAAACTGATAAATACATTACCTAAGTGGAGGATCTATATAAATCAATTATATTAAAGAAAATATTTCAGATCCCACTCTTTGTTTAACCCCTTTGGGATCAGTGTATCCAATGTAAAGATCCAGTGAGCCTCTCTGCGGTAAAGTGTATTAACTCTATCTCCGCCTCTGTAATGCATAGGAACCTGTTCAATAGCAATACATTTGAAGTTATTGAGAGACCCATCCTAGCATACACTGAAATGTTTGGACACAGGGTGTATCTGATCCTTTTTTAGGATAAGTCTCATATGTTCAAGTATTCTTAGCTTAAACATACGTGTCGTGAGACCTACATACTTCTTTTGACACCCGCAGATCAACATATAAATCACGTACTCTGTCCTACAGTTTACAAAAAGAGAGATATTGTAAGATCTAGTATTATCTATATTGGTGAACACTTTAGACCGTAAGACATATTTGCAAATTTTGCATCTCCCGCAAGCAAAACACCCGACTAGTTTAGGAAAGAATTCTTTTTTAGTACTTAATCTATCTTTCTTAATTACACTTGGTGCAACCATGTTACCTATAGTCTGTGATCTTTGAAAAACAAACCTAGGTCTGGTTGTGGTAATACTTCTTAGTAGGGGGTCAATGGTCAAGACTGACCAGTGTTTGTTCACAATATTTCTGATTGCATCTGCTTGTCTGCTTAATTTTGTGATAAAATATGGAGTGCCCATATTAGAACGGTTTACATCATATTTGACTTGAGTTTTATGATTTCTAGTGGTATTCTGTTCTATCGATCTACATATAATATCATCTCTGTTCTGTTGAAGCGCATTTTGATATGCTTCTTGTAAGATATCCTTATTGTATCCTCTAGACCCCGACTATGTCCACTGCTTGCGTGCAATAAAGTGTTTTTAGCATTATCTTTTCGAAAAATATCCGTGTACACCAGTTGGTCAAGACCTACATAAAGTTTCAAATCTAGATATTGTATAAAGGTGGAGTGGTACTGTGATGTAAAACGCAAATTCAATGTATTTAAATTTATGTAATCAATAAACAAATTTAGCTCTTCAACAGTACCACTCCAAATGATCAATAGATCGTCGATGAAGCGACGGTAAAAGTGAATGTGATGTCGAAAGGGATTCCTATCTCCAAACAAGTGGGTCGCTTCCCACCAACCCATGAAAAGATTTGCATAGGAAGGTGCGAAGCATGTGCCCATGGCAGTCCTACGCGTCTGGAGGTAGAAAGTCCCTGAAAATAAAAAAAAACTATGTGTAAGTAAAAAATGTATACAATCTAATAAAAAGGCTATGTGTAATGGTGATAGCGATGCATCTAATTCTAAAAAGTGTCTTGTGGCTATAATACCCTTTGTATGTGCAATAATAGAATATAGAGAAGAAACATCTAAAGTGACCCAAAGGAAATCAGAGGACCATGGATAGTGTTGGAACAACGTGAGAAGGTGTGAAGTGTCTAACAAGTGAGAGGGAAGGGTGTGTACAATGGGTTGTAAATAATAATCAATGTAAATCGATAAGTGTTCACCCAGTGCCCCTATACTTGAAACTATTGGACATCCAGGTGGTGAATCAAGGGATTTGTGTACCTTAGGGAGGTGATGAAAAACAGGGATAATCGGATGCAAGCAATGCAAATAGTCACACTCCTTTTGTGATAGAACATAGAGATCTTTACCTACTTCTAATCACTCATTTAATTCATACAGGAATTTGCTCGTAGGATCAGAAGGCAGAATTTCATAAGAAGTTTTATCATTTAGTTGTTTCAATGCTTCTCTTTGGTAATATGCATAGTCCAGAACTACGACCGCGCCCCCCTTATCCGCTTTCTTAATTACAATATTCTCATTATTTTTAAGGGTAGATATTGCTTTTCTCAGCTCTGGATGCATATTATCATGATTTCTGGGTTGTTTAGTAAATTGTATGCCTTTTGATAGTAAGAGCAAATCTCTCTGTACTGCTTGACCGAACAGTTCAATGGCTGTACCTTTTAAATTATCTGGACAGAATTTGGACTTATTGTGCAATCCTGATGGCTTACTTCCCAAAAAGTTCAAATCAGGGTCACTCGGCAGTGTATTTTCGTCTAATAATCCCATCATATCATTCAAAAAACAATGATCTTTAAACGTAAGTTGGTTATTTATATCAATTTTTTTTTATCTGTGTTCCATCATGGTTATCATTGCTTATCTTGGACATTTCAAATGAGTTCTCTACATTGTTTTCTTTCTGTTTAAAAAATCTTTTCAAAGAAAGCTTTCTAATAAACTTAAACAAATCAACTGTTGTAGAGAAAAGATCGAAATGTTTATCTGGCGCAAATGTTAAACCCAGATCCAAGACTTGCAGTTCTGATATTGTAAGTACATGTTGGGATAAATTAATAACATTAGTATCATTGATATTTATTGACGTCTCTTTTTCGATGGATTTCCCCCTGTGTCTGGCTTTGGATTTGTATCTCTTCTTTCTCCGTTTTTTGACCTAGTCTGGCATATAAAGATGGAATTAGGGTTACTACTTGTGTGTCCTATTATAGAACTTTCTTCAGTAGAAGAAGCTAGTGAATCATATTCTGAAAAGGACAACCCATGTGCACCAGATTAATTATCTGTAGTATCTATATCAGTTGTATCCCTGTTCTGTTGTCTCATTTTTTGTTCTTGTGCTTTTTTCAAGATAGATTTAGTGGGTTTATTTTGTCTCTGTGTTGTATATTCACCAGATTGTTTTTTCTGAGTTTTTTGAACCGGCTGTGTTTTTTGCCATAGATAGACTTGATTACGTTCGTAATCAAGTCTATCTTGATCATATTTGAGTTGTTTGGCTTGCATAATTTTTTTTTTCAAATTTAGTAATATTCACAGCCAATTTTTCATCGAACTCAGTAAATTCATTCATGTGTGTGAACTCTAATAATTTATCTTGGAGTTTCTGCACCTCTTTTTTAGCCAAAATTTTCTCTTTCTGTCTATGGGAAATAATCAAATCAATGAGTCTGAGAGAACAGTCATCTAATATTAACCTCCACTGTCTCTCAAACTCATCATTTTCAAAACCAAAGGTAGGGGTTTTCTTCATTCTTAAACCTCTTGGGATTCTCTTCGTCATTTTATAATTCTCAAGTGTGGTTATTTCCCACCAAACCCTTCGATCATGTGAAATCAATTTCTCTAATTGCATAAAATATTTCTTCAGATCTTGTGCATCTTCACATAATAAATCATGATCTTTATCCAATACAGAGTTAGCCTTCTTGAGTCTATCAGTTAGATCAAAGCAATTCAATGCAAAATGTGTCTTGGGCGTAGACTCTTTACCAGCATCAGTCTCTGTTTCTGAATCCATCTTATCGCCTGGTGGGAAAGTTAATTGAATCAAATGAGTTCCTTGTAAAAAAGTCCCTTTAACAAAATGATTAATCCAAACACACTGCAGTCAAATGGTATCCAGTAGATTGAAAGTCCATATTTTCAAAAAAAGAAAAACTATATCTAAAACTTACGTGTAGTCAAAAATAAAAAAATCTTTAATAGAAAAAATCCTTTACAATCATGAATATTAGCATAAAAAAAAAAGAATAACTGGTGAGCTGAAATACTACTAAATCCAGATTACTTAATAGTTGTAGTGGTGCAGTCTCTCTGTGAGCAAACAAGTAGCAATAATGTAGAATAGTCTGTGGCAAAGCTACTAAAAGCTCAAAACAGAGAGTCACAAAAAATGTATAAAATAAAGTTAATGGTATTGTGGACAACTGAGGAAAACAATGAGGGGGAATAAAAACGTGGGTGTCAATGAGTGTTGCTTGAAGAGGTGACCGAGGAAAGCATAAGGCAATATAGGAGCTCCATGGACTGGGATGAATATATACCAGAGAAAAAAATGTAAATACCTCTGTGAATCCCTCTTGTAGCACTCCGTTTTCTATGCCTTGTTGTCCAACTAGCAGCGTAGGCGACGTTGTCTCCGAATCAGCTGCGGCTCTTCTCACCAACTCTGTGGAGCTCCCGAGTGCCGGTAGTGCATGCGAACACTTCCGGTCCGTCCGGTGAACGCTCCCCTCACTCCGCTAGGTCCGCGGGAAAAGCGATGGCATACACAGACTCCCATATGACGTACCCTCCTTCTCTCAGTGCATCTATCCAATCGATAAGCAATGCAGGTAAGAAAGTGGATTGGCGAAAGACTGCAAAGTCCAAAAATGCACCCTCAGCTCACCAGATGTCGAAGATTAAAAAACGTTTATTAAACTACTTAAAAATGAAAAGAGGACAAACAAAGTACAAAAACACACAACCTCCTACGCGTTTCAGGCTCTAAGAGCCCTTACTCAAGGGGGATAGTTGGGACGTGAGTTAAGCTCCTTAATATAGCCCCATCTGTGCACTTAAAACGCAGCTGTAATGGATAATCATTAATTGTAAATACATTGGTTATAATCCTAACATCACATACACATGATATAAAGCATCATACAAATCAAAGATCTTAATAAAATACAAAAGGATACATGCATACATTTCATATAAAGTGTGGTAATTAATTAACTATTGAGATTCTAAAGTCAAAAACCTCAACAGTACAAATCTATGGAAGGTACAAAGAAACCCTATCAGTTAGAAAAGTAACATACATGTATCATAAATGCAATAGATACTCCAATAAGGTGTAAAAAATAATTAAATAAAGTAAATACATAAAGGGACTATGTACAGAAAAAGAATAAGAAAGTTACAAGAGGTATCATATATATTTTGTATGGATGTTAAGTAAAGCATGACATCAATTAACAGTGATCCATGCATCAAATAGTGTATCATCAAAAGAGATAGCATAAACACACTGAACTGTTCATGGCATGGTTCTCTTGATATAAAGAATCAGGGATTGTGGAAAACTGATAAATACATTACCTAAGTGGAGGATCTATATAAATCAATTATATTAAAGAATATATTTCAGATCCCACTCTGTGATTAACCCCTTTGGGATCAGTGTATCCAATGTAATGATCCAGTGAGCCTCTCTGCGATAAAGTGTATTAAATCTATCTCCGCCTCTGTAATGCATAGGAACCTGTTCAATAGCAATACATTTGAAGTTATTGAGAGACCCATCCTGGCATACACTGAAATGTTTGGACACAGGGTGTATCTGATCCTTTTTTAGGATAAGTCTCATACTGTATGTTCAAGTATTCTTAGCTTAAACATGCGTGTCGTGAGACCTACATACTTCTTTTGACACCCGCAGATCAACATATAAATCACGTACTCTGTCCTACAGTTTACAAAAAGAGAGATATTGTAAGATCTAATGTTATCTATATTGGTGAACACTTCAGACCGTAAGACATATTTGAAAATTTTGCATCTCCCGCAAGCAAAACACCCGACTAGTTTAGGAAATAATTCTTTTTTAGTACTTAATCTATCTTTCTTAATTACACTTGGTGCAACCATGTTACCTATAGTCTGTGATCTTTGAAAAACAAATCTAGGTCTGGTTGTGGTAATACTTCTTAGTAGGGGGTCAATGGTCAAGACTGACCAGTGTTTTTTCACAATATTTCTGATTGCATCTGCTTGTCTGCTGAATTTTGTGATAAAATATGGTGTCCATATTAGAACGGTTAACATCATATTTGACTTGAGTTTTATGATTTCTAGTGTTATTCTGTTCTATCGATCTACATATAATATCATCTCTGTTCTGTTGAAGCGCATTTTGATATGCTTCTTGTAAGATATCCTTATTGTATCCTCTAGCAAGGAAACAGTTAGTTAATTCAATAGATCTCAATTGGAAGTCTTCCAAGTTTGAACAATTCCTCCTTAGGCGTATGAATTGCCCATAGGGTATACCTTTAAAAAGACCCCGACTATGTCCACTGCTTGCATGCAATAAAGTGTTTTTAGCATTATCTTTTCGAAAAATATCCGTGTGCACCTGTTGGTCAAGACCTACATAAAGTTTTAAATCTAGATAGTGTATAAAGGTGGAGTGGTACTGTGATGTAAAACGCAAATTCAATGTATTTAAATTAATGTAATCAATAAACAAATTTAGCTCTTCAACAGTACCACTCCAAATGATCAATAGATAGTCGATGAAGCGACGGTAAAAGTGAATGTGATATCGAAAGGGATTCCTATCTCTAAACACGTGGGTCGCTTCCCACCAACCCATGAAAAGATTCGCATAGGAAGGTGCGAAGCATGTGCCCATGGCAGTCCCACGCGTATGGAGGTAGAAAGTCCCTGAAAACCAACAGGTGCACACGGATATTTTTCGAAAAGATAATGCTAAAAACACTTTATTGCATGCAAGCAGTGGACATAGTCGGGGTCTTTTTAAAGGTATACCCTATGGGCAATTCATACGCCTAAGGAGGAATTGTTCAAACTTGGAAGACTTCCAATTGAGATCTATTGAATTAACTAACCGTTTCCTTGCTAGAGGATACAATAAGGATATCTTACAAGAAGCATATCAAAATGCACTTCAACAGAACAGAGATGATATTATATGTAGATCGATAGAACAGAATAATACTAGAAATCATAAAACTCAAGTCAAATATGATGTAAACCGTTCTAATATGGACACTCCATATTTTATCACAAAATTCAGCAGACAAGCAGATGCAATCAGAAATATTGTGAACAAACACTGGTCAGTCTTGACCATTGACCCCCTACTAAGAAGTATTACAGTACCACAACCAGACCTAGGTTTGTTTTTCAAAGATCACAGACTATAGGTAACATGGTTGCACCAAGTGTAATTTAGAAAGATAGATTAAGTACTAAAAAAGAATTCTTTCCTAAACTAGTCGGGTGTTTTGCTTGCGGGAGATGCAAAATTTTCAAATATGTCTTACGGTCTGAAGTGTTCACCAATATAGATAACACTAGATCTTACAATATCTCTATTTTTGTAAACTGTAGGACAGAGTACGTGATTTATATGTTGATCTGCGGGTGTCAAAAGAAGTATGTAGGTCTCACGACACGTATGTTTAAGCTAAGAATACTTGAACATATGAGACTTATCCTAAAAAAGGATCAGATACTGCTGCGTTTATTCGAGCATTTGCCCGTTCTCGGCCGCAGCAGTAACCTGGCGCGCGCCGGAGGGTGCCGGGCGCGCGCCGAAGCTGCGGAGGAGCGCTTTCCGATCGGGGCTTTCTCACTCCCGCTGCCGGGTCCGCCGGGTCCCCCGGAACCCCCTGCCGCCGTCCCCCACATCGCGGGACACCAGGGCTCCCTCGGGGAGCCCTGGACGCGCGTGCAGGGGGCGCAGGCTCCCGATGACGCGTGACCGCGCGTCGGTGACGCGCGGCACGCCGAGGGGCTGCCACTAGCAAGCCGGGAAATCTCCCGGCTTGCGGAACCGGTCGCACTTCAATAAAGTGTGTCGGTAGTGTACACCCTGTGTCCAAACATTTCAGTGTATGCTAGGATGGGTCTCTCAATAACTTCAAATGTATTGCTATTGAACAGGTTCCTATGCATTACAGAGGCGGAGATAGAGTTAATACACTTTACCGCACAGAGGCTCACTGGATCTTTACATTGGATACACTGATCCCAAAGGGGTTAAACACAGAGTGGGATCTGAAATATTTTCTTTAATATAATTGATTTATATAGATCCTCCACTTAGGTAATGTATTTATCAGTTTTCCACAATCCCTGATCCTTTATATCAAGAGAACCATGTCATGAACAGTTAAGTGTGTTTATGCTATCTCTTTTGATGATACACTATTTGATGCATGGATCACTGTTAATTGATGTCATGCTTTACTTAACATCTATACAAAATATATATGATACCTCTTGTAACTTTCTTATTCTTTTTCTGTACATAGTCCCTTTATGTATTTACTTTATTTTTTTTACACCTTATTGGAGTATCTATTGCATTTATGATACATGTATGTTACTTTTCTAACATATAGGGTTTCTTTGTCCCTTCCATAGATTTGTACTGTTGAGGTTTTTGACTTTAGAATCTCAATAGTTAATTAATTACCACACTTTATATGAAATGTATGCATGTATCCTTTTGTATTTTATTAAGATCTTTGATTTGTATGATGCTTTATATCATGTGTATGTGATGTTAGGATTATAACCAATGTATTTACAATTAATGATTATCCATTAAAGCTGCGTTTTAAGTGCACAGGAGGGGCTATATTAAGGAGTTTAACTCACAGTCCCAACTATCCCCCTTGAGAAAGGGCTCTTAGAGCCTGAAACGCGTAGGAGGTTGTGTGTTTTTGTACTTTGTTTGTCCTCTTTTCATTTTTATGTAGTTTAAAAAACGTTTTTTTAATCCTCGACATCTGGTGAGCTGAGGGTGCATTTTTGGACGTTGCAGTCTTTCGCCAATCCACTTTCTTACCTGCATTGCTTATCGATTGGATAGACGCACTGAGAGAAAAAGGGTACGTCATATGGGAGTCTGTGTATGCCATCGCTTTTCCCGCGGACCTAGCGGAGTGAGGGGAGCGTTCACCGGACGGACCGGAAGTGTTCGCATGCACTACCGGCACTCGGGAGTTCCACAGAGTTGGTGAGAAGAGCCGCAGCTGATTCGGAGACAACGTCGCCTACGCTGCTAGTTGGACAACAAGGCATAGAAAACGGAGTGCTACAAGAGGGATTCACAGAGGTATTTACATTTTTTTCTCTGGTATATATTCATCCCAGGTAGCGGTGTCCATTGGAGCTCCTACATTGCCTTATGCTGTCCTCGGTCACCTCTTCAAGCAACACTCATTGACACCCACGTTTTTATTCCCCCTCATTGTTTTCCTCAGTTGTCCACAATACCATTAACTTTATTTTATACATTTTTTGTGACTCTCTGTTTTGAGCTTTTAGTAGTTTTGCCACAGACTGTTCTCCAAGAGTGGAGACATCTCTTGGATGATCGAAAGAGCCATTTACTATCCTCACAGATCACAAAACCTTCTCTACATCGAGAATGCCTGACGCCTTGGTCCACGACAGGCTCATTGGTCTCTTTTTTTCAGATCCGATTTTCACCTTTCTTATATTCCCAGGACAAAGAACCTAAAGGCGGACGCACTTTCCAGACAACATTCCTCTGAGGAGAGACCAGAGGAGTCCTTGGAGACCATCCTTCCACGGGAGAGGATTCTCGCCACATCTACCTTCAAGAACTTTGATAAGATCATGCATTCTCAGAGACGCATTCCTAAGCACTTGGCGGTTCCTGACAACAAACTCATCGTACCCCCCAAATTTGTTCCTGAAGTCTTGAGTTTGGGCCACTCTTCTAAATACCCAGGTCATCCAAGTGTTAAAAAGACTATTGACCTTATTCGTCGCAATTTTTGGTGGCTTAAAATGTCCCAGGATATTTTGGAGTTTACTCGCGCTTGCCCTACCTGTGCTCAGAACAAGACACTCCGTCAAAAACCCCAAGGTTTTCTGTTGCCTCTACCAGTCCCCGACCGTCCCTGGTCCCACATTTTGATGGATTTCATCGTGGAATTGCCCAAATCAAGAGGAATGAACACAGTCTTGGTGGTCGTGGATAGATTCTCGAAGATGGCCCATTTTATTCCAATGAAAGGACTGCCCACCTCTCCCGCCCTTGCTGATATCTTTACGGATCAAATTTTTCGGATTCATGGGATTCCTTCCACCATTGTTTCTGACAAAAGGGTCCCAGTTTGTGTCCAAATTTTGGAGAACTTTCACCAAGAGATTGGGCATCTCTTCCTCCTCCTCCTCTGCTTATCATCCTCAGTCCAATGGACAGACGGAGAGAATCAACCAGTCCCTGGAAAAGTACCTAAGATGCTTTATTTCTGATTCCCAGGATGATTGGACACAACTCCTTCCTTGGGCGGAGAATGCTGTTAATTCTGCTAAGAATGAAGCCACCCATGAGTCGCCCTTTTTTTTATTTTTATAAATTATGGGTTTCACCCTCCCTGCTTGCCCATCTCCAACTTTCCTTCTGGGGTACCGGCCGTAGACGAACACATTTCTTCTCTCCAAGCAGCATGGTCCAGGATTCAGACTACCCTTCTCGACTCCTCCCGCAGAGCTAAACTTCAGGCCGATCGCCGCCGTCGTTCTGCGCCCAGGTACAGGCCAGGGGATTTGGTATGGCTCTCCTCTAAAAATATCCACTTAAAGGTTCCATCACCAAAATTGGCACCTAAATTCCTGGGTCTTTTTTCTATTTTCGAACAGATCAATCCTGTGGCATTTTGTCTCCAGCTACCATGCAGTATGAAGATCCCCAATGTTTTTCATGTTTCTCTCTTAAAACCTTTTGTCTCCAGTCATTTCTTCCCGGACCAGACTCGCAAGCCAGATCCAGTTACCATCCAAAATAATGAAGAATATGAGGTTCAATTTCTATTGGATTCCCGCGTGTCCAGGGGTCAACTCCAGTTCCTGGTACAATGGAAATGTTTTGGACCCGAGGAGAGGTCTTGGATTCCTTTAAAGGACATTCACGCTCCGGCTCTTCTTAGATCCTTCAGAAGGAGGATTCCGGAGAAACTTTTTGAGGACCGTCCAGAGGCTGTTCCTGAAGAGGGGGGTACTGTTAGGAATCTTATTTCTCAGCACCGTCCGCGCAACATATAGACTACCCTCAGGGAGACTCAGGGCGCACATTGCAACCTCCGCTTACCTGCCTCCACAGGCCGTCAGCTCCTCCGTCGCCGCTTCCCTCCCCTCGGCGGTTCCGCCGCTTCTCGTCCTTCTCAGTGGCAGGTGCGGGTCCTCCGTCCCGTGCGCACACGTGTGTTCTCCCCCAACACTGCTCACGTGCACATGCAGCTTACGGAGCGCACACCCAGCATCCACCTTTCTACCTCCACTCCTGCTGTGATGCTCCGCCCCCGTACACCACACAGGTGTAAACAGAGTACTACCAGTGTTCATCTGGGTTGTATCCGCCACACCAATCCAGAGAGGCTCCCTGCAGTCCTCCTGACCTGCCCCCATCCCTGATTGGTCTCCCAGCCTTATCTAGCATCTCTGAGCCCTCTCTCATCGCTCGACATAGTCTCTGTATGGAAGTGTTTGGTGTACTCTCGGTTACTACAGGTTTTGACATGGCTCGTACGACTACCCCCTTTGGCTCTCGACTTCGGCTCTCCTTGGACTACGTATTCTCTGGCATCCCACGATCATGGCTTGTATTTCAACCTTCCTCATCTCTCTGCTCCCTGACCTCGGCAAGGCAATCACTATTCTACTCCTATACCCGGTACCGGCAAGTATTGTCTACATTACTTACATCTGGCCTGGCAACGCTTAATACTACACTCCGGACACGCTCTCTTTGCTGCGGGTTTGTGTATTCCTACCTCCCCCTTCAGCCCAGGGGACGGGTCTGGTCTGCAGGCAGCACCGGCGTAACAGATGGTCAGTTGCTGCAGGGCTCCTATGAGTAACCGCGGGCCATCTGTACTGCGGGCACTGAGGTGGCTTGCTTCGGATTTCCGACTGCTAACCTGGCTCTGGCGAGTGTTCTCTTGGGAGGAAGCAGGTGAAGAGAACCGACATTCGGCTACGCTGGGAAGGACTCTAATCATTTCAGTTTGCATGCAGCGTTTGGGGTATATGAGTGGGATTCCCCCTGGTGGAGCTTTGGGGGCGGCAGAAATTGGAGCGCAGTGTCCTTTGGGACATCATTTTGACAGTCAAGTAACAGTTTACTCCACTGTTTGGATGCATCCCATTTGATGTCTATGATATTGGCTTTAGCAAACCCCTGTTTCTGTCTAAGGGTGGCGCGCAGGTCAGGCAAGGGTAGGGATGCCGGAACTTGGCTAATGGCAACCAAGTGGCTGGGCGTCACTTGGCATCTTAGGGCCAACTTGTGAACACTGTGGCTTGAGGGTAAGGACATTTTCACTCTGGATGAGAATATCTTAAATTTAAATAGGGCACCCCTGGTCTGGATCTCAGCAGCGCCTCCAAATGTAGCCCCCTTTCCCCCTTTGTCAGGGTGACTATGTGCGCTGCTATACCTGTGTGGCAAACAGGAGGCCTGATCCTTCGCCACAGGGAGCCTGGGGTGTGTGTATCAGTATCTACTAACAGCACCTCCACCTGAGAGGGATCCTTATGCAGTAGGATGGCCCTTCCCAAGACAATATGCCCAATAATACACACACAAATTATGGGTAACAGTATTTACTGGAAGGTACAAAACAATAACCATGAACACACAATATACATATACAGTATAGCTTATAAAGACCTGCGGTGTATTACCCACAGTACTTGGGTGCAGGGTGTAAGGAATCGGGGAACACAACCCCTGCGGTGTGTTCCCTCCTTACCTCCTGCTGCACAGCATCCCGCTGCTAGCGGTCAGAGAGTGCGTTCCTCGTGGCACACTTCCTCCTTGCCTCCTCCTGTACAGCCGCCCACGCACCTTACAGAGCGTGCGTGCCCATGGAGGGCTTTCAAGGATCACACGGAGCCTGGCTCCACCCCTCCACTGGTGACACGCGTGCACCGCTCCCCAGCTGCGCATCAACACTAATCTCTCCCACCTGTCTCCTGCATCTTGCAGCCTATCCCTGCTTCCGTGGAGGCCGCGCCTCCGCTCCTCCCCTCAGGCCTATTCGTCCAGCTCTCCTATATATGCTCAGCCTTTCCTTCCATTCTTTGGCTGAGCGTAGTTCATGGTAGCCTTGTGTTCCCACATCCCTGCCTTGTTCCTGTTGTTCTTTAACCCTCTGCTGCTTATCTCTTCTGTGTACCGACCCGGCTTGACTTTAGGACCTCTCTCTGGATTACCGACCTCGGCTTGCCTCTAACCATCTGTTATTCTCCATCCCTGACCATGGCTATCGGACCAACTACCTTCCTACTGGCTCCAACCCTAGACCACGGCACTCTGGACACTGTCTACTCTCCTGGCACCTCTGACCTCGGCAAGTATTAAGACTAACCCACTTTCTCCAGCCCAGACCCGGCGATCTTGACTAACCACCCTCCATGCGTGCCTGTGCTGCTGTGGGTGCGCAGTTTCATACTATCCCACCTCAGTACCACGGTCTGCAGCCCCTGAGGCCCACTCACCAGTTCACAATCTCCCTGCAGCAACCACACAGCCGTCCCCTTCCCGCAGCCTGGAGGTAAGAGGGGTCCTGACTACACACATGAAGTGGAGACTTGTGAGGTTGTAAGGCAATATAAACACAATTACATCGATAAATAAATTGTATGTTTGCCCATTAAAAGATACCCAAATCTAAAACAATTTAGTACACTGTAAAACCATCATCTAAAAGACATCGTTAGTCAGAAAGAACCTACTGTACATGCTGCACATTTGTAAACAATTTGATTCCTGATGTAGTGTTTAAGAGAAATGTCTTAGAAGATAAATCAATTCTTAAAGGGTAATAATCCCACGGTTTGACATCTCATTTGCACATTTGCCCAATTTGCAGCAGTACCATCTGAAAATCCCACTTTCCTGAGGTACGCAAAATAAGGCTTTTGCTGGAGAGCGAGATACACCAATTAATAGATTAACTTAGGCGATAACTGCTTTAAAGAATACAGGATATGCAGGACCATGAAAAAACAGATGTTTTCACCCATAAAAGCATTTATTGCAGTTTAATGATTAGGCCAAAAGTTTGCCATCTATTAATCACATTTTGATGTCTTATGTACAGGGAGCAAAAGTGAGCTGTAAGGTCCGTACGAGCTGACACTGGGATTTGAAACAGTATCATCCGCTTCATGGCAGCAACATTTCCACTGAGCCCTTCATATTCCCGTCATTATAGAAGCTTTCATGTGTTGTACCTGACGTGGCCTCTCTTGCAGACTGTGTAGCTCCTGAATCAATTTGACAAAGTGAAGCATGAGCAGTTCTCCTACAACAGGTTAATATCCTGTCCTATGAAGTAGAGAAGATATTGAATTGTAACTTGGGGTTCATACTTTTCTAGGGGTTGCCTTCACTGACAACATGGAACGCTGGAGGCAGTTGCGCCGTTTCACTCTTGTCACATTGAGGGATTTCGGCATGGGGAAGAGAGGGATTGAGGATCGAATCAAAGAGGAGATTCGGTATCTCATATCTGAATTGAGAAAGACCAAAGGTTGGTACATTGTTCAAAGGTTGTAAAATGGTATAGTGTAAGCCAGTGGTCTTCAACCCTTCAAGACCTGTGGAACCCTTCACATCCGTATAGTGACTCCATGAAATCCCTTAAAAATATATTGTAACGTTGTAGAACCCAAACTCATTTATCCTACATGCATGTACATATTTCAAAGTTCTAGTAGTATTGGTCCTGAAGAACTGTAGATTTATTCCCAGTTGTGATATCTTTTTAGCGGACCAATATTAGCATTCTTGGTTATAGCACCCAGAGCTTTCTAAATCTCAATGTTTATTCTACACTTGAAGAAGAAAGCTCTGTTTTTGGGAAGCTCTATACACTATCATTTAATCTATGAACTATACTGTTGTATGTAAAAATAATACTCTTACAGTGGTTTGGCTTTCAATAATATTGCAACAATATATGATATGGGGCATATCCCAAACCTCAATAGCGGTGTTGTCACCTAACATAATTAAAATATATATTTTTTGCAAATTATACAACACTGCATGAAGAATTTTTGTAGACACAATGGGACCCAATCAAGTGTAGTATCTCCCCAAAAGAACACTGTTAGTAGCAATACAAATCTGGAGTTTTCACCGTATTCAATATTAAATATCAATGCAAAAATATACTGTAGCTGCAGTTCTCGTGACAAAACTAGTCTGTTTCTAAGATAAATGGGTAATAATTAAAGTTGGCATTCCAGCGCATATACAAAGATTGTAATTCATAGTGGGCCATATTCTTTAAGCAGTGCTTTTCTATAAGACCACTTACAGTAGTATATATGGTCCTTTATAGCCGATTCAAATGAATGGGCTGTAAGTTATCTTCCAGCATGGACCGTCTTATGCAAAATGAACCTATGGAAAAGGGGTGCTCAACACCAGTCCTCAAGACCCCCAACAGTTTATTTATTTTTATACTCAATGTTTACTGAATTTTTATACAAAAACAATTACAAAGAAGAAAACAGAATATACACGTATAACATATAAAAACAGAGAAGACACAGCGCAAAACGCTCATAGTGTGATAAAAGTTATATTGACATAAAATAGAATAAGGTGAGTATTGTGCGTACATCAATAAGGTGTAAAACAAGCAGTTTCGGGATAATGTTACCCAAGCGCCACAGGAAACCGGAACAGATGTCCTCGCATGGATATGGACACTGGTGCCTCTGGTACAGGGTCCTGTTAGGGTAGGTAGGAAGCCTTTGAAAGTTCTACTCCCAAAACAAGAGTAAACCGTGTGCTGCTGTCCCATACAATGCCGTAGCAAAGCGGAGCTCCACGCCAGCTGGATTCTCTCTCTCCCCTCCGTGCAAGCACTTCCGGGTTGGTGACGTCACCGCGGGGAAAATAGCCGATTTTGGCGCCGTTCTCGCTGGGTCAGCTCGCGTGATGGGGTGGTATAACATACAGTATACTGTAAGACAAATGAAAAGAAAGTTAAATGAATAAAAAAATACAATACAATATATCTTATGATGAAACCTCGGGTGTGGAGAAACGCGTTGAGTGACACTAAGAGGGAAGCTCCACACAGCACAACCTGCCTATCCCGAGCCATCGCGAGAGTTCCCGCGAACCCGGAAGTGTGGGAGCCGAGAAACGTGACTGCTCCAGTGTACCGAGCAGAGAGACCGATTCAGGACCTCTGTCGGTGGCGTAGATCATAGATCAAACTGCGTATTATACTTTGAAACCATGTGAGTGGATTTTACACTATTTTACTGCAGATAAAAGTTTGCGTTACAATCTACACCAGCGGTGTGCAAACTGGGGGGCGCGCCCCCTTGGGGGGCACCAAATTATTTAGGGGGGGGCGCAGGCTGTGCGGCGAAACCTAGGGGCGGGCAGAGCAGTGCACGGACAGCCAAACAGCTCAAGCTCCGTGTGCTGCTGCTTCCCTGTGCTTGCAGCGGGGGCAGGGAATTCCCTGCACACAGCCAAAAGCCCTCCAGAGCATGCAGTACAGAAATAATAGTAGTACTTTCACCTGGGGGATCTGGGTTGTTGTGATTGAGTATGTGTTGTGTCTGTGTTGGTTGTGATATGAGTGTGTGTGTTGTCTGTGTTGGTTGTAATTGAGTGTGTATTGTGATGTTGTGTGTGATTGTGTCTGTGTTTGAGTGTGTGTTGTCTGTGTTGGTTGTGATTGTGTTTGTGTGATTGTGTGTGTGGTGTGTGTGTTGTGATGTTGCGTGTGTTGTGATTGAGTGGGTGTTGTCTCTGTTGGTTTTGATATGAGTGTGTGTGTTGTGATATTAGTGTGTGGTGTGTGTGTATTGTGATTGTGTGTGTGTTGTGATTGTGTGTGTGTGTGTTGTGATTGAGTGTGTGTTGTGATGTGTGTGTTTGTGTTTGTGATTGTGTATGGTGTGTGTTGGTTGTGATTGAGTGTGTGTGTTGTGATTGAGTATGTGTGCTGTGTCTGTGTTGTGATTGTGTGTGTGTGTGTATGGGTGTTGTGATTGAATGCAGCGGTGCACAAACTGGGGGGCGTATGCTCTCCCAAGCTTGGCGATTGGGGAGACAAACAAAATTGACTTTGACGCACGCTCAGCAGCTGTCAATGCACACACACACACACGCACGCACGCACGCACGCACACACACACACACACACACACACACATACACACACACACAGACACACAGACACACAGACACACGCGGACACACACACTCACAGCCACACAAACACACACAGAATAGCCCAGATCCATGCCCCCCTGCTTGTGCTTGCAAAATTATGCAGAACACCGTGTGCTCATGCTTGGAGAGTTGGTGATGTCACCGCTCTCAGCGGCAGTGTGGACCCAGTCTAATTTTGCAAGTGCAAGCTGTTGAAATAAGTATTTAGACATATTTGTATTTACATTGTATACCGTTTAATAAAGGTTTTCAGGCAGGAGGGGCCCGAGAAATTTCATGGATGAAAAGGGGGGCTCGGCATAAAAAGTTTGCTCACCCCTGGTCTACACTATGGGGGCTATGCACTAAGCTCAATGGCTTTGCGTTCTGATTTTTCAAAAAAGCAGGTTCGTTAAAAAGTGAGGCCGGGGAAGCTATTCACTAATGTAAATGCATTGTTTTGTATGCTCTATTATTGCCCCTGTATGTTCTGTGTATCTATCTATATGGATAGACATACAGGGATAATAATTGATTGTTTTGCTAATTTTTATGTTCTTTTCATGTATGGCTAATGTATTTATCAGCTTTATTTTTTCATTGGTGTGAATCATGTAATTTGTATTTAGTTACAGGTTATTTTTAATGGCTTAGTTAGTTAGATTAGAATGATGGTTGTTACTTTGAATTGGAATTGTTTTGGCAATGGTTTGGTTTTAGGAATTGAATAGGGAATTGGATCATTGATTTGTATTGTATTGTAATTGTTTTAAGAAATTGATTAATTGATTGATGGTAATTGTATTGATGTTGCTTAGTTTCTATTTGATTTTCATGATGGCATTGGTGGTTAGGGGACATTGTTCATAGTGTATTTTATTGTTACATATATTTTGCATAGTGTTACATGATGCACAGATTAATTGCATCATGTACACACTCAATGCAAATGTGTGACATTTCATATACATTTGTGTAGCTGCTGGTTTGTTGGTTTATATTTACAATCGATACTGGATTTATTGTAACATGCAATGTGGTGATTTTAAGATTAAAAATTAATGTTTTGATTTATGCATGTTTTATGTGTTTCATAATGGGCAAATAATCTATTATCCATATCTGGATAATAGTTATTTTGCACATTATTGTACTGTATGTGTTGGGGGGGGGGGGGGGGGGGGATTGATGTATTGAATGTATAGGTCCGGTTTATTTTTTTTTACATACAGGGTTGGTTCCTTTGGTCTGCAAGAGACCTCTGGAGACCACCTGAGGTATTCTCGGGCTTCTCACAGGTAACAGGCTGGCGGGTCCACGGGGGACACCTGTGGGGAAGAACCGGTGGCCACACATCTGTGGGGGCACCGTTTACCTGTAGGGACCACCCGTGGGTCCCCAGACCCCCGTGGGAACCACCCGAGGCCCCTCAGACACCTGTGGGTCTGACCCGGGGCCCGCAGACATCCGCGGGCCTACCGTGGGGACCCAATTGTGGCCCGCAGAGACCACCTGGTGGGCCATGGCGCCTGGCGGGACCAACCAACAGGCCTCCAGACCCTGTGTGAAACATGATACTGGCAACCTGTAGGTCTGTGAGGTGACACGTCAGGCCCACCAGGGACTCACGTGGGCTTGGGGTATGAACCCTGTATGTAAAAGAATAAATCATGTATTTATGGGGGGGCACAGGGGGTGGGTTTCATGTATTTAATAAATAGAATGATGTTTATTGTGGGGCAGTTTATTGTTTTAACTGGGTGTGGAGGGAGTGGGTATTGGCCCCAAGGGTATGTGGGTAGGCCTCCCGGCTGGGTAGTGGGTTAGGGTGGTTAGGCCTCACGGGGTGGGGGGTTAGTGGGGGAGGGTATGTAGGCCTCCCGAGTGATGAGTGAGGGTGGGTTAACCCCTTAATGACTGTAGCGGTTAATAACTGCTGTGGTGATTAAGGGGTTAGGGGACATTACATTGGATGTTTTTATTCTTGTGTATGTTTTGCAGCATCGGAGGGGGCATGGCAGGATGAAGATGAGGATGAAGACGGCCTTCATCGTGGGTGCCTTTAAAATGTAAGTGTAATATGTTTTTACTGTATTTATTGAAAGTTATATGTATTTAAAATGGGCAAATGCATTATTATCCATATGTGGATAATAGTAATTTTGCCCATTACTGTATTGTATGTGTTAGGGGGGTGTATTTAGTTATAAATATTTTTTATTAATTTTGGAGGCGCAACATTGGTACCGCAGGCATGCGGGGACCCCCGCACACAAAGACTGTTCTTGGAAAAAGTCCTCCTCAAGCTAATGAAGAGTGCTGATCTCAAGCACCTTCTGGAAGAGACACTAACAACCTGGAGAAAGGGCTCCAATCTCCATGAGACTGAGGGTTCTCTTATTCCATCCACTATCTTTCGAGCCGCAGTGATATCTCGAGTGAGAGTGGAAGGATGGGCTTCGCCCATGGTAAGCCCGAGCTTACCACAAACAGGGAAGTTATGTACTGCTGTGCCAGCCTTAATTCTAAAAGTTCTCGGGGGCGTTGTGGTTGCATGTCCTGAATTCCACGCGCAATAAATGATGCATCCCCCGTGCTCATGCTGCATTTGCGTCTCCCGGCACCCGCGGTTGAACTGCGGTTTATTCGCAGTTGATCTGTTTAATTATAATGGTTCAGATTTAATTGGGAGCATTTCTTCGCGTATCCACCAGGTGGCAGATATTCATGAATTGTAATGAATTCTAATGTGTACACTACTGTACATGTGCTACAGCAATGTGTCGACTTGCAGGTGTTTAAAAAAAAACATAGTGGTCCATTGTGAATTGACCTTGGTACTGAAAAAGTTACTGTATCAATTTAGGCGTTTCCTAATAAAAACTAAATGTGCTGTGTCTTTTTTTCCCCATTTGCTAACTGGACGGACGCAATGAGTACACCACAGTGCAAAAGACCTGACTGTGCTGTATACAGTACAGTATGTGTCCTCATATTTTTTATGTTTTGGCTAAGGAGCCTCAGACTAATGTATACAGTATGAACTCGTAACGTCAATCTCTACTTCAAATATAAATCTTCAAATTACAATTACTGTACAGTACACACACACAGAGACTTGCAGAACTGTACGGCTGTACTGTGTACGTTGAATTGCTATTAGACTTTTAAGACAACAGCTTGCGATCGCCCACTTGAGTTTCTAGATGGTATTGCAGACAATGCTAAAATACAATTTTCTGCGCACGATAAATGGATTCTGGATTCTGCGCCTGATAGAAAACCGATAGAAACCTGAGTCAATTGCTATACGGTTGGAAAACATAGCGCGTCAGGATCCGGTATTCAGAGCGGTACGGCGTGCGAGGCTTTAGAATAAAGGCTGGCGCAGCTGTAACAGGGACGTATCCCTGTTGAAGAAACTCTCTCTAAAACCCAGCAGGGATCTGGTTAAGTGCAGCATCTTTTTAGCGGACCAATATTGGCGTTCTATGTTATAGCACACAGAGCTTTCCAAATCTCAATGTTTATTCTACACTTGAAGAAGAAAGCTCTGTTTTTGGGAAGCTCTGTACACTATCATTTAATCTATGAATTATACTGTTGTATGTAAAAATAATACTCTTACAGTGGTTTGGCTTTCAATAATATTGCAACAATATATGATATGGGGCATATCCCAAACCTCAATAGCGGTGTTGTCACCTAACATAATTAAAATATATATTTTTTGCAAATTATACAACACTGCATGAAGAATTTTTGTAGACACAATGGGACCCAATCAAGTGTAGTA
This sequence comes from Ascaphus truei, assembly GCF_040206685.1. Classification (NCBI taxonomy): domain Eukaryota; kingdom Metazoa; phylum Chordata; class Amphibia; order Anura; family Ascaphidae; genus Ascaphus; species Ascaphus truei. The sequence continues at coordinate 266,212 of NW_027456574.1, read as the reverse complement.
TCTCCCCAAAAGAACACTGTTAGTAGCAATACAAATCTGGAGTTTTCACCGTATTCAATATTAAATATCAATGCAAAAATATACTGTAGCTGCAGTTCTCGTGACAAAACTAGTCTGTTTCTAAGATAAATGGGTAATAATTAAAGTTGGCAATCCGGCGCATATACAAAGATTAGAATTCATAGAGGGCCATATTCTCCAAGTAGTGCTTTTCTATAAGACCACTTACAGTAGTATATATGGTCCTTTATAGCCGATTCAAATGAATGGGCTGTAAGTTATCTTCCAGCATGGACCGTCTTATGCAAAATGAACCTATGGAAAAGGGGTGCTCAACACCAGTCCTCAAGACCCCCAACAGTTTATTTATTTTTATACTCAATGTTTACTGAATTTTTATACAAAAACAATTACAAAGAAGAAAACAGAATATACACGTATAACATACAGTATACTGTCAGACCAATGAAAACAAAGTTAAATGAATAAAAAAATACAATACAATATATGGAGAAATGGAGAAATGGACAAATATCTTATGAAGAAACCTCGGATGTGGAGAAACGCGTTGAGTGACACTAAGAGGGAGGCTCCACACAGCACAACCTGCCTATCCCGAGCCATCGCCAGAGTTCCCGCGAACCCGGAAGTGTGGGAGACGAGAGACGTGACTGCTCCAGTGTACCGAGCAGAGAGACCGCTTCAGGACCTCCGGCGATGGCGTAGATCATAGATCAAACTGCGCTTTATACTTTGAAACCATGTGAGTGGATTTTGCACTATTTTACTGCAGATAAAAGTTTGCGTTACAATCTACACCTGTGGTGTGAAAACTGGGGGGCGCGCCCCCTTGGGGGGCACCAAATTATTTAGGGGGGGGCGCAGGCTGTGCGGCGAAACCTAGGGGCGGGCAGAGCAGTGCACGGACAGCCAAACAGCTCAAGCTCCGTGTGCTGCTGCTTCCCTGTGCTTGCAGCGGGGGCAGGGAATTCCCTGCACACAGCCAAAAGCCCTCCAGAGCATGCAGTACAGAAATAATAGTAGTACTTTCACCTGGGGGATCTGTGTTGTTGTGATTGAGTATGTGTTGTGTCTGTGTTGGTTGTGATATGAGTGTGTGTGTTGTCTGTGTTGGTTGTAATTGAGTGTGTGTTGTGATGTTGTGTGTGTCTGTGTTGTTATATGTGTGTGGTGTGTTGTGATTGTGTGTGATTGTGTCTGTGTTTGAGTGTGTGTTGTCTGTGTTGGTTGTGATTGTGTTTGTGTGATTGTGTGCGTGGTGTGTGTGTGGTGTGTGTGTTGTGATGTTGCGTGTGTTGTGATTGAGTGGGTGTTGTCTCTGTTGGTTTTGATATGAGTGTGTGTGTTGTGATATTAGTGTGTGGTGTGCGTGTGTTGTGATTGTGTGTGTGTTGTGATTGTGTGTGTGTGTGTTGTGATTGAGTGTGTGTTGTGATGTGTGTGTTTGTGTTTGTGATTGTGTATGGTGTGTGTGTTGGTTGTGATTGAGTGTGTGTTTTGTGATTGAGTATGTGTGCTGTGTCTGTGTTGTGATTGTGTGTGTGTGTATGGGTGTTGTGATTGAATGCAGCGGTGCACAAACTGGGGGGCGTATGCTCTCCCAAGCTTGGCGATTGGGGAGACAAACAAAATTGACTTTGACGCACGCTCAGCAGCTGTCAATGCGCACACACACACATACACACGCACGCACGCACACACACACACACACACACACACACACACACACACACACACACACACACACACACACACACACACACACACACACACACACACACACACACAGACACACAGACACACAGACACACGCGGACACACACACACTCACAGCCACACAAACACACACAGAATAGCCCAGATCCATGCCCCCCTGCTTGTGCTTGCAAAATTATGCAGAACACCGTGTGCTCATGCTTGGAGAGTTGGTGATGTCACCGCTCTCAGCGGCAGTGTGGACCCAGTCTAATTTTGCAAGTGCAAGCTGTTGAAATAAGTATTTAAACATATTTGTATTTACATGGTATACCGTTTAATAAAGGTTTTCAGGCAGGAGGGGCCCGAGAAATTTCATGGATGAAAAGGGGGGCTCGGCATAAAAAGTTTGCTCACCCCTGGTCTACACTATGGGGGCTATGCACTAAGCTCAATGGCTTTGCGTTCTGATTTTTCAAAAAAGCAGGTTCGTTAAAAAGTGAGGCCGGGGAAGCTATTCACTAATGTAAATGCATTGTTTTGTATGCTCTATTATTGCCCCTGTATGTTCTGTGTATCTATCTATATGGATAGACATACAGGGATAATAATTGATTGTTTTGCTAATTTTTATGTTCTTTTCATGTATGGCTAATGTATTTATCAGCTTTATTTTTTCATTGGTGTGAATCATGTAATTTGTATTTAGTTACAGGTTATTTTTAATGGCTTATTTCTGGTAGTTAGATTAGAATGATGGTTGTTACTTTGAATTGGAATTGTTTTGGCAATGGTTTGGTTTTAGGAATTGAATAGGGAATTGGATCATTGATTTGTATTGTATTGTAATTGTTTTAAGAAATTGATTAATTGATTGATGGTAATTGTATTGATGTTGCTTGGTTTCTATTTGATTTTCATGATGGCATTGGTGGTTAGGGGACATTGTTCATAGTGTATTTTATTGTTACATATATTTTGCATAGTGTTACATGATGCACAGATTAATTGCATCATGTACACACTCAATGCAAATGTGTGACATTTCATATACATTTGTGTAGCTGCTGGTTTGTTGGTTTATATTTACAATCGATACTGGATTTATTGTAACATGCAATGTGGTGATTTTAAGATTAAAAATTAATGTTTTGATTTATGCATGTTTTATGTGTTTCATAATGGGCAAATAATCTATTATCCATATCTGGATAATAGTTATTTTGCACATTATTGTACTGTATGTGTTGGGGGGGGGGGGGGATTGATGTATTGAATGTATAGGTCCGGTTTATTTTTTTTTACATACAGGGTTGGTTCCTTTGGTCTGCAAGAGACCTCTGGAGACCACCTGAGGTATTCTCGGGCTTCTCACGGGTAACAGGCTGGCGGGTCCACGGGGGACACCTGTGGGGAAGAACCGGTGGCCACACATCTGTGGGGGCACCGTTTACCTGTAGGGACCACCCGTGGGTCCCCAGACCCCCGTGGGAACCACCCGAGGCCCCTCAGACACCTGTGGGTCTGACCTGGGGCCCCCAGACATCCGCGGGCCTACCGTGGGGACCCAATTGTGGCCCGCAGAGACCACCTGGTGGGCCATGGCGCCTGGCGGGACCAACCAACAGGCCTCCAGACCCTGTGTGAAACATGATGCTGGCAACCTGTAGGTCTGTGAGGTGACCCGTCAGGCCCACCAGGGACTCACGTGGGCCTGGGGTATGAACCCCTTATGTAAAAGAATAAATCATGTATTTATGGGGGGGCACAGGGGGTTGGTTATGTATTTAATAAATAGAATGATGTTTATTGTGGGGCAGTTTATTGTTTTTACTGGGAGTGGAGGGAGTGGGTATTGGCCCCAAGGGTATGTGGGTAGGCCTCCCGGCTGGGTAGTGGGTTAGGGTGGTTAGGCCTCACGGGGTGGGGGGTTAGTGGGTGAGGGTATGTAGGCCTCCCGAGTGATGAGTGAGGGTGGGTTAACCCCTTAATGACTGTAGCAGTTAATAACCGCTGTGGTGATTAAGGGGTTAGGGGACATTACATTGGATGTTTTTATTCTTGTGTATGTTTTGCAGCATCGGAGGGGCCATGGCAGGATAAAGATGAGGATGAAGACGGCCTTCATCGTGGGTGCCTTTAAAATGTAAGTGTAATATGTTTTTACTGTATTTATTGAAAGTTATATGTATTTAAAATTATTGCATATGTGGATAATAGTAATTTTGCCCATTACTGTATTGTATGTGTTAGGGGGGTGTATTTAGTTATAAATATTTTTTATTAATTTTGGAGGCGCAACATTGGTACCGCAGGCCCGCGGGGACCCCCGCACACAAAGACTGTTCTTGGAAAAAGTCCTCCTCAAGCTAATGAAGAGTGCTGATCTCAAGCACCTTCTGGAAGAGACACTAACAACCTGGAGAAAGGGCTCCAATCTCCATGAGACTGAGGGTTCTCTTATTCCATCCACTATCTTTCGAGCCGCAGTGATATCTCGAGTGAGAGTGGAAGGATGGGCTTCGCCCATGGTAAGCCCGAGCTTACCACAAACAGGGAAGTTATGTACTGCTGTGCCAGCCTTAATTCTAAAAGTTCTCAGGGGCGTTGTGGTTGCATGTCCTGAATTCCACGCGCAATAAATGATGCATCCCCCGTGCTCATGCTGCATTTGCGTCTCCCGGCACCCACGGTTGAACTGCGGTTTATTCGCAGTTGATCTGTTTAATTATAATGGTTCAGATTTAATTGGGAGCATTTCTTCGCGTATCCACCAGGTGGCAGATATTCATGAATTGTAATGAATTCTAATGTGTACACTACTGTACATGTGCTACAGCAATGTGTCGACTTGCAGGTGTTTAAAAAAAACATAGTGGTCCATTGTGAATTGACCTTGGTACTGAAAAAGTTACTGTATCAATTTAGGCGTTTCCTAATAAAAACTAAATGTGCTGTGTCTTTTTTTCCCCATTTGCCAACTGGACGGACGCAATGAGTACACCACAGTGCAAAAGACCTGACTGTACTGTATACAGTACAGTATGTGTCCTCATATTTTTTATGTTTTGGCTAAGGAGCCTCAGACTACTGTATACAGTATGAACCCGTAACGTCTATCTCTGCTTCAAATATAAATCTTCAAATTACAATTACTGTACAGTACACACACAGAGACCTGCAGAACTGTACGGCTGTACTGTGTAGGTTGAATTGCTATTAGACTTTTAAGACAACAGCTTGCGATCGCCCACTTGAGTTTCTAGATGGTATTGCAGACAATGCTAAAATGCAATTTTCTGCGCACGATAAATGGATTCTGGATTCTGCGCCTGATAGAAAACTGATAGAAACCTGAGTCAATTGCTATACGGTTGGAAAACATAGCGCGTCAGGATCCGGTATTCAGAGCGGTACGGCGTGCGAGGCTTTAGAATAAAGGCTGGCGCAGCTGTAACAGGGACGTATCCCTGTTGAAGAAACTCTCTCTAAAACCCAGCAGGGATCTGGTTAAGTGCAGCAGGCAATTAACCAGACTCCACCTGGGCATTTAAGTTTCTTAGAAAAGTCTACTGTTTCTAACAGGAGAGAGATTCCTTAGCTCAAAAGGGAGCTGACCAAGGAAAAGAAAGACTGCAGAGATTCCTTAGCCCACACCTGGTCTGAATTAAGGAAAGAAGATGTCTTGATGCACACAGAAGGACTGTATGCTGCTAGCAAGACAAAGGGACAAAACCTCTATACCTGGACACAGTGATTGCCATAGCACAGAAGGATGTTGACCCAGGAGTACAGAGAGGCCTTCCCCTACAGAAACCCCAGATAAAGATAAGACTATATTTTTGGACTGTTGGGAACCATGTTAAATGGTTTTGAAGCAAAAGGTGGCACTGTGTGCTCATTTGCATGTCATTTCCCAGAAGTCCTTGCTACAGTGGAAGCGCTGTGTGCTGGGTGATAATGGTGAAAGGATAAGAAGTGATGATCCAGGGCACATCGGCTTTTTTCAAAATTTAATGTAGCACAAAAAACACAACATTTCGTCCTTCTATGAGGACTTTTTCAAGTGACTGGCATGCATAAAGAGGAGAAATGTCCAGTATATATAATCAATAACTCATGTGAATACACTTAACACAATCACCCCCAATAATCCCATGATGATCTTCAGATGACCCTGTAGTCCTCCGTGTAATGCGCGCGCTGGTTCCTTGTCTGGTCGCAGTGACGTCATCCGGAAGCCTCTGCATCCGATCTGGTTCCCGTGTTAGGTCGCGCTGACGTCATCAACAAGCTCCTCCATCTTGTGGGGTTCCTGTGTTCTCCCGAGATCTCATGAGACATCCTTAATGCAGTGATGTCATCGTTGGTAGATGCTTGTCCTCTCTTCTCCTGCATTGTCCTTGCTGTCTATCCATTTTTCGCGCATGCGCGGTATCAATGCGCGTCTATGCGAGTCCTCCGATTTCTTTGCTAAGATGTATTGGGGGATGTGGACATATTCTGGCATGCAAACAGAACATCATTTTGGAAGAGGACGGTCATATACAGGGAGAAAAAAAGACTCATCAGTGAAATAACACATACAGTGCCACTATACCCTAAGAAAATAAAAGGTTTAAAATATGGAAGGCTTGTTTCTTTTGCAGAGTTTATACCTTAATCTTATAAGGTTAGTAAGAACAACAGCAGCAGCAATAATTTTCTGTGGATGAGATAAATGCACAAAATACATACATTTCCTTATTAACGGCTGTTCAAAAAGCAGTTCAGGGACAGAAAATCATTAAGTCCTCTAGGGAAGACTGTATCCAGAGTAAAAGTCCAGAAAGCTTCCCTCTGTAATAGGGACATATCTTTCTCTGTTCCCAGAGAAGATTTTTCAATTTGCTCAATCCCCATTATTTTTAATGAGGCCACAGTGTGTTTATAGTCTGTAATATGGGTGATTAGTATGGTATCTTTTTTCTGTATTTTTAATAATATTGTGCAGGAGCAGGGGGTCCCCTGAGCATTAATTTCTGGCTCAGGGAACCCCCTGCTCACTGTACAATATTATTAAAAATACAGAAATGCTGCTTCGTTACCATAGCACATAGCCGCTAAGGTAAAGAACGATTCTTTATTGATGTGTGTGTTTTATTTATACTGTACATGTGCAGAGGGTCTCCGGAGCAGAAACGTTTTGGTTTTAGGTCCGGGGACCCCCTGCTCCCCGAGATACAGGCCCCTTTTGGGGGTGCCGGTAACCCTCTGCTTTGTTTACAGGCTGCGGTCACGTGATCGGGACCTTAAACGCAGAGGGATACTGGAACCTCATAAAGGGGGCTGTATCTCGGGGAGCAGGGGGTCCCCCGACCTGAAACCAACGCGGTTCAGCTCCGGAGACCCCCTGCACATGTACACTATGAATAAAAATGTATTTCAAATGTATTTATTTATATTCATTTATTTATTTAGATTTATTTATTTATTTTCTGAGCGGCTGCTGTGTGTGAGTTTTTTTTATTGTGGGTAGTGGGGGTGGGTGAAGGGGGTATTAGCCCCAACGGTGGTTGTTTAGGGCTTGCGGGGGTAGCGGTAGGTATTAACCCCTTCATGACCGTAGCGGTATTAACTGCTACGGTCGTGAAGGGGTTAAGTGCACCCGCAACCCCCCCGCAAGTCCTAAACTAACACCAAGGGCCAAATACCCCCTTCACCCACACCCTCTACCCACAATAAAGCGGGCACGGTGGGTTAACCCCTTCATTGCCTTAGCGGCTATACGCTATGGTAATGAAGCAGCATTTCTGTATTTTTAATAATATTGTGCAGGAGCAGGGGGTCCCCTGAGCATTAATTTCTGGCGCTCAGGGAACCCCCTGCTCACTGTACAATATTATTAAAATACAGAAATGCTGCTTCGTTACCGTAGCACATAGCCGCTAAGGTAAGGAATGAGTTTTTATTTATATATGTGTTTTATTCATACTGTAGATGTGCAGAGGGTCTCCGGAGCAGAACCGCTGTGGTTTTAGGTCCGTGGACCCCCTGCTCCCCGAGATACAGGCCCCTTTAGGGGGTGCCGGTATCCCTCTGCTTTGTTTACAGTCCGCGGTCACATGATCGGGACCTTTAAATGCAGAGGGATACCGGCACCTCATAAAGGGGCCTGTATCTCGGGAAGCAGGGGGTCCCCCGACCTGAAACCAATGCGGTTCAGCTCCGGAGACCCCCTGCACATGTACACTATGAATAAAACTGTACAGTACTGTATGTTAGGGGTTATAGGGGACGGCTTCAAAGACAACAGCTCGCAAACGCCCCCATGTGTTTTTACACGGCATTGCAGTATTGCAGCCAGCGGGAATAAAATGCTTAAATCACAGCCGGGAAAATAACGCAATACACTCCGGGCGAAAACAATACAAAACCGAACATCACCGGGATATTCTGAAATTTGCAGAACTAGCCGAGTTAGAATAAAGTTGGTCGCCTCTGTATCTTCTTTCTTCCCATTAATTTTGCTGCGGTGCACTGTAAACCTTGTTTTTAACATGCGGCTGGTCTTGCCCACATACAAAGCCCACAAGGGCACTTAATTAGATCAATGATGTTGGTTGAAGTACATGTGATTCTGCTTCTGATTTTATATTTCTGACCATTCCTCGGGTGACAAAACTCATTGCCTGTAGTGAGGCTATTACATACTGAGCACCCAAAGCATTTAAAACATCGTTGCTTTGGCATGCTTAAGAAATGCGATGCAGTATACAGTAATGTTTATTGTCATCTGCCTTGATAAGAATGTCTTGTAAATTTTGACCCCTTTGATACACAAATCTGGGTGGCTCTCTACAGATAAGATCCAAAGAGTCATCTGCTTGGAGCACCCTCCAATGCTTGCAAATGCTATTTTTTTAATAGATTTGCTTGCAGTGGTATACCTGCTAACCACATTGATCCTGCAAGCAAATCTATAAAAAATAGCATTAGCAAAAATAGCATAGCTGAGCGGATTCATATAAATGAAGTCTGTTAATTAAGACCCAGAATGGCTATAGAACAAAACCAGGGCAGTTTTTCCATTTTACATAAATACCAGACCTTATTTTTTATTTTGGAAAGTGTAGGGAGATCTTTCTGCTTCCAAAGTGCTGCCAAATCAATTCTTGTGGCGACGGCTATATATGTAATAAGTTTGTTTTTGGCTCCGGACAAGTCTGGGAGATGTCTATTCAGCAAAAATAGCCAAGAATCTAATAGGATTGTACCAGTAATTTGTAGAATTCCTTGGAGTCAGTCCCTGATCCTCGTCCATAGAACCTTAACCTTCAGACAGGACCACCACATATGTGAAAATGAAGCAGTTTCTCTGCAACCGTTTGGACAACTGGGGGATAATCCGGAACAAACCTAGAAATCTTTAGGGGTATTAAATACCACCTCATAAGAACTTTATAAGAATTTTCTTTTATTTTGGTGCATATAGAACATTTAGAAGTAGCCCCCCAAATCTCTTCTCAAGTCTCCGCATCCAGAACCTTATTGAGGTCCGACTCTCATTGGGCAATATATTTAAGTCCACCATTATTGTTCCCTGGGAAACGAGTAGATAAGTATATACTGTAATTGAGGAATCAATTTTTCTTGGACTGATCGACCCAGGGACAGAGTTTTGAACTGCGTGAGAGGAGGGAAAGGAGATCTACTATAGCTATAGGCCCTTAGTTGTAAAAACGGCAAAATTTACTATTCGGAATACCATTTTCCACATGTAATTTTTCAAAAAGAATCGATTTGTTATCGCTGAGTATATCGAGAATTCTTTCCACTCCCGCCTTCTTCCACTGAGAGAATGCTTTATCTGGGAAACCTGGGAGAAACTCGGGGTTACCCCAGAGTGGACACATTGTGGATTTAGAGGCGGTTTGAGTGAATCACAGATGGACCTCTGACCAAAACCTCAAAGATTGTGAGATCGCGGGCAAGATATCTCTGGCTTAAGAGCGTGTTGTAGACATAAGTTTGGGTTTTAAGGATATCTCAGCTTCAGCCCAGGTGGCTCAATCAATGGCTCAGTTTAAGCCACCTGTGCTGAAGCTCAGATATCCTTAAAACTCAACCAGTTGGGGGTTCTTGAGGACTGGATTTGAGCACCACTGTTCTAGAATGTACTGCCACCGGAGGCTGTGATCGCAAATAGCATTAATAGCTTTAGAGGTGCAATCCATACAGCCGACCAGAAGACAACTTTTTGTAAAGAATGTATTTGTCTACCTGGCTTTCTTAAACAAATGCCAATAGCAAAGATCTGTCTGATTTCATCTTTTTAAGGATTTAATTTTAAATTGCATTTCTACGAGACTACTAATGCAAAAGTATTTATCAACCATGTTTTTTCTTTACCCTTAACCCATCCTGTCCTTATCAGAGAGCCTATAAAGATAAGCGTAGGAGTAAAATGACAAAAATAAATTGTAAGCTCATCTGGTCAGGGACCATGTCTGTAAAAATCCAATGTTCTGTACACTATACTTATAATTGTATGTTTAGTATGTCTTTTTTTATGTTGCGCTATTTATGTACATAGCGCTTCACAGTAATACACGTGACAATCATATAAATAACAAATAACAGGTGATGGAAATAACTGCTTCAGACATAAAAGTAACATTTAGGAAAAGGAGTCCCTGCTCGGAGGAGCTTACAATCTAATTGGTAGGTAGAAATAGCAAAAATCGGGTAGGTGCTGAGCACAGCAGGGGAAATAGGACTGGAGGCTGATATTAATAAAAAAATGCTTTATTGAATATGCATAATAGCAAAAAAAGGTAACAGGGTCCTCCTGGCACGTTTCTCGCCTGGTAGACGCTTTATCAAAGAGTAACCAGTATTCTGAACAAAACCCTATTAAATAGGCAACTCCCATGTCAAAGCTAAACTCGTGCCAAATCTCACTTGTGTGTCAGATGGAAAGAGACTAGGTAATGGGCTACGGAGGCCTATGAGGCAAGTATCACTTCGCCAAAGAAATCGCCAAATAAGGGGGACGCTGAGACAGATTTAAGAAAGAGTAGAGTGATTCTAGCAACAGCGTTTAGGATAGATTGTAGGGGAGACAGGTGAGAGGCAGGAAGGCCGGACAGCAGGAGGTTGCAGTAATCAAGATGGGAGAGAATGAGGGCCTGAGTCAGAGTTTTAGCAGTCGAGCAACAGAGAAAAGGGCGTATCTTTGTAATATTGCGGAGGAAAAAGCGACAGGTTTTAGAAATGATTTGAGTGTGAGGGGCGAATGTGAGAGAGGAGTCGAGTGTGACCCCTAGGCAGCGTGCTTGGGCTACTGGGTGAATGATCGTAGTTCCAACAGTAATGTGGAAGGAGGTAGTAGGGCCAGGTTTGGGAGGAAGTATGAGGAGCGCTGTTTTTGCCCTGTTAAGTTTATGTCGGCGGAGTGCCATCCAGGATGATATAGCAGAGAGACATTCAGAAACTTTGGTTTGTAAAGCAGGTGTAAGGTCAGGGGTTGAAAAGTAAATGTGTGTCGTCAGCATAGAGGTGATAATTAAACCCAAAAGATGTTATTAGGTCACCTAGAGAGAGTGTGTAAAGAGAAAAGAGAAGAGGTCCCAAGACAGAGCCCTGGGGTTCCCACACAGAGAGATCAATAGAGGAGGAGGAGGTGTTAGCAGAAGAGACACTGAAAGTACGATGAGAGAGGTAGGATGAGATCCAGGATAGAGCTTTATTATTGATAACTCTGAGTTATGGAGGATCTATTACTTGTTATGCCTACATCATGAGCACGGCGATATACATGATAAAAATATAGCTACTTTTAAAAATAGGGTTTTGAAGCACTGGTATTGGATTAATCCTCTGCATCTCTTCCAGGGACAATGTTCAACCCAAGTGTTCATCTCAGCCTTGCCTCTTGTAACATCATGAGCTCTATCATGTTCGGTGACCGCTTTGAATATGACAACAAGGAGCTACTGTCTATGGTACATGTGATTCATGAGTCATTTGAGCTCATAAGCTCTGCCTGGGGGCAGGTAAGTGCTATTTTGTGGGGGCAGAATTGTAATGTACTATATATATTAGCTTGTTGGCAATTAACCAACAGAAAATGTGCCTCAAATGTAAAAAGTTTGTTAATCACAGTTCTTAATGGGGATGAGATATTTATACTGTGATAGTGATAACATAAAAACATAGTAATTAGGTTGCAAAAACATCCATGACCATCCAGTTCAAGTTACGTTAAATTCTAATCCGGAGGAATATAAAGAAATAAAATAATTAATGCTCTGTCTATGTGGTACCCTGATTAATCACATTTCTGGATCAATATGCTGCTTATGTTTTATCCTGATCAATCAAAAGTCTCCCTGCATCAAAACTCTGCAAATGTTTCATCCTGATTAATCAGACATCTCCCCGCATCAATACAGTAGTACATGTGTTAATTACTTTGACAATTATTTCTTAAATGTACCTACTGTATCTATACTATAATTCTAGAAAATATTAATTTAATTAATTTCTTCGGAAGATGAAAATAAGTGAACATTTTCATTGAGGAAGGAATTTGTTCTTTTTAAAGGAAGACAACTACATAGATATGTTCTAGGTGCAGTCCCACGTAGCCGAAGGGAAAACAACCTTTTGTAAGGAATTTGACAGTCTAAACATGTCACTGCCATTGCTCCATATCGGTCCTGGGAGGAATTGTGCCTTTAGTCACCTGATCCTTTAATGAAGGTTCCTATGAGAAGCAGATACATAGCACAGCGATGTGCAGTTGTTGTACTTTAGAAGCTTGACCCTGTATTTCCATGTTATTCTTCATAGCTGTATGAAATGCTCCCAGGTCTCATGAAGCATCTTCCCGGTAAACATCACCAAATATTCCGTAACTTAGAGATCCTCTTAGCAATAATAGAAAAGAGAGTGGAGATGAGCAGACGGACGCTGGACCCAAGCAGCCCTAGGCATTACATTGACACATTCCTCATTAAAATGGACAAGGTATTGTAACCTAGATTATATTTGACTTGTAAAATTATAATTATTTATATCAGGGGTGGCCAACTCCAGTCCTCAAGGACCCCAACTGGTCAGATTTTAATTAAGGATATCTCTGCTTCAGCACAGGGGCCTCAATCAGTGACTCAATCATTGTGATAAAGCTACCTTTTCTGAAGCAGGGATATCCTAAAAACCTGCCCTGTTGGTAGCCCTTGAGGACTAGAGCTGGCCTCCCCTGATTTATATAATGCATTTTCCCCCTCAAAGTGCTTCCCAAAAAGACAGTGTACAAATGATTACTGTATTATAGTTATTTGTGTGGTGTTCTGTGCAAAGTATACCAATTAATTCTGTATTATACTGTAATTATTTATTTGATGCTTTTATTAAATGTGCCTTACCAAACTATAGTATACAAATGCACACTACTGATATTCAATTTAATTGTATTATGCTTTATACAGTATACAGTACACAAATAAATACTATATTGTAGTACAGTTGTTAATATATAGCTGAACCCCATTATAATGTGGTCCTCGGGGGCCACCCGATCAGACCGCGTTATAATTGGGGTTGCGCTAATTTTTTTTAAAAATGGCCGCCGTGATCAGGGACTCCGCGCTGCCGAAGGGGAAGAGCTGAGATAACTCTCCCAGAGCCCTGCGTCACAGTGGCAGGCCCCTACCCCCCGTCCCAGCAGCACTTAACCATACCCAGCATCTGCAGCAGTTGATCTGTGCAGAGTACCTGCGAGGAGGAGGAGAGCTCACAGGATGTCAGCTGTTTCTGAGTTCCCGGCCAGGGATCAGCTCCTTTCAATCTTCCCCCACAGCAGCAGACATACAGGCAGGGAGAGGGGGCTCTCCCTGAGCCCAGCGTCGCAGCGGCAGACCCCCCCACAGCAGCACCCCCCACAGCAGCAACCCCCTCCCCCACAGCAGCAACGACAGCAGAATTTCCTCCCCCCCCACAGCAGCACGAATAGCACCACGCATCCCCCCAAAACCACAGCAGCACCCCCCCACCACAGCAGTACAACAGCAGCACCCCCCACATCAGCACTTACCCAGCATCTGCAACAGTTGATCTGTGCAGAGAAGCTGCGAGTGGGAGGAGAGCTCACGCAGTCTTTGCTGGGATGTCAGCTGTTTCTGAGGTCCAGGCCAGGGATCAGCTCCATTCAATCCCCCCCACAGCAACAGAGGTACAGGCAGGGAGAGGGGGGGCTCTCCCTGAGCCCAGCATCGCAGCGGCAGGTGCCCCCCCCCAGCAGCACTTACCCCCCCTGCTTTGCGCCTATTTACCAGCCTTGCAACGTTCCTCCCCCCACCCAGCAGCCCCACGATGCACCCAAAGGTGGGCTGTGACACCAAAGGAAGGGAGGGGTGGCTGTGTGTGTGGTGTTGTGTGGTGTGTGTGCAATGTTCAGTGAGTGTATGCTGTGAGTGAATGCAGTGTGCAGTGAGTGTATGCTGTGAGTGTGTGCAGTGAGTGTGTGCAGTGTGCTGTGTGTGCAGTGTCCTGTGTGTGTGCAGTGTGTGCAGTGTGTGCTGGTGCAGTGTGCAAGAAAAAAAATTAAAACTTTTTTTTTTTTAAATTCGGGGTCCATGCTCAAACCGCGTTATAAGTGGATCCGCGTTATAGCGGATCGCGCTATAACGAGGTTGAGCTGTATCTTGTTTACTGTATACAAATGACTATATTATAATTATTGATATGATTCTTTTATCCAACACACATTATAAAAATACAGAAGTGAAATGTATGCTATTTTAAACTTATTTATATGATGTTTGTATGATGTACAGAAATAAAGTATACAATACAATGTAAGGAATATACCAGGGCGCAAACTTCAAAAAAGATTATTTAGTATGCTTGTGACAGGGTCTTATCCCTGTTAACAGGCTTGCCTCTAATCCAGCAGTGTGCTGGTTAATTGCACACCTGCAATCAACCATTCCACCTGCCTTATCACAGCTCTGTGAAAAAGCCTGTTCCCAGAAACAGGGGGGAGATTTTCCTCAGTACACAAGGGTGCTGACAAGAGGAAAGAGGTCTTGAGCAGAAAGGCTCTGCTGAGATCCAGACACCCAAAGACCCATATTCCTGGACACAGGGGACCCAGGAACCTACCAGAGACTGACATGAAGGGCCACCTGCTTTAAGGTATCTCTCTTGAGACTTTGGGGAATAGGGTGGTAATGGGATTATCCCTCCAGCCCTGGAGAAAGGGACTGGGGAAGTAAGTTAGCCCTTAAACAGGGATAGGCGTTTGTTGTTTTCATATGTTTTGCTGTATTGAAGGGACAGGCGCAATAAAGCCTTATTTTAACTTCACCTTAAAAACGGTCTCCTTTGCTTACCTTTGCACACATCTCTTACAATGCTATAAAATAAACACATACCGTAATTTCCGGACTATAAGCCGCTACTTTTTCCCCCCACTTTGAACCTCGCGGCTTATATTCAGGTGCGGCTTATATATGAATTTTCCATCCCCCGCGAGCCTGCTCTCCCCCTCGCAGAGTAGCAGCACGCTCTAGCATTGAGGCACTTCCTGTCTGCTGCTTGCTAGAGCGTGGGTGCACTCCTGCTTGGACGGCAGAGGTATTTGCTCAGGGGTTAATGTGAGGTGCTGGGGGGCTTGATGTGTGGTGCAGGGGGGGGTTAATGTGAGGTGCTGGGGGTTAATGTGAGGTGCTGGGGGGCTTTTTGTGTGGTGCAGGGGGGGTTGATGTGTGGAGCAGGGGGGTTAATGTGAGGTGCTGGGGGGTTGATGTGAAGTGCAGGGGGGGTTGATGTGATGTTCTGGGGGTTAATGTGAGGTGCTGGGGGGTTGATGTGGGGTGCTCAGGGGTTAATATGAGGTGCTGGGGGCTTGATGTGAGGTGCAGGGGGGGTTGATGTGTGGTGCAGGAGGGGTTAATGTGAGGTGCTGGGGGGTTGATGTGAAGTGCAGGGGGGGTTGATGTGAGGTGCAGGGGGGGAGAGTGATGTGAGGTGCAGGTGCGGCTTATATTCAGGTGTGGCTTATATTCAGGTGCGGCTTATATTCAGGTGCTGCTTATATTCAGGTGCGGCTTATATTCAGGTGCGGCTTATATTCAGGTGCGGCTTATTTATGTGCAATATAATTTTTTTTCTAAAATTCAATGTGTGCAGCTTATATACAGGTGCGGCTTATAGTCCGGAATTTACGGTAATAAAACAGCACATAGGCAAGTGCTACAAGTGGAAATGGCAGTGATACATTGTTACCAGACTCCCATAGACACCACCAGATGGATTAAGGTTTCTGGAGAAGAATGCCAAGCTTTAGCGGAGGATTATATGTCCACACATATATAGATGGCATAGCTGAGTGTTATGAACAGTTCCGTTAAATTTGGAGGAAAGAGGCGCAAGTTCAGCCTCACATGACCCACACTCACGATCACTCCGTCGGGGAAGGCACTCACAGCGTGGCAGATGAAGATCAGCTCCGGTAGGAAATGCACCCGCTTCCTGTCCTCCGCAGTGAGATCTACACGTCTCCGTCAGCTGAGCATGGAGGTGTGTGGACAAAATTGCCTGCACTTCCACAACAGCTGATATAGAATAGCTCAAGGCAGCAGCGTTGCTTGGTCAGCCGGCAGCCAAAAAGGCAATTGATACCTGATATTGCTAACCAGCTATAATAAAGTGATAGAAATGTAGCTTAGAAAATGGTCAAGATGACCAATAAGGAATAGAAAATAATACACAATGTATTCCAATGTGTTTCGTAGCTCATCAGCAAACTGATGAAGTAGCAACAGCTATGAAACGGGTTGGAATTGATTGTGTGCTATTTTCTATTCCTTATTGGTCACATTGGGGGGAAATGATAACATTGACTAAAGGCATTGATCATGCCCATAGACCGGGTAGATGCGCGCGGGCGCTAGCAGGAGGGGGAACGCAATGCGCAAGAAATTAGTTAAAACTGATTTCTTGGCGTGACAGGTAGGTCACGTGAGCGGTTCGCCCAATGAGGGTGAACCAGCTCCGTGACGCCCCTAAGCATGCCCCCCATGGCGCGTCTACCATGGACACAAAATGTACCCGCTTCATGCAGGTGACATCACAGCCTTCTCACGTCTCTGCGCGGGCGAAGGCTGTATGGCCTTAGTCTGTGTGCATACAACGCAAGCTACCAAAAACTCCTTCACGTCTTTGTGGATCTGTGGCCACCAAATGATCCATTCAAGGAAATCACGTCTTCCTGACTCCCGGGTAACCAGACATATTGGAGTTATGAACCCATTGCAACGCCTCACTTCGAAATTGAGGGGGGGACAAATAGTTTGGACGAACGAGTGGACGTTGACTGGGATCCTCTGCCTGAGCCAGTGAAATCTGTTGCAGAAGTGAAGATATAACTGTAGAGATGATCTGAGAAGATGGATTGATGGTCCCCTGCTTTTAGATCCTGGACAATAAGAGATCACAATGTTGAACCGAGTGAAGAAGAGAGCCCACCTCGCCGGACGCGTCCTGAGTCTCTTTGCTCCTTCAAAGTATTCGATATTTTTGTGGTCCGTCAGAATTGTTATGGGAGAAGTTGTCCCCTCAAGTAAATGTGTCTATTCTTCTAGAGCCATTTTCATAGCCAGTAGTTCCCGATTTCCAACATCATAATTCCTTCCTGCGGCAGAGAATTTTTTTTTAGAAAAGAAGGCATGGGGGTGGAGTTACCCATGAAAATCCTTCTTTTGAGAAAGAGCAGCTCCGGCTACCATATCAGATGCGTCCACTTCAAGCATGAAGCGTTTCGTAGGATCTGGATGGATCAGTACAGGTGAGGAAGAAAAGGCGGACTTGAGTTTCTCGAAAGCCAGAAGAGCCTCAGAGCGCCATATCTTGGGATTCGCCCCTTTCTTAGTAAGAGTTGTAATAGGTGCAACTACCTTGGAGAAGTTCCTGATGAAACGCCGGTAGTAGTTGGCAAACCCAAGAAATTGTTGAGTTGGTTTCAGGCCTGTCGGTAGGGGCCAATCCAGCACTGCCGATACTTTTGCACGATTCAACTCAAATCCAAGGGAAGAGATGAAGTATCCAAGGAAGGAATTTTTCTTCTGTTGAAACTGATACTTCTCCAGCTTGGCAAAAAAGGAGTGAGCCCAAAGTCTTTGGAGAACCTGTCTAACTTGTGCCCAATGTTCGGACAAAGAAACTGGAAAAAATAAGGATATTGTCCAGATATACCAAGTAGATCCTGGAAAATCTCATTGATGAAATGTTGAAATACGGCCAGTTGTATAACCCGAATGGCATGACCAAGTATTCGTAGTGGCCGTTACTGGTATTAAAGGCTGTCTTCCACTCATCACCTTCTCTGATCCTAATTAAATTGTAAGCTCCTCAAAGATACAGGTTGAAGATCATAGCCTGGTATAAGCGGTCGAAAAGTTCAGGGATGAGGGGAAGAGGATACCGATTATTTTACAGTGATTTTATTTAGGCCTCTATAAATCAATACATGGCTTGAGAGAAGCGTCTTTGGGGAAATGAAGAAGAAACCCGCAACAGCGGGGGAACTTGATTTGCAAATAAACCCTCGCTGGAGGTTCCCCAAAATGTATTCCCACATTGCCCTGGTTTCTGATTCTGAAAGGGGGTAAGTGCAACCTCAAGGAGGGATGGCTCCTGGGAGCAGATCGATGGCACAATCATAAGGTTGGTATGGTGGTAACTCTTTTGCCTGCTTTTTGTCGAATACATCAGCAAAGTCCTGGTAGGGACCTGGAAGGCACGATGAGAAAGTCTCTGTGGGTAGCCGAACCTCGGAGATGGTGCGAGATACCGGAAGACAAGATCCATGGCAATGTTGTCCCCAGGCTGTCACTTGACTGCTTGTCCAATCGATCTTGGGGTTGTGGTGCCGCAACCAGGGAAGACCTACAGTAGGACCATGTAACAGGGACTTATCCCTGTTCAGATCTTGCCTCTAGTCCAGCAGTGTGCTGGTTAATTGCTGGTGTGCAATCAACCAACTCCACCTGCCTAATCACAGCTCTGTGAAATAGTGTCATGTGAGACACAGGGAGAGGATTCCTTAGTCTCATAATTGGGGACCCAGGAAGAACAGATGTCTTGAGCTGCAAAGAGACTGCAGGCTGACAGCAAGACAAAGGGGACCAGACCTCTATACCTGGACAGACATTGCCTTAGCACACAAGGGTGCTGACCCAGGAGAGCAGAGCGGCCTTCCCCTACAGCTACAAGAAACAGATAAGACTTTCTGATGGGACTGTTATATATCTGTATATATATTTGGGCTAGTAAATAGCTTAGCTAACCACCCAGTTAAAGAGGGCTGGACTTCATGTGTAGATAGTCTCCAAAGTGGAGTAGGTTTTCTTTTACTTATTTTGAAAGAATTTGGCTGTGTTAAAGGGACAGGCACTATAAAGCCCAATTTAAGTTTCACTTTAAACGGTTTCCATTGCGTACCTCTGCATACATCTCTTACATATGGTGTCAGAAGTTGGGATGAGAGGTGGCCCTTGAAGTTCAAAGGGGCCCCGGAGACTGCCTGTGAAAATGTTTGTGCTTTTGCCTGCATACAGTTCCTGCAAACAGCCTGAGCAACAAAACCAAAGAATCACACTACACTACACTGAAGAAAGCCACAATGCCACAGTTGGACTGGGAGACCCACCCATACAAGGGACTGATGCTGTGACCAGAATCTACCCCACCACTGGTAAAAGAAAAAAAGAAAAGAAAAAAAGACCCTGGGAATTTAAATGGCCACCCAGCTGAAGTCAAATACAGACTCTGCAAGAATGGGGAAGAAAATGTGTTCCTGTTGTAAAGAGCCCAGCCACACGAGCAATGTCCCTTCAGGCCTTATTCAGACAATGAGGATGGCCCCTACGTGACCCCAGAAAAAGGGCTGCAGCCAGAGGACTATTGTTTTCAACAAGCCAAGGAACTGCAGCGCGCTGTGGACCCAAGGAAGATGCAGAAGTTTTACTTAGCAAGTGCACATCCAATATCACTGAGGAGAAAAAATGTGTGCACAGCACTGCTGATGTTGTAACACATACCAAAGTAAAGAAGAAAAAGAAAAATGCTACAGAGATGCCTGTGAGAGCTACGAACTCTACAAGCAAAGTCCGCCCACCTGTAGGACTACCACAATTTGGGTTTCTAGCGAATACAGTGACAACAGCTGCAATAGCACCTCCTGAGGTCAGGAAGAAAAATACACTTGATAGCCCCAAAATGGAGGACAAGATCTGGCGTTCCTGTAATGAACCCTACCCCACAGGAGAGTGGCCCTTCCAGTCTGATAAGGAGGAAGACATCTCTTATGGGGAACCCAAACTGAGTCACACCCACAAAACACCCCAAGAATGGTGGGGGTGTCTGAACTCGGTACATAACGAAAAGTCCACTCTCTATGATGACAAATGTGATCGGCAGGAGCAAGAGTGGGAGCAGCAGATCTCTGAAAATTTACGCCACCTCACGAAACTGCAAGGTAAATATGGTGGATACAGTGAAGCTGCTGAAGTTTCAAATAAAGATGGAGACCCCAGTATCCCTGGTGGGACGGAGTCGTCCAAAACAAAAAGGTGGAAAAAGAAAAAAAGGGTCTTCACTTACCGTGGAAGGAACAGACACGTATGCAGATACAATGTAGAAAAAGGGGGTCCGAGATGCCCTGCAGCCTAGAGAAAATTGAGAATTTGTCCTGCCAATGACCAAATATCCAGAGGGCCCAAGGCAGGTGTCGGGTACCCCAAAGAAGTGTCTGTCCGGTGCCAACAGTGAGGAACCCTGAACCAACCATACCAAGGAAGTGGAGCCGGAACCAGTGAGTGGCAATCCCTTGACCAGCCCTGAAGCTGTCCAGCAAACTGCCAAGCATGACTGTGATATGCTCCGTGAACAATTGAAACTGAAGAAAGATGATTTACGCGAGCTACAGAAAAATAATGTTGAGGTACAGAAGAATGTGCTCAAACTTTACTCTTTGGCCAGGACCGAATTGGACAATCTCAAGACTGAGCTAGATACTGCAAACGGTACTAATACCGCCATGGTGGAAAAACAGCAAGTCTGACCGAATGATTGCTAATCTGAAGCAGAAGTATGAGGAGGAACTGAAGGAGATTAGTCTTTCAGCAAGAGATTCGCAAGTGCCATAGAGAGGTGGAAGTCTCTCAGAATGAGGTTCACACACTCCGCATAGAACTGAATGCTTCACACCAGGAGGTCAACAGTGTCCGGACAGAGGTGGACGTATCCCAGAAGGAGGTTCATACTCTCCACATAGCACTGGATGCCTCACACCAAGAGATCAGCAGTTGCCGCACAGAACTGGAAGTCTCTAGAAAGGAACTTCATAGTCTCGCTGAGGAGCTGGACATCTCTCAAAAAACTATCCTCAGTCTTAATATGGATCTCAAAGTCTCTCAGTAGAAGCTTCAGATCCTCAACCTAGAGATGGAAGACTCAAGCCAGGAGACCAGGATTCTCAAAGCAGAAGTGCATAAATGGAAGGAGGACTACAAGGAGGCCCTGAATATTACATAGCCTGTAAAAAGAGAAAATTTAAGACTCGAAGAAGAAAATTCTGATTTGACAGACCACGTCAATAAAAAGAATGAAAAGCTGCACAAGCTTGAAAAAATAAAGAAACTTTTGGAAGATGAGAAGTTTGAAGCAGAGCACCGACTGCAGAACCAACTGCAAGGTCTGCGTACGCACCTCCAGAATGCCGAAGAGAAGCAGCAAACTCTGCAGGAAGAAAATCTGCAGGATGCTAAAGAAGTACAAGTGCTGCAGGAACATCTTATTACCCAGTGTGTCTCCGCAAAGCAGCACAGGAAACTGAAGGCTACCCTGACCATCACCAAAGGAGGAGCATACAACCTGATTCGCATCCGCAGTGGAGACGAGTGGAAGACCGCGTTCAACACACGCAGCGGTCATTATGAGTACCTTGTGATGCCGTTCGGGTTTTGCAATGCCCCTGCAGTCTTCCAAGACTTTATGAATGAGGTTTTTCGTGACCTATTGAACTCTTTTGTGATTATCTACTTGGATGATATACTTATTTTTTCAAAAACCCTCGAAGAACACATTCGTCATACCAAGATGGTGCTCTCTCGCTTACTGGCCAACAAGCTCTATGCCAAGATGGAGAGTGTGTCTTTCACCAATCCTCCACTACCTTCCTGGGATACATTGTCCCAGATCAAGGCTTCACCATGGATCCAGAGAAGCTCAATTCCGTACTCGAATGACCTCAACCTAACTCCTTAAAAGCGATTCAGCGCTTCCTCCGCTTCACAAACGATTACAGGAAATTTATTGCTGGCTTTTCTACCTTGGTGGCACCCATTACGGCCCTTACCAAGAAAGGGTCCAATCCATCCTCATGGCCCTTGGAGGTCACTCGGGCCTTTGAATCTCTTAAAAAAGTCTTTGTCTCTGCTCCTATTCTGCGACATCTCGTCCCCACCCTCCCCTTTACTTTGGAAGTTGACGCTTCCGACGTAGTAGCTGGCGCGGTTCTCTCTCAAAGGACCACCCCCGAAGACAAATACACCCCTGTGGGTTTTTTTCTAAAAAAAATTCTTCTGCAGAAAGAAATTACGACGTGGGGAATAGGGAATTGTTAGCCATCAAGATGGCTTTACAAGAGTGGAGACATCTCCTGGAAGGAACCAAGGGAACCCATTTAGATCCTGACGGACAACAAAAATCTTTCTTACATTGAAGGTTCTTGTCGCCTTGGCCCTCGTCAAGCTCGTTGGGCGCTGTTCTTTTCAAGGTTTTACTTCACCATCTCTTATATTTCTGGGACAAAGAATATCAAGGCAGATGCATTGTCCCGCCAGTTTATCACTGAGGAAAAGTCACAAGATATCCCGGAGAATATTTCCCCCCCCCAATTGTTTATCTCTGCCGCTTCCTTTGACATTTTAGATAAGATTCTGGAATCTCAAACACAGGTTCCTAAATGGCTGGAAGTCCCCAATGGTCGTCTTTACGCAGCTCCACATTTTCATCTCAAATGTTTGGAATGGGGCCATTCCTCCAGATCTGCTGTCCATCCCGGGTTTAAGAAGACCAAGGATTTGATTTGTCGAACCTTCTGGTGGCCCAACATGTCAAAGAACATCAGAGCCTTCATTTCTTCGTGCCCAGTCTGTGCACAAAATAAGTCTGTCCGTCAAAAACCTTCCGGTCTTCTACAACCTCTCCCGGTTCCGGACCGTCCTTGGAGTCACATTTCTATGGACTTCATTGTGGATCTTCCCCCGTCTAATGGTATGACTACCATTATTGTAATTGTCGACAGATTCTCCAAGCAAGCTCATTTTTGTCCCCTCAAGGGTCTACCCAATTCCAGTACTTTGAACGACATTTTTGTAAAGGAAATGTTCCGCATTCATGGTGTCCCGTGGTCCATTGTCTCAGATCGGGGTACTCGATTTGTTTCTAAATTCTGGCGTGCATTTTCCCAGAGGTTGGGCAATACCCTTCTTTTTTCCTCAGGCTACCACCCCCAAACAAATGGGCAGACTGAACGTATGAACCAGTCCCTTGAACAGTATTTGCGTTGTTTTTCTTCGGACTCTCAGGATAATTGGGCTGAGTTACTTCCTTGGGCAGAATTCGCGATCAACTCTCTCAAAAACGAGTCTACTCAAGAATCATCGTTTATTGTAAACTACGGATTTCACCCTACTCGTCTTCCCATGCGTTCTTCCAGGTCCGGAGTTCCAGCAGGCGTTGAGAGGGTATCTTCCTTACAGGAGTCATGGAAGAGGATTCAAGCAGTTCTTCAAAAATCCGTGCTAAGGCAGAAAAAACAAGCAGATAGGCTTCGTCAGGAGGGTCATAAGTTCATTCCTGGAGAGAAGGTCTGGCTTTCTTCTAAAAATATCAAATTGAAGGCCCCAACCCCTAAATTGTCTCCCAGGTTCCTGGGACCTTTCTCTATTCTGGGACAAATTAATCCTGTGACCTATCAACTTCGACTGCCTCCCTCTCTGAATATTTCACCCATCTTCCATGTTTCTCTCTTGAAACCATTTATCCAAGACAAACGGTTCTCTCATCCCTCTCTTCGGCCTCCTCTCCCCATTGTACCTGGACAACAGGAGTTTGAAATCCAGTCTATCTTTGACTCTCGCATCTCCAGGGGCAAACTCCAATTTTTGGTCCACTGGAAGGGATGTGGACCTCAGGATCGTTCTTAGGTTTCTCATGCGGATGTTCATGCTCCATCGCTACTTAAACGTTTTCATCAAAAACTTCCTCTCAAACCTTGGTTGGTTCATCCGGAGTCCGACCCTCGAGGGGGGGGGGGGGTACTGTAAGGATCCGCGCTGCGGGTATACCCGCTTCCAGTGCCTCCTTATTACAGGCCGTCCGGGCTCCCTGGTAGCGTCCCTCGCCACTGGTGGCTACCCCCGCACATCCCGGTCGAGCGCGTCACCCCTACGGGCTCGCGCGGACCCAGGTCGCCATTAGTTGGCGCCGGGCCTCAGACTCTGCCTCCTCTGACGCGGTACATTGGTAAGCCTAAGAGACCATTTAAAATGCGTATGTTAGAACATTTACGTAATGTGAGAAATATACCAAAAACTCTAGCAAAAGGTATGCCTCTTACTCCTTTACTAAAGCATTTTAATGATGTTCATCATAATGACCCTTCTTGCATTAGATTCAAGGGATTGGAATGTGTACCATCCAATATTAGACAAGGTAATAGAGATCTTCTCCTATTAAAGCGAGAACAATATTGTATTTACACATTCCAAACAAGGTACCCCACTGGATTCAATGAGTTAATTGAACTTGCACCGTTACTGAAATAATACATGTGTGTAACAGTTTATTAACCACTCGGCAAGTTCATTGAATATGTTACTTCATTTTTTTTTTTTTCCTTTTTGGTTCTTATTGGTACTTTTTAAATATTTTCAGATGTATTATGTAGCATGCTCCACATTTGAGTCCATAACTGTATCTATCGGATTTGCATGTGATTTTGAGATATGTTTTTATATATACGATTACTTTTTATTCTTTTTATCTCTTTTTTCCATCATTCTATAGCTAAGTTTGGGCATTAGTGTTGCCCTAATGTTAATATAGATAGAAATCGGGAGGACACTTACGTTTGGTATTCTATCTGTTTAAATTCACAGTCAAGCATGTTATTGGCTGTTGGTTATGTAAATACGCGTACGTGACTCTGTGCGTGAACTCCTGACGAAGCACGTTGTGCGAAACGCACAGAGGTCATGACAGGTCATTCTGCGCGTGTTCTTGACAGGCTGAGACGGCGTTTGCAGGAGGCCCCGGCGGTGTGATAGACCTCTGCGGTGGCGTGATCTGGATCCTCATACGTTCACCGCGGCACCCGTTCTGGGCTTTTGTGTAAGTCTCCGTCTCCCCCTGCCATTTGTAGACAGTTGTTTAACTTTATTATAGGTTTTTCAGGATTCAGTTATCTTGAACATTGAACACTGTCGTTTTATTATTTTATTGTTCTACTGTGTGTTATGCGTTTGATGGACTTAGTTTAATTGGGTAGCAACCATTAACCTTAGGGTTGGGCTTTCCTTAATTGTACTGGGTTCTCTTATTCATATGTACTGAGGTGGGGTTGGATCCCCTTGGTTACTTTTTAATTAATAAATATTCACATCATTAATCCCTGGTGCGCATTGTGTGCATTCTTTTTCTTTTCTTCCAAGGTGCCCCCCTCTGGGGGTCACCTTGCCTTAGGAGCTTATTGGGGAGACGCTCCGCGCACATGCTGCAAGGGGATTTGCAATTCCAATCTGCTACACATCTGCAGCACGAGCGCTGAATTTTCTACATTTTCTGCCATCAAGACTTCTACAACCCCTGGACACGGCTCCCGGACAATCGACTACGCTGCTCTCTCCACTCTATGGCCCAGGCTTACGGACACTCAACTACGCTGCTCTCTCCAATCCACGACCATTGGCTTACGAATTTTACCCTTCGTTGCCGGAGCTGTCAAGTACGGTATAATTTCTATTTTTGTTTACCAGGACCATCCACGCTATTTCCAGACTCTGGCCGTGCCCCCGTTTACTGTTAGGTGTGTGGTATTACTCCTTTCCATCTCAGTCCCGGGGTTTCGTCTGGCTTGTGGGCAGGCCGAGCGTTACAACACGTAGTTGACAGGTGACAGCTGGAAACCTTTTTTTTACATGCAAGCTTTCTGGTATCTGTATTTGAAATCTTGCTCAGGCTGCAGGTATCCAGGCGGGGACAGATAGCAAGGGTTACCGGTCACCAGGTTTTCACTGACCGCCAGAACGTTATTGTAAGCTGGCGCCGGCGCTGTGCCATTGCTGGCCTGGGACTGACGAATTTTAGTTGGTTTTACCATGACATTTCACCTTTTGAAGTCTCCATGATCAAAGATACTGGAAAAATCTGGCGCAACACACCAATACCTTCCTCTAACTCCGGGTGCAGGATCAATACGAAAAAAACACGGATCGATACATAACTTTTTCCTTATTGCACGCTTCCACACATGAGCATCCGGTGAAAATTTGTAAAAGTCATAATTTTCGATAAAATATTGATAAATTTGACCAACTGTGGCCATCTTATCGTCTGCTGCATTAATTGCGGACCATATTAAATAAGCGTATGTTATTTCGGGATTTTTGAACACACACTGCGGCGGTGTACTCATCTCAGAGCTGTCTGAACAATAGGACACCAGACACTGTGCATTGAGTTTTTAATATGAAACGCCTACATTGATACAGTATTGTAACTTCTTAAGTACTAAGGTCAATTCACATTGGACCACTGTGGTATTTTTTAAGCACCTGCAAGTCGACACATTACTGTAGCACATGTACTGTACACTGAGATGTACACATTAGAATTCATTACAAATCATGGATATCTGCCACCTGGCGGATACGCGAAGAATTGCACCCAATTAAATCCAAACCATTATTATTAAACAGATCAACCGCGGGTGCTGGGCGGCATGAATGCAGCATGAATACGGCATGAACGCGGTGAAGAGGGTGGAATTCTGAAAATGCACCCCTGAGAAGTGTTAAAATAAAAGCTGCCGCGGCTATGTATTTATATATATATATATATATATATATATATAAAGAAGAAAAAAAGCGCAATCCTGTATAGCTACAAAAATCTGGAT
Organism: Ascaphus truei; assembly: GCF_040206685.1. Lineage (NCBI taxonomy): Eukaryota > Metazoa > Chordata > Amphibia > Anura > Ascaphidae > Ascaphus > Ascaphus truei. The sequence goes on along the minus strand of NW_027456574.1, from coordinate 239,259 downwards.
AATTTATTAAGCAGAAAAGGCTGGGTTGCTGGACAGACAGATACAAACAAATACAATAATGCAAAGTATCACAATATATGACAATAAAACAATTCAAAAGATATCATATGGAGGAGAAAAAATGATGAAGTGAATCCAAAACATGTCTAATAGATTTATTATGAGGAACTGATAGCTGTAGTAGATGAAATATCACTTAGTATGGTAGTCAGTGACTATAGCAACAATTGGGGAGTGGAGAAAAGCCGTATGAGAATCAAGGTGGATATTGAGATAGTATTGGTAGCTGAGGGGTGTCTTCTGTTAGATGGAATAATAAATGTCAGCAAATTAAGCAGCAAGGGGTAAAGGAACGGTCTCACCAGATAGTGTATCCGCGATGACCCAAAGGGGTCTCCGTGATCCTCCGTCAGCTACACCAACGATGCCACGCTGGAGATATCACGTGATGCTGATCCGGGTAACACTGGAGACGCTGTTTAACTTCCTATCAGCCCCCCTCCACAGCAGCTGTGATTCTTCCGTTAGGAAAGGTTAACACCAAGTAAAGTTACTTCTGGTGTATAAACTAGATGCCAGACTCAGCCCCTCAAGCAAAATAATTGCAGCCTTTCACTTTGTTGAGCTGGTATGGACTTGAATGTTACTCTCACTCCTCTCACGTTGCTCAGCACTCCTCCCACAATCAGCTGTTGGACATGGATGATGTAGACCTGCGCGTTTCGTCAGCTGTTGCGCCGACTTCTTCAAGGGTGTGTGACAATAGTATAGTTAAACCTACCTGCACAATTGCCACTATACATCTTCCTGAACACCTGTTGCCATTTTCCCGCCACTTTGAGGCAGTGAGATAAGGATTTAAGTTGATATATATCTAAATATGTGTGTATATAATAGATGCTCCCAAAAAATCGTGCCACTTGTTAACCGATTGTGTGCCCATTCGCACACACATTCATGTGACCGCTCTCCAAAGTGGTCATGTGATCGCACCTTCACTGATGATGGAACGGAAGAGGAGGAATGTTTGGGACGCAGCTACTATGTAACGAGGCACCCAGGGTACCAGAACCCATGATGTAGTAGCTACGTCCCACGTAATGAGGCACCCAGGGTACCAGAACCCATGATGTAGTAGCTACGTCCCAGAGCACTCAAAGGGTCTGAACAAATGGAAGCAGCTCACAGATTCAACAAGTGTAGAACGAGAGGAAAAGCCAGCAAAGCTAGGGCCCCTAGGTGCCGATTGCATAGCAACCACTGCACACAAATAAACCATTGAGAGACGATCTGTCTATGTTATCGGGTAATAAAATGGCTTTTCCTCTCGTTGTTTTTCATGAGTGTCCAGCTGTAACTTTTGTACATTTTGTTCATTATCACCATGGTCCGTTTGTACTGGACCGAAATGTTGTTATTTTGTACAGTAAATTCAGTTTTTCACACTTATTGAATCCATGTGCTGTTTCCATTTGTTCAGAGACTACATGTGCACATGTTATGAAAATAAATTAAAAAAAATACTTCTCCCAAACCAGGTCGTATGAAGAACGACTCAGTACTCCAAGAATGTCAATCAAAAAGATTTATAATGAACAAACATCATATCCAATGTTTCGGTTCACTAAAGATGGCGGCTGCTGCGGAACCTTCATAAACAGAACTGTCACTTACCGCTCTGCTTTCCGAAGTCATGCCCCCTAATAGCGCAATGCAAGGAATTGGGGGCACAACTTTCAGAAAGTATCATTAATGACAACTCTGCTTCTGAAGAGATTCTGCAGCACCGGCAGACATTACCTATACAAAACACCTCCAACCTACAAGTTGTTTTTTTGAGCCATGTGTGCGTTCGCATGCGCAGAGAGAGATATCCATTGTTTTCTCCCACTCAAACAGGAAAAACAGAATCCTGACACAGAATTCACCATGCCCAACTTGCTATGTAGCACTGCTCAGATCATCTCTGCTGCTTCCGATACCACCAGTATAACTCTGACTTATGGATTCCTTCTACTGCTTAGATACCCAGCAATTCAAGGCAAGTAACTTAAGAAGGCACTGCACACCTTGTCCTACCCCTTAGGGGCAATGTGTTATTCTTCTGATTGCCAAATTGGGACAATAAAAAATTAAAATAAAAAAACCATGTATGATAAAGCAAACTCCAGTTGAAATAATTCGGTTTTTTTAATGCTGTCTTCCTAAAAGTAATATTTTAATTATATAGTGTTGATAGTGTATGCAGTGCTGTGCATTGAATTTTGCAGTCACAGTGAGTAATGTACCTTCCCTGCAGAGCTTAAAATGTAATATTGGGCTGACCACCAAGCTACTCATAGTCAGCTTTTAGCAAGTGGCACAGGTGCTATTGCACAAGGTGCATGCTTTCAGGAGTGCCGCACTCTACCACAGATTCCATTGACTCATTAGAAGAGCCAAACACAGAAGTGAAAAATGGGACAAAGAAGGATAGGGCCATAGGGAGGAGTATGGGGTAGGACAGAATCAGGGGAGACCAATCAGAGGCACAGGTCAGGACAGAGGAGAAGAATAGACAAGAGCAAAGAGAGAGGCAGACTAGAGGTACTGAGAGGGGGAGACAGGCAGACAAAAGAGATAGAGAGATGGAGACAGATATGAGGGTGGGAGACTGATGCATGGGAGACACTGAGAGAGACAGATAGACATATGGGGCACAGAGGGAAAGACAAACAGATATGGAGGGAGTACTGAGGGAGAGACAGACATGTGAGAGCACTGAAGGAGAGACAGGCATGAGGTGAGCACTGAGGGGGAGAGACATTGGGGGACAAAGAGACAAATATGAGGGGGCACAGAGACAGACATGAGGGGCACCGAGAGACAGACATGAGTGGCACCGAGAGACAGACATGAGTGGCACGGAGGGAGAGACGGAGGCAAAAAACAGCACCAGTTTTATCACAGAGAACTGTATTAACCTGTATGGGGTTTTGTTTGTGTGTATGCATACACACAGTGGTTTTTTTGTAGGTACAAAGTTGTCAAAATGTAAGATGTATTTGTAACACTCATTCTCCCTCCACCTGTGGGGGATTTGCATACACAGGACGGTATGGTGCTAACCTGCAGGCTCACAGAAGGCTTGAGCCTCCACTTATAGGAAGCTTGGGGGTGCTATGTGCAGCGCCTCCATCCCGTGGGGATCCCGGCGTAGATGGGATGGCTCCTCATGGGAACATATATATGTATACAGCAAATAATCACAACACACAATAGCGGTTAACAATATGCTTTACTGGCTGGGCCTCTCCAGCTACACATGCAGTAAGAACACAGTGTCGTTGTTTGCAAACTCACAAACATGGATAATTTTGATAATGAGAAGTTTATTGCAGAGTATGACCATACACATTCAAAAGTCTATAAGACACTCTGCCAGGGAGTGTCCAAACAGCCTTTTTTTTATACATTTTTGATTCCTTTGTTCAAAATAGGTTACCAGGCAGAATATAATAACCACTCCTTAATTCTTAAACCAATCATCCTACAGATCATTAAAACCTGGTTAAAACAGTTCTCTATAGGGACCAGGTACAACCTTACACCAGGAATGTGGGCATTACTTCAGACACAGTCGTAAATCTACTGTGAGCAAAACTCACTCACACCCCCTTCTTGCACACAAAATGGATACTAAAGACATAACAAATCAGTTAAAATGGAAACAGAACATTGCATTCAATCCTTCTCAAGAACCCCCCCCCCCAGTCCATTTCAGTAATATCAAAAGTATCTTCATTTCAGCAATATTACTTCATCAGTCCCTGCTCTTATACTTTTCAAAATCTTCAGTGAGAAATGTATAACTTTATTCTTGGAAAACACGGTATCTTGTCCTCGTAGAGGGTATTTCCTTGATTTAACCCTTGGTTTGGATCCTCAATCTCTTGGAGTCTCACCCACTCCATATCCATTCGCAATTGTCTTTCCCTCTCCTGACAAGCATTTATTTGTCATTGGATCACATCAGGAGCGTATTGTTACAGAAAGAGGTTTCTGTCGGTTCTTCATGTACATCATCTTGGAGGATAATTGAGGGAATGACTTGAGCGGTCAGCTTGATGATCAATCCTTTAACGCAAGAGATAACAATGAATATGACAACAAACACACATACACATATAATCAGCCCTTGCACCAGTTTCGCTCCCAGTGATCTAAACCATGTGCCTAGTCCCAAGTCCCAGCTAGATGTTATTTTCAAAGAATCTTCCAATTTTGCCACTATTTTTTTTATTCCTTGTATATCATGGGTAATATTAGCCATATTGTCAGGTACATAAATACAACACTCTTCTCCCACCATTGCACAAACATTTCTGCTCTTATAGTTACATACTGGGAATAAAATCTCCTGAGCTATTATAAAAATTCTGTAATTGCCCAGTAGTATTAAAAAGATTACATACATAGTGTAATTGCATTTGATATGCCTACATATATCATAGTCGAGTTTGAGTACCTAGACTTGGGCAACCTGAACAAACAAAATAAACCCCTCGCATATATCATAACTAAATATTTATTTGCTACTTCATTACTGAATATACAGAAATCCTTGACAGAATAAATATAATTTTCACACATACTATCTCTCTGATCTTTCATTTGATGAGAATATATATACGTATCTTCTAAATAGATATAAGGTACTATATTGAGGATGTGCAGAAACAAAATTAAAAACCGGGCGCTTCTAGAAGTTACAGTGACTAATACTTAATCAATATAATATATGTGATGATGATGTGCAAATTATAATAGTTATCACAAACTGTGATTAGTGACCTCCACCAATACAACGTGATTTATAAATATAATGTGAAATACAAAAATAAAAAAGCAGCTCTACACCCTTTATGAGGACTGTCCAGGTCCAAGTAGATCTTGTGTAGTTTTCCAATTAGGCGGAGCGCTGTGGTGCTCATAAACATGAAAAGAAAGAATATATAATGGTGCAGATAGTACAACAATTTAGAAAAAATATATATAGTCTCTGCTATGGTTGTACTCACAAATGATTAAGTCAAAATAGACATATCAGAGACTCATCTCTCTCTGATAGGAGCCCTTTAATGGAAGCCCCCTCAGGATGGTGTCTTGCTAGAAATTCATGAAGCTTGTAGTATGTAGATAATCGAATGGTCTCCCAGGGATGTATGTAAAGAAAAGAGAAAGCGCACAATAGTATAGTACGATCTAAATTGTATTGTAGCAGTTAAAAGTATATATAATGCACTCACATTTGAAATATAGTATACGTTCGAGGGAGAGGACAGCTGTAGTAAGTTGCAGAGTGCCGGTATCTTCAAGAGCGGCGGAGTTCTTCCGCGTACGTCACGTGTACCCGCGTCACGTCCTGTTACGTCTCAGGTCAGGGCGGAAGAAGCTGCCTGGTGTATCCGTCTCTGTAGGTTTGCCAGCACCTGTCTCGAGTGTTTTCCCAGCTCAGTCACCTCCCACAGCTAATCGATTCAACGCGTTTCGCTGTGGCTTCGTCAGGAATCAGATTCTGATTCCTGACGAAGCCACAGCGAAACGCGTTGAATCGATTAGCTGTGGGAGGTGACTGAGCTGGGAAAACACTCGAGACAGGTGCTGGCAAACCTACAGAGACGGATACACCAGGCAGCTTCTTCCGCCCTGACCTGAGACGTAACAGGACGTGACGCGGGTACACGTGACGTACGCGGAAGAACTCCGCCGCTCTTGAAGATACCGGCACTCTGCAACTTACTACAGCTGTCCTCTCCCTCGAACGTATACTATATTTCAAATGTGAGTGCATTATATATACTTTTAACTGCTACAATACAATTTAGATCGTACTATACTATTGTGCGCTTTCTCTTTTCTTTACATACATCCCTGGGAGACCATTCGATTATCTACATACTACAAGCTTCATGAATTTCTAGCAAGACACCATCCTGAGGGGGCTTCCATTAAAGGGCTCCTATCAGAGAGAGATGAGTCTCTGATATGTCTATTTTGACTTAATCATTTGTGAGTACAACCATAGCAGAGACTATATATATTTTTTCTAAATTGTTGTACTATCTGCACCATTATATATTCTTTCTTTTCATGTTTATGAGCACCACAGCGCTCCGCCTAATTGGAAAACTACACTATATTGAGGAGTCTATCTAACTGTACAGTAACTTATATAAAACCATTGCCAGTTAAGCTTTTCTATACAAATTGTTATAAAACAAACTGTTTTTAAACACTGACAAGACTGTAACAATGGTATTTGGGACCAAGACTAAATTCTTAAAGCTTCCAGCGACTGAGCTCCATATTAGATCCAACACTAACACCACCTTAACCCCTGTCACTAGTTTTAAATACCTGGGCTTATGGTTTGACTCCCACTTAACATTCGGGATGCACATTGATACCCTGACAACCAAGACCTATGCCAAACTAGGGGTACTTTACAGGAACTAAGTCTCCTGTTCAGAAAGCGTATCGCACAGCAGATGCTAATGCCAATTATTGACTACGGAGACATAGTATATGGCACGGCACCTCAAACCCACCTTAGCAAACTTGACAACCTCTACAATTCAATTTGTCATTTTGTTCTCCAATGCAACTACAACACACATCACTGCGAAATGCTCAAAGAACTAGATTGGTCATCACTAGAGTCTAGGCGCAAAGTTCACCTTTCCTGTCTTGCCTTTAAATTCTTTATGGGCAAGCTACCCAGCTACATGAACAAGCTCCTCACCCCTACCACATGCAGCTCCTATCACCTGAGATCTGACTCCAAAAAACTGTTCATGGTCCCAAGGCTCAACAAAGTATCCGGCCGTTCCTCCTTCTCTTACCGTGCACCCCAAAACTGGAACAACCTACCAGAGACTTTCACATCCACCTCCAGTTTAAGTTCTTTCAAATCTAAGGCTGTCTCACATTTTAATCTGGTCTGTAACTGTTACATACGCCCATAACATATATTTTCTTTAACTGTGCATGCAATATCTTGTATATAATGTATACCCTGTTCATTTATGTAACTGTATTTGTAACCATGTATTATTTGTCTTAACTCTGTGCCCAGGACATACTTGAAAACGAGAGGTAACTCTCAATGTATTACTTCCTGGTAAAATATTTTACAAATAAATAATAAATAAATAATAAACACATTGAATCTTGACCAAGCCTTTAATATTAATAGGTATGAGTATAAAACTCACTCCTCTTGCGGCACTTAAAAGTATATATACACAGATATAACAAAATATAATATTAATAACGAGGGCCACTCTATGTGCTGTCTAACAACAAATTCCTCTCCTCTGCTATCCCCAGCTATCCACACACATAGATATAATAGAATGTGGAACCCTTTCATATTCGTAAATCTTTAACAAAAAAGAAATTGAATTACACACTGCGCTCAACTAAATACTAGAAAAAGTGGTAGGGAGTGACATCACACCTATCTGTGACTAATCAATAACTGTGATAACAATCCCAACCCAACCCCTTCGGACAATGGGATGGCAGCCTAGCAAATGCAGAAACAAGTCTATCCAATGACTTGCTATACAATAATAGAACAATTAGGTGAAAACCGGGCGCAACAATCACAAAAAGCAAAAAACACAAGTCCAATTGGAATATACCAGTCCTCCTTGGGGGAAAGATAAGGAATGAAAGTCCAAGATACAGTAGTTCAAATCTCACTGTCACTTCTTTTCTGTGGGAGTTTCTTAATACTTCATGCTTGCAGGATTCTGGAAGAATAGAATACAGAAAACCATTGCGCAATATCGTCTGAGCATTAGGAATATTCTCCCTCAGCAGCTAGCTACTTACAGCAATTATGCAGAAAACAGGTACTGATTGGTATCTTTAATCCTCCAGTGAGGTCACTACAGCTGACGCTGAATCTCTCCACACTCTGCGTTGTTACCGGATCTCTCCTTCAACGCTCAGTGCCTTGGTGGAAGGCAGCACTGCTCCCTGCCCCCTCCTCACACAGGTCACACAAGCAGGGGCTGCACAGCCTGCAAGCATGAAGTATTAAGAAAACCCCACAGAAAAGAAGTGACAGTGAGATTTGAACTATCTTGGACTTTCATTCCTTATCTTTCCCCCAAGGAGGACTGGTATATTCCAATTGGACTTGTGTTTTTAGCTTTTTGTGATTGTTGCGCCCGGTTTTCACCTAATTGTTCTATTTTCGTAATTCTTTCGTTTAGTTACCAGATAAAAAAAGTAATAATAATAATACAAATAACCTTTAATAAACAATTTAACCATCACCCAGTCTCCAGGTTCGAGTAGGTTCACTTTCAGGTTCTTGAATATAAACTTTACAACTTTGACCTGCAACCATGACCTGTGCATGGAGAGACTGCAACATTTTTATTAGTTGCATACAATACTTGCTAATTGTTTCATTACAAATAACATGATCCTTAATAATTAGTTCCTTTGAACTACTGATACTTCCTGTAAGTGTCTCATAGGGAGATAATTTTTATTCCCCTGTCACAGTAAATATTATATTATCTATAGCTAGGAATAAATTCCTTTAACAATTTGTTTACCACTGCCTTAGCAAGTCCTGGGGCGGAACAATATTAATTATCCTCCATCTCTGTTCACATATAACCCATATACTATGTGAACAGTATATAATATTAAAAACAATAGCAAGACCAGGAGACTATTGAGTCCTGTCCAAACATGTACGTCATTATGAATAGCCCCCCGTGATTCTCACCAATCAGCTTCATAATACAAAAATTCTGGGAAATAGGGTCTTTGAGATTTATATATATATATATATATATATATATATATATATATATATATATATATATATATATATATACAAATACAACTGTATGCTCATCTGCATGTCTTAGGCAGGTCTGCAACCCCGCCTTTCCCCATTATCACCCAGCATACAGCACTTCCACTGCAGCAAAGGATTCTGGGAAATGACATGCAAATGAGCACACAGTGTCACTTTTTGCCTCAAAAACCATTTTTAACATGGTTCCCTATAGGCTTAAGCTTGCTGCATGGTCACAGCTTTGAGCACAGCCAGGGTTAAGGTGCATACCCAGAAAACCACCCACAGACAGCTGTTTCGACCTTGATGGGTCTCATCAGTGTGGGGTTGATTTTAACTGGATATGCATGAGAGGCTATGGGATAGGCTATACCATAATACTGAGTTAAGTTATGGTGAGTAAAAAAAGTGACAAAAACCATCCACAGGAAAGCAAATATGCAAATACAACTGTATGCTCATCTGCATGTCTTAGGCAGGTCTGCAACCCCGCCTTTCCCCATTATCACCCAGCATACAGCACTTCCACTGCAGCAAAGGATTCTGGGAAATGACATGCAAATGAGCACACAGTGTCACTTTTTGCCTCAAAAACCATTTTTAACATGGTTCCCTATAGGCTTAAGCTTGCTGCATGGTCACAGCTTTGAGCACAGCCAGGGTTAAGGTGCATACCCAGAAAACCACCCACAGACAGCTGTTTCGACCTTGATGGGTCTCATCAGTGTGGGGTTGATTTTAACTGGATATGCATGAGAGGCTATGGGATAGGCTATACCATAATACTGAGTTAAGTTATGGTGAGTAAAAAAAGTGACAAAAACCATCCACAGGAACGCAAATATGCAAATACAACTGTATGCTCATCTGCATGTCTTAGGCAGGTCTGCAACCCCGCCTTTCCCCATTATCACCCAGCATACAGCACTTCCACTGCAGCAAAGGATTCTGGGAAATGACATGCAAATGAGCACACAGTGTCACTTTTTGCCTCAAAAACCATTTTTAACATGGTTCCCTCAGGCACCCAAGAGCACAAGGTGTCCGCAAAGGCAATCCCCAAATGTATGCATGAGGGTAGCACTACCCTCCTTTGTGTATTGGTGGTGCAAATGGGTACCTTTCTGGTTACAATGGTATAACTAGGGAGTCCTTCTTAGAGAAACAAGAGCAGCATCCGTGATCCCACATTGCAGGGCCTCCCAACAATATCCCTTCTCTCCTTACTTCCGGCAGCCGTGCGGTAGTACCTTCAGATCTGGGGAATCCTCCCCTGCAGTTTGTCTTGCTCCTTTGCTCCGCTGACAAGCAGATTACCGGACAAGTCCCTGAGGTATGGCCATCACTACAACACTCAGCTAGGGTGGCTCAGGGCCTAACTCGGGCCTACAGGGTTCTCTCTGGCCTAGTCCTAGGTAGCCTGACCGACTCCCAGGACACAGCCTTCTCCTCTGCATTCTCTGGCAGTTCTGACCTTGCCCTTGCTGTACTCCAGAGGATATCCTGTTCCAGAATGGGATATCCTCACTCCAGTCCTTTGGAAGTACCAACGTGGCCGCCGCACCTCCGCATAGGAGTCCGAAGAGCTGCATCAGCTCCCACCAGAGGTGAGGAGGACTACCCCGCTATATCCTCTCCTTGGCGAAAAACCTCATCGTCACTCATGCGAAACCAAATTCCAACAACTTTTATATATTGAAAATACAGTGCATGAACAATATACCTAACTTTATAACAATCTTAAATGGAACTATACACTTCCGTCAGCACAGAGAGGATAGATGCAAATCTGTCTCTAGATGAATGCAGAGACTCATAGTGGAGTTGCCCTATTGAGTCATAAGCAATCCCGATTGGGCGGTGTGTGGTTCTTTTACTTCTCCTCAGTTCTTGAACCGGCATGTCTATCGATCCTTAGATATCTTCCCCTTCTTCTTGCTTGGAGAGGCTTCCAGTGCCTTGAGGCAATTGCCCTCTCATAGAGCGATTCTCATTGTTGCAACAGTCACTTTTGGGGGTGAACACGGGACTCCCAGGATTTAGAGACCTGTTGGTGGAACCAGATGGTGCAGGCATGGGTTTGCTAGAAACAGGATTAGGCCCTTCTTCATTGGGAGTTTGATCCTCTTTGGCAATTTCCATTTCCTCATCTGACATATCTATTGACGGGTCCATTTGATCATTCTCATCTAATTGAGGGATAGGCAACAAATGGCTTATTTGCTAGACTTTTACCCTACCCTCCAAAACCTTGATACGGTATACAGGGATCCCAGCAGCTTGGATTCCACTTCAAAAGGGCTCACTCTCCATCTGTCAGCCAGTTTGTGTTCTCCTGGCACTCCCAAATTTCTCAGGGGGACCTTGTCCCCAGGGCGAAGTTCTTGAAAGCGCACCTTGCAGTCATATCATCTTTTATAATTTTGATTTAGCTTAGCGATATTCTCTGTGGAGATTGGCTTTCAGTCTCTTAATGTATTGGTAGTGTGTCACATTGGGCACTATCAGTAGAGATTCCCAGATGGATGTCCATAGGTAGTCAAGCTTCTCTTCCAAACATCATAAAGTAGGGGGAGAAACCAGTGGACTCATGCCAGAAGCAGTTGTAGGCATGCACCAGGTGTCCTACATGCTTGCTCCAACTTGCCTTTTCTGTGACTCATAACATACCCAGCAAATCAAGCAGAGTCCTATTGAACCGTTCAGGTAAGGCATCACCTTCATGGTGGTAAGGGGTTGTACAAGATTTCTCGATCTGTAGCAACTTCAACAGCTCTTTTATGATTTTGCTCTCAAAGTCATGACCCTGGTCAGAGTTCATCCTGTTGGGCAATCCGTAGTGACCAAAGTACCTCTCCCACAATACTTTAGCCATGGTTATGGTCTTTTGATCTTTGGTGGGGAAAGCTTGTGCATATCTGGTATAATGATCGGTTACCACCAGAACGTTCCCAATTGTGAGGATCCGGGGGTCGCGGCGGCCGCGCCTTGGCCTCCCTTCACCTCGTATTCCGGCCGCTACTGCGGGGCGCCCCCTACGTCGGCTCCCTCCGGTCTCGGTGGTTGGGGGACTCCCTCCTCATCCCTGGCGGGCCGTTGCTGAGCCGCAAGTGGCTGGAGCTGTGACGGCTGCTGCTGGGCACGGGCGCGCACACTCCTCGGTTACAGAGCGCTCGCCCTCCTCTGTTACAGAGCGCGCGCCAGATCTTTTTAATTTATTCACTGCTCCTGCAGTGAGGCTCCGCCCCCAACACACATACAAAGTTCAATCGGGCTCAAAGACTGCTCACCTGTATTCTCGTTTAGGCAGCCTATCCAGGACAGCTCCATGCACTCCTCAAGGCCTGCCTGCTCTTCCTAGTGGTCAGCCGCACTTTATATTGCCTGTCCTGCCACTCATTCATTGCTCTACATAGTCTCCACTGCGGAGGTCTACTCTGGCACTTTCTCTCTTTATTTACACAGGACTCAACTTGGCTTGCGGACGTCAACTCCTGGCTCTCTAACCCTGCTTGGACTCCGACCTTCCGGAATTCTCCTATCCCCGACCTTGGCTAACGGCAACGACTACGGAACTTCTTTAACCGGTACCGGCAAGTATTGCTAGCTAACACCATCTGGCCTGGCAACGCCTAATACACCACACTCCGGACACGCTCCTTCTGCTGCGGGTGTGTGTTCCTTTACGTCCCCACGTCAGTATAAGGGACGGGTCTGGTCTGCGGGCAGCACCGGCGTAACACCAATGCCCCTTGAATCTCGCTCTATACACAGAATGTTCATACACACTAAGTCCATGGGCCAGTAGAACAGGTCTCTTATGAGCCCGAACGTCTTGTACACTCACAAAGGTCCATAGTCATCATGCAATGACCTCAGCACCAAATATTGCAGTTTTCTTGGGAGAACAAGCTGTCTCCTATCCAGATGGTAATGGAAATGGACCATTCTGTATAGCAGACCATTGCCTATTTGGAATCTGTCACATTCCTTCATGAGAAGAGCAAGCATATTCCCAGGAGCATACCTAATCAATGTGGGATTCTTTTTTTGTGCTGCCCGACGCAGAGGGCCACACACTGGACCAGCATCGGAGCTTCAATTATATGCTTTCATCTTATTATAGATCCTCCCGCCATTGACAGGGCCTCAGCATAACAATATTCAGCCGGAAGCGCATTGAATCGACATCCCAGAGATTCCACAACTCGAAGTTCAGAGAAGGTTACTTTCCCTTCCAATATGGCCACTGTACAACACATCGCGAATCCCGGGACCAGGTATTTCTGCCCATTCTTCGTCTTCAAGGGCTGGATTTAGTCCCAGTCTCTTTTACAGAACATAGGCCCCATGGGACCATGCTTGTATTTTAAGGTGAACTGTAGTTGGATAGGGCAGCCAACCTACTGTGACCAGTGGCATTCAATTTGGTGGATGTCAGAATGTATTTAAGCAGATTATTGTCTGTCCTTACTTCAAATGATATCCCGTAGAAATAGTCATGTAGCTTATCAACAACGGCCCACTTCAGTGATAGAAACTCTAATTTATGGACTGGGTAGTTCTTCTCGCTCAGAGTCAGGCTGCAACTCTGTAAGGCAACAGGCTAGAGCCCTGTAGGATATTTCTGGTGAAGTACCACTCCCAGTCCTTCAAAGCTGGCATCCACATACAACACATAAGGTTTATCTTGATCGGCATAGGCCAGAACAGGGTCTTTGGTAAGACTTATTTTTTAATTCATAGCTTTCTGACAGTGATCCTCATGACAAACTATTTAGTGCTCTGGTGATGCAAGTATATCATTCTACAAATCTCCTGTAGTAGCCGCAGAATCCTAAAAAGGAGCGGAGCTCCACCACGTTCTCAGGGCGAGGCCAGTTTACCACTGCTTCCACCTTGGCAGGGTCGGTCGCCACCCCTTCCGCGGATACAATATGGCCACGTAAGTGACTGAGGTTCGGTAGAATATGCACTTATCAAGGGACAACTTCAAGCCCTCCTGCTGCAATCGGTCCAGGACCTTCAGTAGACATTCCTCATGCTCCTCCAGCATCCGCACAAAAACAATAATGTCATCAAAGTAGACAAGACAATCTCTTGGCTACATGTCACAGATGGTGTACTCCATCAGTCGATGAAAGGTGGCAGGGGGCTCCACAGTCCTTTGGGCATCTGGGTGAACTAATAGAATCCTAAAGAACAGATGAAGGCTGTTTTCTCTTGGTCTTCTTGGCTCATGGCATCCTGGTAGTACCCAGATCACAGATCCAGTACACTGAACCATTGACTACCGGACAAGGCACACAGGATCTCCTCAATTCTGGGTAGAGTGTATTAATCAGGAACAGTCCAGCGATTTAAGGTGCGGTAGTCCACACATAGACGCCAAACTAATTTTTCTTCCGCACCACCACGATGGGTGATGAATAGGGGGTGCGGGATTTCGTTATAATGCAAGCGCCCTTCATATCTTTTAGGATATCCCGGACATCTTCCACGTCCCTGGGAGCTATTCGCCTAGATCGTTCCTGTAAGGGTGTCGGATCACTCAAATGAATGGTGTGTTGGGCGCTTTTAGTACAACCCACGTCCACCTTACTGGTGGAGAACACTTCTTTCTTCTCAATCAGTTTAGCGTGGAGGCGTTTCTTCCATTCAGCCGGTATGGATGAATCCCTGAAATCGAATTGTAATGCAGGATCAGTCTCCTGCACTGATGCAGAGTTCACGTGGGCCAAGGGTTTCACTTCAGTCACGGCCTCACTCCTCCTAGCGGAATCTCTGTTACTCCATTTTACATATTGAAAAACCATCCATATCGCTCTTGGGCATAAATCTATTGGCATTCCTCCGCGAAGGCTGGATGTATTCTCATAGAGGACAAAGACATTTCTCCTGCCTTTTTAAGAAAATCCCGCACTAAGCATCACACCACATTGGCATTAGTTCCCAATATGATGGGAGAATTTGGGTGTTCCCGGGGTTCAGGACACACCAGTGCTTCAACCTCCATAGGGTTTGTCATATTGGTGTTAAACTGGGATATATCCATTCGCACCTTGATCACTCTCTCTATAGGGTGATCTTGGATGTTGAGGGCCCATAGTGCCATTGTCTCCACTGACTCCAGTGGCAGATGTTGAAGATGGAGATCATAAAAAGATCGGTAAACGATGGTTACCTGAGAACCGGTATCTAATAGGGCAGAAGCGTAAATCCCTTCAATCAGTACCCGGACTAGTGACATAGGACCGATTCTACTTGAGAGGTCAGATCGGGGTTCTTTTCTGGGGGTCGAAGGTGTTTCACTCTTTCCGCCGCTGGGCAACTGATTCTTATAGTGAGTAGCAAAAGTCAGCGCTGCTGACCTAGTGGTTACCTTCTGAGGGCAATCCCTTTTTAAGTGACCCTCGTCCCCACAATCACAACAGCGAAGAGCGCATTTGGGTCCCAAATTAGAGAGAGGAGCCAGGCTCTGGATGCCCGAGAAGGAGTCCGAGTGGCCGACCGGGGAGACTCCTGAGTCATAGTTTCACCAGGATCTCTCATTACCACAGCTCCCTTGGAGGGGCTGGCCATGTCCTCTCGGTGCCTGGGTTCCCGGTTCTTTTTGGGAGTGAGGAAATGCAAGATGACTTCTTTATCCTGCACTTGATCCATTAACTCTTCAAAACTAGAAGGGTTCTCCGTAGAGATAGAGCAGTTAAGTAGAAGAGCTATTGGGTGTGAAGGCAATTCCCCTCGCAATAGCTGTATTGTTTGGTAGGTGTCTGTAACGGATCATGGACTTGCTCTTTCCAGCGTGTCCCTGTCACCTTGGTACCTCCGGCTAACCCTTCCCTTTCCTTGCCTTCGTGGCCCCTGTCCTGCTCCCTTGCGGCGCGCTCGGCGCGCTCCCGTTCACGGTCCGCGCACTCGCGCGGTTTTCCCGCTGTGCGCGCTTGTTCCCGGCGTACCTCCGTCCCCTCACCTACTTCCTCCGCTCCTTCCCCCTCTCTTACCCTTCAGCCGAGCACCTCCTCCGCGATGTTTCCCCCACGCTCTGGCACTCGCGTATTGCGCACACGTGACCGCGTTACAGAGGGCGCGCGCACCCGCTCAATTTACCAATCCTCCCCTGATACTGGTTCCGCCCCTCGGAGCTTACAGGCCATTACCCTAGACTACCTGCCTGTCTCCTCCCCTACTCTCACACACCTATCCCTCCAAGCTCCCAGACAAACCCCTGCTCCACCCCTTCCTGCTATTTGTCCTCCCTCCTTTATAACCCCAGTCTGTACTTTACTTCCTCGCTCTGCATAGCTTTCCTGTAGCTCCTGTGTGTGCAGTGTCTATGCCCAGCTCCGTTGTCTATTTCAGCTCTGGTTCCTGTCCCTGCCCTTGTTTGGATTCCCTTGGTTTGAAACTTGAACTCTGCTTTGGACTTTGACTACGCTGCCTTCTCCTGCCCTTGAACCTTGGCTTTCGGACATCACCACGATGCTCTCTCCTATCCCTGGACTCTGGCTCTTGGACAACTACCTTCCGACCTCTGGCGCCCCGGACTCAGCAAGTATAACATTAACCCTTACTCACCAGGCCCGGCAACGCCATGCGGGTCACGTAGGGCACGCCCTCACTGCTGTGGGTGCGTATTATACCCTTACCCACCTCAGTACTGGGGACTGGCCAGGTCTGCGGGCATACAGGCATTACAGTGTCTACCGCTGATAATGCAATGACATTCTTAGAGATCAGCATCCAAAGGGCTAGCTGTAACCATCGGATGAATGCAGACAGGTCTTCCCCCTCATCTTGTTTAAGAGCGTGGAATTGGGCTAAAAGTTCAATGTCATCAGCCTTAGTGCTGTAAGCCTTAGTTAAGGCCATAACCAGGACATAGGCATCGGCACCAGCATGACACACACGGTACAACCGGACTATATTGGCAGAAGGGGGCCGCAGGCATTCAACAATCCTCTGCCTCTTTACGGCTTCAGAGCAAGACCATTCATCAATTACTTGGAGCATATGGTCTTTCCACTCCACAAACTCCCCTTCGCCCAATGGAGTAGGCATTACCCTGAAAAGGCCTTTAGTTTTTGGTAGTGATGAGCCTGTGATGACTGCACTGGGTTGTCAGCCAGTTGCTGCGACGCTTCCGGGAGTGCTGGTTCCCCCAATGGGCTGCCACTTCTGCCACCAGGCGGGCGGCCACGAACTGACTCTTGACTAGCCTCATGTCTGCGGGGGCCTGGCTGGGATGGGCAAAATTCAGCCACGGGTGCAACCTCTTGAGCGGATCCGGAGCTAGATTCCTCCATTTTTACTGCCACCATGGGATATATGAGGGGTCACCTGTCACGGTAGCTTATGACAAGATATAATGAACACCAAATATCTGGGTTGAACTGAACGAGGCTTAGATATAATAAAATATAATTTATTCCTTAAATAAAGTGAACACAGCAATATAGTACAATTAACAGACAAGAAGATAACACTTACTCAGGGTTGGGGGATGGAGAAGTATCCAATAGCAATTCTCCAACAGTCCAGTGACTTTCAAGATGGTATCAGAAGCATAACTCCAGCACAACTCCAGCAATCCAGTGACTTTCAAGATGGTATCAGAAGCTCAACTAAAAACTGTAGGGTTGACACAGTTTATATATCTGTGCAACCCTATTCTTAACATTGAACACAGCCTATTGGTGAACAATTATCTAACGTGGAGACTAACAGACTAACAGACTAATCCATGCCCTCAGGTAACAGAGTTTGTTGATTGACTAATACTTAATCCCTAGACATTGGGTAACAATCAAGGCAGTTACTTTTTGATCACTGTGCTTAGGCTACTCAGCCATCTGGCCTTCATGACCTATTAGCCTAGCAAATGGCGTCTGCATTTTCAGAACAGATCCAAAAATAAAATACATATACACTTTAATATCTACCCATATTAATAAGTGCCATTCTGGTGGACTCAGTGGGTCGACCTTTGCCAGTTTTTAATGCCTACAGTGACTCCACATATTGGCCAAATATGAACTCTCTGCGACCTCCTGAACTGGAGATACAGAAATGCACTTTAAAACATCAAAATACATGCTTATAATGAAAACATGGGAACAGGGGAACATACATTTTCAAGGTATAACAAGGTGCAAACCTCATCCCTGGACCACAGTCCAGTTAACCCCTTGTCTCTCTGGTGAGGTCAGGGGATGGCCATATGGGGTGCAACCCCTTTAATACCGGGCCACCCCCTTTCTCCCTCTAAACCTCCCCTTCTTAATGGGTGACCTGTGGCCCACTGGCCCTAACGGGGAGTGGGGCACTGCTGGCACCCTTAATGAACTCAGTCTCAGAGGGATAGTCCTGACGTGAAAGTCCATCAGCATTGCTGTTTTCACTACCCTTTTTGTGCTGAATAGTAAACTCAAACTCTTGCAAGGCCAAGCTCCACCTTAGCAACTTGGCATTCTCCCCTGATGCCCTCTGCAGCCAACTCAGGGGGTTGTGGTCTGTGAGGACCGTGAAAGCCCTTCCATAAACATAGGGCTGGAGTTTTTTGAGTGCCCACACAATGGCCAAGCACGCTTTCTCAATGGTGGCATAGGCCACCTCTCGGGGAAGTAGTTTTCGGCTGAGGTACACCACAGGGTGCTCTCTACCGTCGTCCCCCACTTGGCTCAACACAGCCCCAATGCCATAGTCCGAGGCATCAGTCTGTATGAGGAAATGTTTGGTATAGTCTGGGGCAGCCAGTATGGGGGCCCCAGCAAGCACAGTTTTCAGTGCCTGGAAAGCAGTTTCACAGGCAGGAGTCCAGGTGATAAGCACAGGCACAGTTTTCAGTGCCTGGAAAGCAGTTTCACAGGCAGGAGTCCAGGTGATAAGCACAGGCAGTTGCTTCTTAGTCAAATCAGTCAGGGGTTTGGCCACGGTGCTGTACTGTGGGACAAACTTCCTATAGTACCCTGCGGTGCCCAAAAATGCCATGACCTGTTTCTTGGTTTTTGGAACAGGCCACTGAACTATGGCTTCTACCTTAGCTGGATCTGGTTTGAGGTGCCCTCCACCCACCCTGTGCCCTAAGTACAGGACCTCTGCCATCCCTACCATACACTTAGTGGGTTTCAAGGTAAGCCCAGCCTCCCTGATCCTATCTAGCACCGCAGCTACATGTCCTAAATGGGAGTCCCAGGAATTACTAAAGACAGCAATGTCATCTAAGTAAGCTCTGGCATAGCTCTGCATCCCTTCCAGTAACCTATTGACCAGGCGTTGGAAGGTAGCCGGGGCATTCTTCATCCCAAATGGCATCACCAAAAACTCATAGAGGCCACTTGGAGTGATGAATGCTGACTTCTCCCTAGCCTCCAGGGTCAGGGGGATTTGCCGTTAGCCTTTGCTCAAATCCATAGTGGTCAGATACTTTGCCCCCGCGAGTTCATCCAGTAACTCATCCATGCAGGGCATGGGGTAGGCATCTGACACCGTCCCAGCGTTGAGCAAGCGGTAGTCCACACAAAAACGGCTTGTCTTGTCCTTCTTAGGAACTAGGACTACTGGGCTTGCCCAAGGACTCTGGGACGGAGTAATTACCCCTAGGGTCAGCATCTCCTCTATATCCCTCTCCATACTGGTCTTGACCTCTGCTGACACTCTATAAGTGTGCTTATGCAGAGGCTGCAGATCCCCTGTGAGCACTGGGTGTTTTGTGAGATGTGTGGTCCCTGGCATGTCAGTAAAGAGGGCCCCATACTTAGCTAGCATGTCCCTGGCTTCTCCCTTCTGCCTAGCACTCAACTGTGCCCCTATCTCCACCTGCTCCACAGTGTTTCCCTGCCTGCTAGAAATCATAAGGGGTTCTACAAGATCCATCGCTACTTTCTGGAAGTGTTCCCCTATTATCGGTAGGGGTTTCAGGGGTGCCTTCACACGGTCGCCCGCCTTACCCACTCGCTGGCAGGCATCACAAGAGCGGCAGAAATTGCCCACATCTCGAGATGCCCCCGGCCAGTAGTAACGCTGTAATAACCGGGCTCGCGTTCTGTTGACCCCCTGATGTCCCGCTAACAGAATAGAGTGAGCTACCCGTAACAGTTGCTGTCGGTACCCCTGGGGCACTACTAGCTGTCGCTTACCCGTCAATCCCTCCTCTATCCCTGGGTTCCCTTCTTCTCTATACAGGAGTCCCTTATACCATAGGCAGTGCTCAGTGCCTTCCCCTGACTGAGATTCGGACGCCCGAAGTCTCATGCCGGCCAGGGTAGGGTCTGCCTTCACTGCTTCCCTAAACTGGGCTCCTAATTCTGGCCACCCCCCAGTCATGTAATTGTCTGGAGAATGGGGAAGGGTGAGGGGAAACAGTAAGTCAGTCTGTGGTTGCAACTGATCCTGGCTTACCTCCCCGGGCTCCTCTGCGCCCTCCGCTAACGTTGGTCCCAAAGGCTGGGGGACTGGCGCCACCGCCATTACCGCTGTCTGGATCCGGGTAACCGCCGCCACTGCAGCGGGTTTGGGCACTCGCTCATAGGTGCAGATCATCGGTCCCAGATCGTTGCCAAGAAGAACATCGGCATCCAAACCGGGTAAAACCCCCACCTCCCGCACACCCTGGCCCTCCCCCCAATCCAAAAATATTCTGGCCACTTGTAAAAAACGTGGCTCTCCGTCGGTCACAGTAATCTGTATCCCAGGGCCTGGGATCAATTCCTCTGGCCGGACCATATCAGGTCGGACCAGGGTAACTGCAGCTCCTGAATCCAGCAAGCCGACTGCTTGCCTGTCACCGACTGTTACCGGGGTGAGATGTCTGCTCCGGCCGTCCATCTGCTGCAGGTCCGCGCTGAGATGTCCTCCATTCCTGGCTGTAGGCACCGCGACAGGTGCTGCATGGGACGTTTTGCTGGGCGTTGGTTCCATGACCGGTCCGGTGTCTTTGGTGGAAGCTACCCGCACGCGGGCTACCGGCTTCGAAGCTGGGGTGCGTTGCCCCTGATGGGGTCCGCCGGAACGCAGGGGTTTCGGGAAATCTGGTCTGATGTAACCAGGGCGGTTGCAGTTGTAGCACCGGCGCTCGTGCCGGAGCTCCCCCGCCTTCGGGGGACTGCTGCCCGAAGGCGGCCTCTGAGTCCATTGGGGGGTATTGGCAGACTTTCTGGCCGGTGCCACCGCCACCGCCGCCTTGGCTACTGGTTTGGCGGTCATCAGGGCTCGGCTGGCCACATAGTCATCTGCAAGCCTCGCCGCCTCCTGGTAAGTCTTGGGCTTCTTGTCGTACACCCAAGCCCTCACCGCCGACGGGCACTCCTGCATGAGCTGCTCCTGAAAGATGAGGTCCAGCAGGCGTTGGTAAGTCCGTGCCTCATAGCCCTCCACCCAGCGTATCCCGTATAAAGCAATGCGGGTCACGTAGGTAACATAGGACTCCTGGGGCTGCCTCTCCTCCTGCCGGAATTTACCCCGGTAGGCTTCAGGGGTAAAACCGTACTGAAACAATAACAGTTCTTTCAGGTGTTCGTGGTCATCAGCATACTCATCTGGAAGCGCCATCATTGTCTGCTTAGCCAAGCCGGACAGTAAGGGGTCCAAACGTGCAACCCTATGCTGGGGAAGCACTTTGTACCGCCGACACTGTGTTTCAAAGTTCTTTAAGAAACTGTCAATCTGGTCAGTGCCTTCCACGAACTTGGTGAGACTGTGCTGGTCCAGCTTGAGTTCATCTGTGTTGGGTTGGACAGGGGGGCAATAAGCGGGTCTGTTCACTGCCATAGTGATAAACTGCAGCCGCTTCTCCGGTTTCCCTCTGTCTCCCCATGCAGTAATTAGTGCCAACATTTCAGGGGTGAACGGACTGGTAGCCGCAACAACCAGTACCCCTCCTGTTGCACTTCTCCCAGGAGGTGCACTCGTTCCCTCCCTGAGATTCCGCCGCCCCGGCACTGGGTTCCTTCCCTGATCTCCGGGTGGCTGTATAAAGGCAAGCTGAGCTGTATACTGAGGCTTTGCAAGCCGGGCTTCATAGTCACCGTTTGCGTCAACCATGTCTGCGACCTCCTGGTTCTCATAGGGCAGTCCATATTCACGGCACTTGTCCTTCAGCTGAGCTCGGGTCCACATGTTGGATGAGCCTTCAGCCTCGCTCATGGTTCAGTCGCAGCAGTGAGGTGGTGTTACAACTTGTGTTAACTGTTTCACTACTGTGTGTTCAATATCTTTAGTCCCAGGAACTTGCAATTACCATCAAGTTCCTACTTTGTTACAGTATCCCGCAGTATACTGTAACACAGGTCCAGTTCAATCCCGCCGCTGCCACCAGTTAATTATAGAGCTTGTCACGGTAGCTTATGACAAGATATAATGAACACCAAATATCTGGGTTGAACTGAACGAGGCTTAGATATAATAAAATATAATTTATTCCTTAAATAAGGTGAACACAGCAATATAGTACAATTAACAGACAAGAAGATAACACTTACTCAGGGTTGGGGGATGGAGAAGTATCCAATAGCAATTCTCCAACAGTCCAGTGACTTTCAAGATGGTATCAGAAGCATAACTCCAGCACAACTCCAGCAATCCAGTGACTTTCAAGATGGTATCAGAAGCTCAACTAAAAACTGTAGGGTTGACACAGTTTATATACCTGTGCAACCCTATTCTTAACATTGAACACAGCCTATTGGTGAACAATTATCTAACCTGGAGACTAACAGATTAACAGACTAATCCATGCCCTCAGGTAACAGAGTTTGTTGATTGACTAATACCTTATCCCTAGACATTGGGTAACAATCAAGGCAGTTACTTTTTGATCACAGTGCTTAGGCTACTCAGCCATCTGGCCTTCATGAGCTATTAGCCTAGCAAATGGCATCTGCATTTTCAGAACAGATCCAAAAAATAAAATACATATACACTTTAATATCTACACATATTAATAAGTGCCATTCTGGTGGACTCAGTGGGTCGACCTTTGCCAGTTTTTAATGCCTACAGTGACTCCACATATTGGCCAAATATGAACTCTCTGCGACCTCCCGAACTGGAGATACAGAAATGAACTTTAAAACATTAAAATACATGCTTATAATGAAAACATGGGAACAGGGGAACATACATTTTCAAGGTATAACAAGGTGCAAACCTCATCCCTGGACCGGAGTCCAGTTAACCCCTTGTCTCTCTGGTGAGGTCAGGGGATGGCCATATGGGGTGCAACCCCTTTAATACCGAGCCACCCCCTTTCTCCCTCTACACCACCCCTCGGACATAGCTCCATATAGGTACAGGGCCTGGGGTTCTTCCTCTTCTCAGCTTGTTCTGCAGCCTTGCGCTGACCCTCCTCCCCTTGTGGTGATACCCTTACCATTGGTGTGACAGACAGGGCAGATATAACAACACCATTACTCATGGGGACATCAGGCATTATTGGTGACAATGCCCTAGGTGTAATAGTGTGTGCACTAGCGTGGACAGCATCAGGGGATACAGAAGCAAGATATAGAGGAACTGGCACATTATAGTCCTGTATACTGGAGACTAAAGAAACCTCCCGAAGTGGAGCCATAAAAGTGTCCACAGTCCCGGCAAGGCTCTGTAGACCACAGCCCATGACAACAATAGATTCAGCAGCAACAGCGGCTGCAGCATCCTTGAAAACTCTGTTCTTCTTTTCTCCCCCGGCACGGCAAGGAAAAAGTGTCCGCAGACTCAGCACTCACCAGGGAGGTAGGAGCAGCTGTTACACCCATCCGGCCGGACGGCTTGGCTGCCTTCTCTCTCGGTGGTGGAGTTGTAATTGACGTTGCATCATGGACATTTGGGGTGGTGTCAGCCTCAGGATCAGGAACCAGTAGCACGATCGCCAACTTGGGAGCGTGGGAGGCCCCGACCGGTACATCAGAGGTTGTAGCACTCTTGCTGTCAGTGTAGATCTCGGGCACTGGGTTGAGCGGCTCTGACGTCACTCCCAGCGGGACAGCAGAGAAGCTCGGCAGGACATCGTGTACGTGGGAGGTATCGGCAGATACCTCGGGGATGGTATCAGCCTCATCCTTCGGCAGATTTCTCCATCATGGAGAAGCTTACCATAGCGGCAGAAGAGCGCATCTCGCAGTATGAAGGTGGTGCGTCTCCGCGGAGCTCAGACAGTTGGCTACTCAGAGTAAGTGGCACCCCGAACACGATGAGGGACAGCTCTGGGGCAGGGGGATATCGCCAGGGTTTGGGAAAGCACTCACCCAGACTCCTCTGTAGATGCCGATAGACCACGGCAGAACCCAGGGAAATTATCACGTTCTGTCTGGTTACAACCGCAAACGTTTCTGTTGGATTCTCTCTCTGGATGACTGTTAGTAGAGGTGGTGCACGAGATAACTGTGGGAGTCTCGGCAGAATCCTTTGGTTATGTCCACATCTCCCCGATAGACTTTGGGTACAACCGTGAACACCTCCGTGGGACTCTCTCTCTAGAAGCGGTCAATAGAGGTGATGCACGGGCCTGCCGGTATAGCAGGGGTCTTTCTTGAAATTTTCTCAGAACACTGGCCCGAAGTTCATACTAGGCCACATTCTCTCATAGTGGAGCAAGTAAGGCAGCTTGGCATACACAATCACCAGTGTTTGAAGGGGACGTGCATCTGGCTCCTCACATCCCGTTGCTCCGTTTGGGCACACCCAGATCCTCCCCCTGGTGGATAGTATAGTCCAATCATGAGAAGGGAAGGAAGAGGGGTTACAGCAGTTTGCGCAGTTTCTTGCCAACTGTAATCCAGCAAAAGCTTGCAACTGGATACAACTTTTGCAAAAGAGCACACGGCTTCCCTGGTGTTGGCGGGAACTGCCATTTTGAGGTAGTTACCGTCCATGCGGTCTCCAGTTCTCTGGAACCGCCATTTTGAAAGCACAAAGTCCAGCACCATGCGGTCTCCTTGAGAGCAAAACCACCATCTTGTGAGGACTTGTGAACACATGCATGACCCCTTTTCTTCAGTAAGGAGCCACACAAAATAAAGCACAATGTCTTTCTTTTCTTTGAGTACCACGCACCCTGGTATAGCTTCAGGGAATACCTCACGAACAGGATTGCAATAGTCTCTTTATTACTGAGTACACAGGGGTCTCTGATGTCACATCAGAGGCCCTGTCCCCTTGCTGCTATTCTCCGTTGTGGGGTATAGAAGGGTACCCACGCTTCCTTGGTGGTGCATGAAGGAATCGCCCCAACTGCAGCACCAGGGAATAGGATACAGGCTCCCCGGTGTAGCCTCAGGAACCTGTCCCCTATTCTCTTCATAGGTTACTGATAGGCAGGGTAACCACGATTCCTTGGTGGTGCCTCAAGGAATCCCGACCAAATCCTATTTGTGAAGTGTATGTGGGCATCCACGCTTCCTTGGTGTTGCTTCAAGGAATCGCCAAACAGGTTAGCAAGTTCTGATATGAGGGTATCCACACTCCCTGGCATACTGACCAGGGGGTCGCCCCAACACATAAAGGTCCTTTTCTGGATTACCCCCTCCCTGAGGAAGCTTCAGGGAGAGATTTCCTTATCTTCCTTCAACTGAAGAGCCTGTCTGCTGCTGTCTGTGCTGCATAACAAAGTCCCAAAACTTCTGCAGTGTCTGCTGTCTGCTGAAAACCTGTCCTGTTGGTAAAACCTGTCCTGTCCTGGGAGCAGTTCTATCTCAGCAGCGCCTCCAAATGTAGCCCTTGTTCCACCTCCCCCCCCCCAAGTGAGATAGGGGTGGGTATGCCACTATCTGCTACTTCTAGGTGCTGGTGCAAACCTGTAGGTAACAGGAGGGCTAAGCGCTGTGCGGTGGTGTGGGGAGAAACAGGACAGGAAGGACAGGTTACCTGGGTCTTAGTTGGTGCAGCTCCTCCAGCCAGCAGGGATCCTCTGGGGATGTTCAGGGGATAGGCCCCTACTGACATTCCTCCATACACAGAGACAGTAACAGACAGTCTGGTCTTTTCTGATGTTTTATTTCAAGCACAACTGCTACACAGGACATAGCACAAGCCTTCTTCAAATGTATATTCACCTCTCATGCTATTCTTTATCCTCCTGGTCAGAACCCTGACTCAGGCCTAATTCTCTTCTGTCCCATCCCCTCATTGGTGGGAGGGAGAGGCTCCCTTTTCTTCCTCCTCTTACTCCATTCCTGGAAGTCACTGAACAGATCAGAACTGAACTATATTAGGAGGATGTCAGAATTTATCATCTTTGAGGAGTGTCTCTAACTCTGACTCATAGCAACCCAGAGCCGGATACTGATAGGCCCACACAGAGAGGGTGTGTTCCAACCAGTATCCACCCCTCAGATTGACATCCTCAGAAGTTGCTAGGCCCACCCTTGAATACTGATAGATCATTCAAGGCTGTAATACACACACAGGCTTAAGGAACCTTTCCACTGCCTGCACTAACAGGACTGACAGAGGAAAGGCCCAGGGAAAAGAAGTAGCTGCCGGAAGGCTAGGCTATACTAGCAAGGGCCTTTAATAATGTTACCAGAACTACAAGAAACAGGTCAGGTCAGATCAGATCATGGAAGAAACAGAAGGAGTACAGGAAAAAGGCCAGGAAGTACAGGAAAAAGGAAACGATAAAGACAGAGGATAGGAGCACCAAGAGGAGACAGACAGACAGAGGAAACCCAGAACAGACAGAAAACAGCAGCACACCCGGTGGACAGAGAAAGGAACTGGGAGAGAGGGAGATTTAGGACACTATAGGGCTATTCCTGACATTACACCCCCCTGTCCAGGGTGATCCTCCGGACGACCCTCCAGGTTTAGCAGGGAGACCTTGATTAAAGGCAGATTTGGGGTGGCCCATGTCTGGCGATTTGTTGACAGACAGAATGGACTCCACAGGCACAGGCTGTACAAGTCCATCAGAAGGCCGACAGAGGGATGCAATTCTCTGAGTGTCAGGATGCATCAACCCAAAAGCCAGAGAATCCATGAGCAGTAAACTGGACTTTGCAGAAGAGCTCACAGACTGGCCAGAGGACGCACCAGATTCTGATGGGAAAACAGAAGAAATTGTGCTTGTCTTCACAGCGGGAGCAAAAGAGCCAGCAGATCCTCTGGACGACCCTCCAGGTTTAGCAGGATGTCCCGATGGAAAGCCGACTCAATGTGAATGTCAGGTGCTGATGGGAAATCTGAGAGAGATGCATTTATCCTCTTCACAGGAGCGTGGGCATCAGCATCAGGTACTTCAGAAATTGCAGGGAACTTCACGAAGGTTGCATTTAACTTCATAGCAGGGGCATGGGTACCAGGAATGGGTACATCAGGCTTTTCACACGAGTAAGCATAAGCATCAGAATCAGGTGCATTGGGCGTTGCAGGGATCTTCATGAGGGGTGCGTTTAACATCACATCAGGGGCATGGGCCTCAGGAACGGATACATCAGGCTCTTCACATGAGTCAGTGGGGCAATTATTGTCCTTAACCCTGCAGAAGATTTCTCACTCAAACGCATCTTCCACTAGTTTGACAGCGAATTGTCCTAGGCATCGTGCGGTCATCTCTTCACTGTTGCTGGCGTAATCATCTGTGTCTGGCTCAGAATCAAATATCTCCAGCAGCTCAACCATGGCGGAGATCCCACCAGCTCCCACTGAATCCTGAGACATCTTTCTTGGATATTGCAGTAAATTATTCAGACGGAAACACTGCTGAATAACCAGTGATTTTTTTTTTCATTGTGCGAAAGTGATTATATCTCTGCTTCATTCTAGTCAAAGGGGCCTACGCAGAAAGCGCCGATAGAAATTATCGGCAGGGTTATGAACTCGCAATGTTTTTGTAGAGTTGCTCTCACGGTATGCAGAAAGGCCCGAATACCAGTGAGAGCAACCTTTCCAATCATAACGAGTTGCCGGCGGCGATAGGACTTGCCCTCCGAAAAGGGCTCATCTGGCGACATGTATCTGCTTCAGAGAGATCCGCCTCTCTCTGCGAAAATCTCGCCGGAAATAAAAATATTTTTACATTTAAATTAAGTTCCTGGTGTAGATGAGCAGGGGGTCTTCGGAGCAGAACCTTGTTTATTTGAAGTCCGGGGATCCTATACTTCCCGTGATACAGGCCCCATTATGGGGTGCCGGTATCTCCTATGCATGGAAATTTCTTGCGTCACATGATCAGGACATTCCCATGCATAGGAGATACCAGCACCCCATAATGGGGCCTGTATCTCGGGAAGCAGGGGGTCCCTGGACCTGAAAACAATGCGGTTCTGCTCCGGAGACCACTGCTCATCTACACTAGAAATAAAATTAAAATATTTAGTAAGCACCAATTCACCACCCTATGTCCCCCATAAAACCATGGTTTATTATTTTACACACACGATTAATACAACATGCCGGCGGGGGTCCCCGGGGGTCCCGATGGGTGTCCGCAGGCCCCACAGTACACCCGGGTGTCTGGGGGCCTCCGGGTGGTCCCCGCTAGGCTCTGTGGGCCTACAGGTGGTACCCGTGGGTGCCCATGGGCCCCAACGGTGTCCACGGGTGGTCCCTGCGGGTGTCTGGGGATCCCCGGGTCATCCCAACGTGTGTCTGGGGGCCTTCGGGTGGTTCCCACAGGTGTCTGGGGCCCTCAGGTTATCCCTGTGGGTCCGTGGGGCCCCCACAGCTGTGGTGCCACCGGTTATTCCCTGCAGGTGTCCCATGTGGTTTCTCAGGTGGTACCCGTGGGTGTCCAGGGTCCCGGATGGTACCTGTGGGCATCTGGGGGTCCTCGGGTGGTCCCCGCAGGCCTGCCGTACCATTCCTGTATGTAAAAAAATAAAACATGGCCTCTATTTAAATCAATACACCCCACCCCCCACACCACCACCACCACCAAACACATACAGTACAGTAATGGGCAAAATAACTATTATCCAGATATGGATAATAGATTATTTGCCCATTATTAAACACAACATTATCCAGAATAAATAAAGTAAATAAAACCGTTTAACTTACCCCTGGCATTATGAAGGGCGTCTGCGTCAGAATACTGCAGGTCCCTGTCCTCCGTTGCCACATAACATGCATACAGTAATAAATACATTCTAATGTCCCCTAGCCCCTTAATCACCTTAGCGGTTAATAACCGCGAAAGTAATTAAGGGGTTAACCCACCCTGCCCCGCTACCCACTCGGGAGGCCTAACCACCCTCCCCAGACCCACTCTACCCACCGTGTACCCATTGAATAGTATAGTGGTACATCATACCCATATAATAATATGGGCCTGATAAGCTACTATAGCACTCAATGGGCACCCAAATCAAAATACATTAATGCACAAAACACAGAATAATAAAACATTAAAAAACACTGAAACACCCCAATTCACGAAATAAAAACAGTAGCCAACAAATGCAATTAATAAAAGCACTAACCAGCACAACAAGGAATTCATTAAACCATTAACCAATCAAAGCAATGAATTAATAAAACAAACAAAAAATAATTGAAACAGTAACCAACAAAAAAATGAAATAATAAAAAATCTCGGCAACACAACCATTAAAAGCATTACCCAACACCAGACATAATTAATTAAAAATGAAAATCAATCGGCAATTATTTTTTAAAAAAAGCAGCAAAGTTAATCCAGGCACTACAAAAACCTCAAAGTTAAGTGCACTGGTCTCTGCAGCAACATTTTCCGCTTTAGCAGAAAAGTCTTAGATGCAATACTGTATGTCTTCCCTATCTTTACAGAGGGTACAGTGGAGAGTTTTCTTTTGGAAACTAAAAAAGCCTCTTCAACTGAAATTCACACAAAAAGAAAAAAGGGAACTTTTCTCAGGGACAAAGTGCACAATAATCCTACAGAACCCTTACAGCAAAAAAAAACTTCAGGATCCCAAATGGGTCTTCAAAACACCTGCTCCATTGCTGTGCTGGCAAGCAGACTAATGGGCAAGTACCTGAGGTATCGCCGTCCCTGTATATGTGTCCCTACAACATTTAGCTAGGGTGGTTCTGGGCCTAACTTTGGCCTACAGGGTTTTCTCTAGCCTAGGCCTAGGCAGCCTGACTGGCTCCCAGGACACAACCTTCCACTCTGCGGTCTCCGACAGTTCTGACCTTGCCCTTGCTCCAGGGGATATCCTGTTCCAGAGGGGGATATCCTCTCTCCGGTACTTTGGAAGTACCAACATGGCCGCCGCACCTCCGCATAGGAGTCCGAAGAGCTGCATCAGCTTCCCCCCAGAGGTGAGGGGGACTACCCTGCTACATGTTTATAGGTAATCTACAATAAATTAGTTATAAAGAAATGTGGTAGAAAAAACATTTATCTACTCCCAGTTCTAAAGACACAAAGAGATGCAGAATTTTATATACTTCATTATAACATGATATGTAACACATCCTATTACTTTACAGAACTCTTCCATGATTCCACCTATTGCACCATATAACGACTCCATATAACCTCCTATTGCTCCATAAAACCGCTCTGTTTAACAGTCCTTAATGCTGTCTATTGCTCCCTACAACACTTCCTATTGCTGCATATAAGAATTCCCTATATCTTCCCCTTAACTCCTCCGATTGGTCCATAACATTTCTCCCAACAACCTTAATGTTCTATTTCCTTCCAAACAGAGAGGGTTCAAGAGGAGATTGACAAAGTGGTGGGACAAAATCGAACTCCAAACATCCAGGACAAAAGTGAAATGCCATATACAGATGCAGTGATACATGAGATCCAGAGATTCAGTGATCTTGCCCCATTTGGTCTCCCGCGGGCTGTCACTCGGGATGTTCTTTTTAAGGGTTACACCATTCCAAAGGTTGGTATTAACAGACACACCATGCAAAGACGTTGTTGTGTGTGCTAGTAACCTTACTAAACACAGATTTTGATAGCAGACAAGAACCACTTGGTCCACTCAGTATGCTTAGGATCCTATCTGTCGTACAACCCTATAGCCTATTACATCCTTCAGTTTCTTTCTGTCAGGTCGAGCTCACCACAAACGAGGCGGGACCGCGGTGCTGAGGTGGGAAAGGATATAACGCCACCCACAGCCACGAGGGCACGTCTTGAGAGTAGAATGGTCTGGGTGTCCGAGTCGGGGCAGGAGAGGTACGGATGGTACTGCTGGGGCCAAGCTTAATCTAAAGCTTGCCTGCATTTCTCCCGGCCTTTTCAATTCTCCCGCCGGAATTGGCCGAGCGCCAACCGCTACTTGCGGCCACGCACGGCCCATTTCTTCATTCAGCGCTAATGCGCTGAACAATGGAAACGCCTGCGGCGCCAAACAAACAAAAAAAAGCCCGCGTTTGAACGGGGTTTTAAATTACCCGCGGAGGCAGCCGCATTAGCTTTATGCTGGCCGCCACTGTAGTGGGTGCTGTTAGCCAAGTCCGGGATTAGAGAGAGAGACGTAATCGTTTACCGTTTGCCGAGTTCGGGGTCCCAGAGGTGTGGAGAGTCGTATTGCCGTATGCCAAGTTCGGGAGGCCAGAGGTGCGGAGAGTCATATTGCCGTATGCCAAGTTCGGGATGCCAGAGGTACGGAGAGTCGAAGAGGAAGCCAGTTAGGTACACGAGGAAGACTGCAAAACAAGAAAAGACAGGACTAGGGAGGCAGAGAGTGATGAGAACAACTGGTTCTATGCTCAGCCGACGAGTTACTGACACCGCAGGGTATATATAGGTGAGAGGGTCCAATGGCAGGGTAGCAAGGTGGGGGTGTGTGGGTAGGCCAGGCTGCGACAGGGATAGGTCCAGAAGGGCTCCCGGTGGAGGAGCTATAGAGCCCAGTAGTAAGGCTGCATTTGATTGCAGCAACAGTTTGGGGTCTTGTGCCTTTAAGAGGCTGGTGCAATCGGCGTCCTGGAAGGAGGCTGCCTGCATGCCGTGGGAGGACCCAGCGGAGCTGCAGGTGAGTGGGGAGCACGCCAAGGGCGGCATGACTCCCCGGTTGTCACAGTACCTCCCCCTCAGGGGCGACCTCCGGGCGTCCATGGCAAGGTTTGGAGGGATTCCTACGATGGAATGCTTAGATGAGTCGAGGGGTGTGGAGATCTCGGTGGGGAACCCATGCGCATTCCTCAGGTCCGAACCCCCTCCAGTGGACCAGGTACTGTATTCCTTCTCTGGAGATCCTAGAATCCAGGATAGACTGGACCTCGTACTCTTGTTGACCTTGGATCAGAAGAGGGAGTGGAGGAGAAGTGGTCTTGGAAAAACGAGGACTCTGAAATGCTGGTTTTAGCAAGGATACATGAAAGACGGGGGGAATCCTCATTGAGGGTGGAAGACGTAGGCGATAAGCCACTGGATTAATCCTCTTGTGCACGGGGAAGGGACCGAGGAACTTGGGTGCCAGCTTCATGGTGGGAACTTTTAGATGAATTTTCCTGGATGAAAGCCATACCCTGTCTCCTGGAGAGAATTCTGGGACCTGGCGTCGAAGGCGATCTGCATGGAGTTTCTGTCTTCCGGTGGCCACTCTTAGGTTCTCCTGAATCTTCCTCCATAAGTCTTTCAGCCGGGTGATACGTTTGGAGGGTAAGCGGGATGGGTGAAACCCGAAATTTACAATAAAGGGAGATTTTTGAGTGGAGTCATTACGTAGGGAGTTGAGGGCAAACTCGGCCCAAAGTAGCAGATCCACCCAATCATCCTGTGTATCGGTTACGAAACATCGAAGGTACTGTTACAGGTTTTGATTGGCTCTTTCCGGCTGCCCATTGGTCTGTGGGTGGTATCCTGAGGAGAATTGTAATGAAATACCCATTTTTAGAGAGAAGGCTCGCCAAAATTTTGAAATGAATTGGGACCCCCTGTCCGAGACGGTGGTTGACAGCACACCATGGAGACGAAAGATTTCCTGGATGAAAATATCCGCGAGCCTGGGGGAATTCGGAAGACCTCTCAAGGGAACAAGGTGAGTCTGCTTGGAAAAGCGATCAATGACAACAAGGATAGTATTCATCCCTTTGGAAGTGGGCAGATCCATGATAAAATCCATAGAAATATGGTTCCAAGGCCAATCTGGGATGGGTAATGGACGTGCCCCTTCTAAGTAGAGGAGGTTCTTATGGTCTGTCAGGATGGTTATTGGGGTTTCCGTGCCTTCTAAGAGGTGTCTCCATTCCTCTAATGCCAACTTGATTGCCAAGAGTTCCCGGTTTCCGACATCATAATTCCGTTCTGCGGAAGAAAATTTCTTAGAAAAGAAGGCACATGGGTGTAATCTGTTTTAGGGCGAAGTCCTTTGGGACAAAATGGCGCCAGCCCCGACATCAGAGGCATCCACTTCCAGGGTAAATGGGAGATTAGGATTTGGGTGGGTGAGGATCGGGGCAGACACGAAAGCCTTCTTGAGAAGATTAAATGCTTGAATGGCGGTTCCGGGCCACGATGAGGGATCTGCACCTTTTTTGGTTAGAGCAGTGATGGGAGATACCGTGGTGGAAAAATTGCGAATGAAGCGACGGTAGTAGTTTGCGAAACCTAGAAAGCGTTGCACGGCTTTAAGGGTGGTCGGACGAGGCTAGTCCAGAATGGCCTTTAGTTTCGCTGGATCCATAGTGAACCCGGAGTCAGAGATAATTTATCCCAGGAACGCCACGGACGTCAGATGGAATTGGCATTTCTCCAATTTGGCAAAGAGATGGTTCTCCCGGAGGCGTAACAGCACCTGCTGAACGTGTTTAATGTGCTCTTGGACGGACTTAGAAAAGATTAGGATGTCGTCTAAGTAAACGATGAGAAATTTGTTAAGAATGTCCCGGAAAATTTCATTGACGAAGTCCTGAAAGACTGCTGGCACGTTGCAAAGGCCAAACGGCATGACCAGGTATTCATAATGGCCGTCATGGGTTTTAAACGCAGTCTTCCACTTGTCCCCCTCGCGTATCCTTACCAAATTGTAAGCGCCCCTTAAGTCCAATTTAGAAAAAATGGTTGCTCCTTGAAGGCGATCGAAGAGCTCCGAAATCAAAGGCAGCGGGTAGCGTTTTTTGCGCGTGATATTATTCAAGCCCCGGTAATCGATGCATGGGCGAAGAGACCCGTCCTTCTTCTTTACAAAAAAGAAGCCCGCTCCGACTGGGGAAGAAGATTTTCTGATGAAACCCCTCTCCAAATTCTCCATTATGTAGCTGTTCATGGCTTTAGTCTCTGGAAGAGAAAGTGGATAAGATCGCCCCCTGGAAAGGGCTGCCCCGGGCAACAGGTCGATAGGACAGTAAAAAGGTCGGTGCGGGGGTAAGACCTCGGATCATGCCTTGTCGAAAACATCACGGAAATCCAAGTGTACTACAGGCAAGGAGTTGACCTCCTCTGGCATGGTACGCAAACCTCCCACCTTCTGGGGCAGCCTGGTACAGGTTTTGGCACATTGAGCACCCCACTGGACAGGTTCCTGGTTGGTCCAGTCGAGGTGAGGATTATGGAGTTGGAGCCAAGGAAGGCCCAGGATCAGCTCGACGGAAGGAGTGTGGATGACATCGAGGGTAATGGTCTCCGTATGAACCCCGACGAACTGTAGTTGAAGAGGCACTGTCTGCAGCGTGATGAAGGACGGTTGTAGTGGTTGACCATCAATGGCTTCCAGGCCCACTGGAATCCTCTTGCAGGTAAGTGGAATATTGTTCCGTTCTGCAAAGGCTTGATCAATGAAATTCAGGGAAAAGGGAGACAAAAAAGCGCACCAGCACAAACGGAGCAGGAAGAAACCAGGACAAAAAAATGATTAAAAGGGCACTTGAAAAAGAACGCTGCGACGTTCGAAATGCATTGGATGGGTCTTTTGCCACATTAAAGTGCCCTTTTAATCATTTTTTTGTCCTGGTTTCTTCCTGCTCCATTTGTGCTGGTGCGCTTTTTGGTCTCCCTTTTCCCTGTATTGCATTGAGTAGCTGCACAGCCTGCCTGCCTGCCCTACCAGGATGTGAGTATTTGCATATTTTTCAGGGGAACCTGCCGATGAGACAGATGGTGAGTGGGTTGCACCACACACCACCTGTCTTCAGGAGGATAGTACCCATTATATGACACAATAGGTACTATATCAATTGTTAGTAACCTGGTACAGTGGTCTGGCTTATTATCATTTTGAGATATACCTGCATTTGAGCGCTTCAGCTATTTTCCATATTGATCAATGAAATTGCCTGCGGAACCGGAGTCCACAAATGCCAGTGCTTGAGTATGAAACCCCTCTCCAGACAGCGTCACTGACAGCAGGATCCTGGTGGGAAGGACATCCTTGATGATGGGGGAGAGAGGCAGTGTTCCCAACGAGACTCCCCGGGATCTCATTGGGATTTGGTGTTTCCCGGCTTGTGGGGACACTGGAGCACCAAGTGACCGGCATTGCCACAGTACATACAGAGATCTGCACTGCACCGGCGTTGTTTCTCGGCAGAGGACAGCTTATTCCCTCCCAATTGCATTGGTTCCGGGACGTCCAAAGACAGAGGTGCTGGGGACACGAACGACGGGACGGGAGACCTTGAAACCCGTTGACGATGACAAGAACGCTCAGTCCTCCTCTCCTGCAGATGCTGGTCCATCCGAATGCATAGGGCGATAAAATCCTCTAGGTCAGTAGGACGTTCCCGCGCCGCAAGCTCATCCTTTAGGGGCTCCGACAGGCCCTTGCCAAAACGCTGAAGATAGTGCTTCATTGTCCCACCCTGTCTCGGCTACAATGGTGCGGAACTCCACAGCGTATCAGGCGATGGGTCGATCTGCCTAGGTTATGTGGAACTCACGGGCGAAGAGGTCGATGTCCTGTGTGATGGGAGACTGTTGTTCCCAAATGGGGGAGGCCCAGGCCAGCGCCTGGTCGGAGAGAAGAGCCAAGATATAGGCGACCTTAGAGC
This sequence comes from Ascaphus truei, assembly GCF_040206685.1. Lineage (NCBI taxonomy): Eukaryota > Metazoa > Chordata > Amphibia > Anura > Ascaphidae > Ascaphus > Ascaphus truei. The sequence continues at coordinate 203,516 of NW_027456574.1, read as the reverse complement.
TTGAAGAGACAAAACGAGAGGGTGAGAGTTGGAATTGAATAAAACATTGATTAAGGAAGCCCCTACATCCTTGGGGGTTCCCAGCGTAGTGGTTGGGGGTCGGAATTCGGGGTTCCATAGCAGACGGAGGAGATGTATAGACAGTTGAGGTGGACGTTGAGGCCGTTGGAGAAGGTCCCAGACTGGAAGCTCGGGCTTGAACGGTAAGGGAATGAAGGCTCTGCTGAAGCAAATCCATCCGCCTATCATTTTGTTCCAGATAAGTCTCTAGCCTGGCAAAGAGATTAGTGTGGGAAGTTAAAGTATGCTCCACCTCAGCGGGGTCCATGTTTGTTGGACTGAGCATAATGTCAGGTCGAGCTCACCACAAACGAGTGCTGAGGTGGGAAAGGATATAACGCCACCCACAGCCACAAGCGCACGTCTTGAGAGTAGAATGGTCTGGGTATCCGAGTCGGGGCAGGAGAGGTACGGATGGTACTGCTGCGGCCAAGCTTAATCTAAAGCTTGCCCGCATTTCTCCCGGCCTTTTCAATTCTCCCGTCGGAATTGGTCGCGCGCCAGCCGCATCTTGCGGCCGCGCATGGCCCGTTTCTCCATTCAGCACTAATGCGCTGAACAATGACAGCGCCTGCGGCGCCAAAAAAAAAAAAAAGCCCGGTTTTGAACGGGGTTTTAAATTACCCGCGGAGGCAGCCGCATTAGCTTTATGCTGGCCGCCACTGTAGTGGGTGCTGTTAGCCAAGTCCGGGATTAGAGAGAGAGACGTAATCGTTTACCGTTTGCCGAGTTCGGGGTGCCAGAGGTGCGGAGAGTCGTATTGCCGTATGCCAAGTTCGGGGGGCCAGAGGTGTGGAGAGTCGTATTGCCGTATGCCAAGTTCGGGATGCCAGAGGTACGGAGAGTCGAAGAGGAAGCCAGTTCGGTACACGAGGAAGACTGCAAAACAAGACAAGACAGGACTAGGGAGGCAGAGAGTGATGATTGCTGGTTCATTGCTCAGCGGATGAGTTAGTGATACCGCAGGGTATATATAGGTGAGAGGGTCCATTAGCAGGGTAGCAAGGTGGGGGTGTGTGGGTAGGCCAGGCTGCAACAGGGATAGGTCCAGAAGGGATCCCGGGGGAGGAGCTATAGAGCCCAGTAGTAAGGCTGCATTTGATTGGAGCAACAGTTTGGGGTCTTGTGCCTTTAAGAGGCTTGTGCGCCTACTTGTGGCCGCGCCTCTGCGTGGCTGCGCTTGCGGGCGCGTGACCGGGCATGCCCGCAGGACCGGCACTAGAAGAGGGACACCGGCGTGCGCGCGCGCCCACGTGGAGCGGCAATCGGCGTCCTGGAAGGAGGCTTCCTGCGTGCCGCGGGAGGACCCGGCGGAGCTGCAGGTGAGTGGGGAGCACACCGAGGGCTGCGTGACTCCCCAGTTGTCACACTTTCATATTTGGGATAGCTTTATATCTATCTCAGGCAATTTTGCATTTTGAATGAGCCTTTATAACTTAATTGGAGGCTTTTCCATTAATCACTTATGGAGTACTTCCTCATATATTCCCTGAGCCTCCAACCCTCCAAACTTAGAGAATCACCACTTGTTCTGGCACTTCCCTACTGCACATTTTTTAAGCCCATAAAGTATTTGAAACTTGTAATCATATCCCCCTCTCACTCATCTTCTCTGAGCTGTACGTGTTTGGTCCTGGAGAAGTGTTGATTCATCATACAGGTGTAGCAGGCATTTTTGCAGCCATAATGCATTTGCCCAGCCCATTTTTCACACGTGGCTAATAGAAAGACAATGGTGTTTGCTTCCACTGGCACATTGTCCGTCCCCCTCACGGTAATGTGCACGCGGGAGCAGTAACTTCTGCTACATCTGTAGGTTGTGATACCTGATACTTACGAGGTCTTTAGTTGATGTACAGTATTCATGAGTGTACTGCAGTATTCTACAGCAACATTACCATTGAATCCATTGGGAGATAACGTGACTTTGCCCAAGGTCACAGTGATAGCTGAGCTGACACTGGGATTTAAACCCATTAAACATGTCACTGTTATTAGATCACTTTGTTCCTATATGGGGCTGACAATTTAACTCATGTGTGAGGAAGCGGCCTTGTCGGTATGTTCAGAAAGAGCTTACACACCACTTTCTTGCAATTAAAAGTGCTTTATTTCCCTTACCAGGGTAGCAGGTTGTAGTTGCACAGAGAAAAAAGCAATAAAAGTAAATGGCATCAGTCTGCAACAAAAACAATAGTCCTTAGTTCCAGGTATACCACAGGGAGTTCAGGCTCTCCCCTTAGCCAGGCGCTCCCCGCAGCCAGGCTCTCCCCGCAGCCAGGCTCTGCCCGCAGCCAGGCTCTCCCCGCAGCCAGACTCTCCCCGCAGCCAGGCTCTCTGCAACCTGTTTCCTCACAGGTTGAGAGCAAAGTAGCATGGAAGAAATCTGCTGTCTTCCTTTTAAACGTCCCCTTTCCAATCAGCTAGTAGGACTACAAGCTAGGGTGTGGTTCTTTTGGTCTGCTAAAGTATACTCCCTCACATCATGAAACAGGTCACTGCCATTAAAAGAAAAAAGAAAAAACACAAAAGCGCACCAAGATGAGATATATATATATTGTATTAGCAACAAATAAAAATAATAGTAACTTACATATAAAATGTCTTTAATAATCCCCGATTCTGATGTCTATCACAGGAGTAGGGCATCACATAGGAAATAGATGGGCAATCTCAGTTCTGGGAGATCAGACCCGCGCGCTGGGGCTGTCTCCGTTCTGTCTCCTATCCTCCACGTGTAGTAGCGTGGTGAGGAGTGTAGCGCGCATGCGCAGGAACACTACACGTGGAGGATAGGAGACAGAACAGAGACAGCCCCAGCGCGCGGGTCTGATCTCCCAGAACTGAGATTGCCCATCTATTTCCTATGTGATACCCTACTCCTGTGATAGACATCAGAATCGGGGATTATTAAAGAAATTTTATATGTAAGTTACTATTATTTTTATTTGTTGCTAATACAATATATATCTCTCATCTTGGTGCGCTTTTGTGTTTTTTCTTTTTTGCTAACATTGGTATCGCCGTCGGAGTTTCTGGTGGACTCCACTTTTGGAGGTGGGGGAGACACCTCATAACACAAGAGCAGCAAAAGAACAGAGAGGGATCAACATTCCAAGTTTAAAGAGCCAGAGCGCGGACTGAACTTTTCATCACAGGTCACTGCCATTAGTTCACTTTAACCACACGTGGGAGTGGCCATTTAATCCAGGGGTGCTCAACTGCAGTTAAGACCCCCCCCCCCCAACAGGTCAGAATTTAATGATATCCACGATTCAGCACAGGTGGCCTAATCGGTGGCTCAGTCTTTGACTATTGGGGAGTCTTGAGGATTGGAGTTGAGCTCCACTGATTTAACCTATCATTGTTATTAGGGCATATTTGTCCAATATGGGTCTGACACTTTAAAGCAGCAGTCCGCACTGATTGTATTTGATACTTTTATTTATTTCAAGTGGTCTCTCTCCTTGTCCTTTTGATGCTCGGCTCAGCAGATATATGCATTTGAAATAATAAGTGTCTGGAAGGTTTCTATGCTAACCTCAGACTCTAGAGACTGAGAAAATCATGATTTTGAACACAATCAGATTTGTACTTTTTAAGAAAAAACAGGACATACTCAGGGGGGCAAGATACTAACATTATATAAGGTGTGTATATATAAGGTATTATATATGGTAAATGTATATAGGCTTCTGGTGGGGGGGAGAATGTGGCCCACATTACAGTAAACCTGCCACTGTGATTGGGTCACTGTGGTCCTAGGTGGGACGGACACTTTTATCCATTACAAAATGTCACTGCCATTAGGTCACACTGGTCTGACCCTTTAGCCCACTAAGCTATTTAGTGTGAACCCTGAGTTTTGCAGGTGGATTACAGCGTACATTCTTAACCACCATCCTTATAAAGAGGAAACCTAATTTGAGTCTGTCTTCTCATTCTGTCAGGGTACCACTGTGTTTGCCATGCTAGGCACTGTGCTAAAAGATCCTGAATGCTTCTCTGACCCTGACAATTTCAACCCCAAGAACTTCTTAGATGAAAGTGGCGGCTTCAAGAAAAGTGACGCTTTTATGCCTTTCTCTGCAGGTATGTTATGTGTTTGTATTTATGATTTAACATATTATTCAGTTTAAAGATGCAATTGTTGTGGAAAAACTGAGTTCCACACGTGTCTTTTCAAATAAAGCAATTTGAATATAGACTTTTATTGCAAACAGCTGTTAGCAAGAGTGCATTTATTACAAATCAAACATTTCTGTCTGACTCCTGTCACGGTTGTGCTCGCCACAAACCTGGGTCGGACCGCGTGGCTGAGGTGGGGTTGTATAAGCACCGATCTTAGACCGCGCAGGCTGATCCGGATTGCGCATTTCGTAGTCGTACATAGCAGGGTCGGGACTGGAGAAGGCAGAATCGTCAGTGGACAGGCCAGGGTAAGGATTGGAGCCATCAGGGTAAATGTTATCGGAGAGGAGTTTTGGTAACAGGAAGTCAACTAGGTCCCGCTTCAGCGTAATAGCTGCAGAGCGGGAGCGGGTTCTGCGTGTGCGGTGACCATGGCCCATGGTACCGGTCTCAGGAAGGGATAGGCAGACTGGAGTGGGCACACCGCCTGGCAGCACTGGTAAACCAGTGCTTCAGCGCAAGAGTCCAGAACGAGCCTGTGCAAGGAGAGAGAGAGCTACAGACCTCAGGACTCATAGACCGGCCTCTGCTAAGGGACGGGCAGCAGTCCTCAGGAAACAAGGAGCTGAAGTAAGCAGGGGAGGTCCTCCGCTTCAGCATAGGAACCTGGACACAGCCTCTGCAATGGAGAGAGAGCAGCAGGCCCCAGGAACCAGTAGACAGGCCTCTGCTATGGAAGGACAGCAGGCCTCAGGAAACAGGGAGCTGAAGTACACACTGGAGAGTCCTCCGCTTCAGCACAGGAGTCAGGAACAGGCCTCCGCGTTAAACTAGCAGCAGGCCTCAGGAAAGCAGGAAACACAGGCCTCTACATAGAGAGTAGTAGCTGGCCTCAGGATACTCGGAAACACAGGCCCCTGCATGAAGACTAGCAGCAGGCCTCAGGAACTAGAGGAGAAAACTAGAGAGGTTAGTATACCAAGAGACAAGCCTAGGGCTTGTGGCAGAACATGTGTGACATCCAGGAAGGATTATGCTTGGCAGAGAAGCATTGTGGGAAGGCTGTATTTAAAGGTCAGTGAACCAATAGCAGAAGGGGCGTGTGACACCATTGCTTTAATGAGTGAACCCAGGGTGGAGCTGCAGTAAATATCAGGAGCAGTGTTCCAGGACTGCACAGGTCTATAAGGCAAGGCAAACAGTAAACTAAGGTGCGGATCCGTTACAGTACCCCCCCTTCACGTGAGACCTCCGGGCGAATAAGACCACTCATAGTTGGGGGACCTGGAATTGTTCCTGAACTGTCTAGGATTAGGAGTAGAGTCATGTTCCAGAGACTTGTGGGCACTCCTTTGCATACCCTCACCCCCCGGTGAGAACTGCGGCCAGACAGGGCCATCCATGGGTCTCGGGGACATTGAGTTGTTCCTAAAGTTTTTTAGGCGGAAAGGGGATCCGTAAACGAGCAGTTCCTTGGCGAGTACTGTTCTAGGATATGAGAGTGGTGGTAGAGACATCATTGGTACATGGTTCGCCACGTGAAATGGCTTGGGAATCCAGGGCTGTGAAGAACCAGGGGTTTCCGGAGCAGAAACAGCAGAAGAACCCCCGCTGGGAGCCCAGTCTTTAGTAATGGGACCAGAGTTTAAGATAACCGGCATTGATAGTTGATCGAATATACCAGAGCGACCTTCGGGACAGACAAAGTCTTGGCTGACCTCTGCGTGTAGGAATTTTAGAGGCACTTCTCCAGAGGTCTCCCAGGTAGTGGTCAGCGAGGGTATACAGTAGGGTGGGTGGGAGCATTTCCAGTAATTTGGTATGGAAGGTGACAAGGCAAGCAGTAAACCAGGCTTAGAGACCAAAATCTTGGGATAGGTACTGAGTATTTCCAACACAGAGGAAATAACAGGGGCAACAGAAGGTTCCGAGAGGGATAACCATGGGTTCCCAGAGGCAGAGAAGCAATCAGCAGTGGAGCTCCCAAATACTGTAGAACCTTCAGTGGGAGATAGTATTGTCTGGGGAGTAGGAACAGGCTTTGGGGCTTTAATATCAGGAACTTGAGAATCAGACAGTGCAAGGGTAGCAGAGGGAGGGGAGCTAGCATCAGAAGCTGTACTTCAGTGACAGGGACCTGAGAGACCACAAAAGCAGCAGCGAGTAGAGGAATAGACTCCGGAGCTGGAGGCTTAGAATCTATAACAGGAACATCTAGCACTGCAGGGGTACTGATAGGAGAACTAGCGTCTGGAGCTGGTGCCTGGGAGTCAGTGACGGTTAGTGGAGGAGTAATGATGGGAGTTAAAGAGACAATAAGCGGTAAGTTGGAACCGTGGAAACTCTTAATAGCAGAAACCTTAGAAGTAAAAGGAGTCTTATCCAAAACTGCAAGGGCCCTAACAACAGGGGTGCTTGTCATGACAAAAACAGAAATAGGTATGTTTACTAGTGCAAATATTCTGATAACGGAGCTCCTAGTCAATGGTGAGGGTGTCTGGGTTTGACCAGTGAGAAAATCAGATATAGTGATGTGACTTAAAATCAATCACTGAAGTTCTAGGTTTGCTGGACATGTGTGAGAAAGTACCCTTTAAGACAGGAGTTTTAATTTTTACCCAGAGTAACCCAACGGTTGCTGGAGCACATTTAGATGCAATGCTGAGGGACTGAGGTTTAGCAAGGGCAGGAAAACTAAATAGCTCAGATTTAAACACCAGGACTTGTAATATAGGCAGGGTGGTCTCTGACTGTACTAAGGGAGTGACAACATATACGCTGATCCCTGGAGGGTTTGCATGGGCAGAGAAATCAGGGAAACCAAAAGCAAGGACAGCCTCTATAGAAAGAGATTCTGAATCTGAAGGGAGGATTTTACCTCTCAGAGTAGCGGGACTGACAAGGCAAATTTCAGAGAGAGGGGAAACTGTGTACAGGCTTCTAGCTAGCACATATGAAAAAGCGTCACTTTTGAGTGAAAGCAGTGTGTCAGCAAACATTCCTGGGAACACAACAAGAACCCCAGGTGGGGCGTAATGACCACTGTACGCTTTTAACCCTAAGCTTTGAGAAGAGGAGAACACAGACAGTACAAGGGGGGCAATCACAACTGTACTGGTCTCTGAAGTGGGTATTTGGTAAGGAGTGTCTGGGAAACCAGAAATGACTGCAGATTCCCTGACGTGGGGACTATGCGCAGAAGCAGGGATCACCGCTCTCGTGGTGACAGACTGGTTCAGCAAAATACCCGGGAGTGGGGACTCTACGACCAAGCTTAGGGAAAAACCTGGTACCAGAATACATTTAACTGGAATCAGAAATTTAGCCGAAGTTCCAGGGGGCACGGCAGCAGAAACTTGAGCTGAAGCAGGGGGTTTATAGCAAAGAGTATCTAAGGACTCTGCAATGCGCAGTTCGTAGTCATACAAAGCAGGGTCGTGACTGGAGAAGGCAGAATCGTCAGTGGACAGGCCAGGGTCTGGATTGGAGACAACAGGGTAAACGTTATCGGAGCGGAGTTTCGGTAACAGGAAGTCTACTAGGTCCCGCTTCAGCGTAATAGCTGCAGGGCGGGAGCGGATTCTGCGAGTGCGGTGACCATGGCCCATGGTACCGGTCTCAGGAAGGGATAGGCAGACCGGAGTGGGCACACCGCCTGGCAGCACTGGTAAACCAGTGCTTCAGCGCAAGAGTCCACAACGAGCCTGTGCAAGGAGAGAGAGAGCTACAGACATCAGGACTCGTAGACCGGCCTCTGCTAAGGGAAGGGCAGCAGGCCTCAGGAAACAAGGAGCTGAAGTAAGCACGGGAGGTTCTCCACTTCAGCACAGGAACCAGGACACGGCCTCTGCAATGGAGAGAGAGCAGCAGGCCCCAGGAACCAGTAGACAGGCCTCTGCTATGGAAGGACAGCAGGCCTCAGGAAACAGGGAGCTGAAGTACACACTGGAGAGTCCTCCGCTTCAGCACAGGAACCAGGACACGGCCTCTGCAATGAAGAGTGAGCAGCAGGCCCCAGGAACCAGTAGATAGACCTCTGTTATGGAAGGTCAGCAGGCCTCAGGAAACAGGAAGCTGAAGTCAACACAGGAGAGTCCAAATGCTTCAGCACAGGAGTCAGGAACAGGCCTCCGCGTTAAACTAGCAGCAGGCCTCTGGAAAGCAGGAAACACAGGCCTCTGCGTAGAGAGTAGTAGCTGGCCTCAGGATACTCGGAAACACAGGCCCCTGCATGAAGACTAGCAGCAGGCTTCAGGAACTAGAGAAGAAAACTAGAGAGGTTAGTATACCAGGAGACAAGCCTAGGGCTTGTGGCAGAACACGTGTGACATCCAGGAAGGATTATGCTTGGCAGAGAAGCATTGTGGGGAAGGCTGTATTTAAAGGTCAGTGAACCAATAGCAGAAGGGGCGTGTGACAGCATTGCTTTAATGAGTGAACCCAGGCTGCAGTAAATATCAGGGGAAGTGTTGCAGGACTAAACACAGGTCTGGAAGGCAAGGTAAGCAGTAAACTAAGGTGCGGATCCGTTTCAACTCCAACACAAAGGTACTGAAATAATAGCCCTAAGCAATCTAACTTATACCCCAAAAATAAATACAGTAGGTGTGCATACATAATTTTGCAATGCTCGCCGATATGACTTCATCGGGCATCCTATTTTATTTCTACATAATTACCAATTGTATTTGTAAACTAGACAGGACAAAGAAAGAAAGATATAATATATGGCACCCTCGTACCCCCAAAAACCATTACTGTGTTCCCTCCTTTGCCTAACTGTGTTTTTCAACCAGGGTTTCTAGGAACCCTTGGGTTCCCTGCAATTTTCTGGTCATTTGAAAATTGTATCAAATGCAGAAGAATTTACTGTACAATGCACCTGATCACAGAATTACCACTCTAAGTGACTACCTAGGTCTAGAAATGGCCCTGTCACTGCCATGCTACGTAGAGATGCAAAACTTTTACATGAGGTCAGGAAAAAAGCTGCAGTTGAATCCATGTTCGCAAGTGATTAGGGGGAAAATGGTTTAGATTTTTGCGAATGCATTTTGGACAGTTCCTCACTCTGTTTTGCTCTCACTCCTTGTCCCTATTGTCTCTGGGGTGGTGGTGAATGTAGGGGAGGGAAAAGATGTCCACAAGTTGGGTTATCTGTCCAGAAAAAGCACCTGAGGTACTTAAGACAGGACTTCATCTAGGAGAAGAACTCCTAGAAGGGGCAGATGGTGGAGAAAACCTAGGTCTGTGCCAACTAGGAGAAGGTATAGGTGACGTCCTGCTTCAGGGGCTGGTGGTGGCAACTCCACCAGAGACATACAGTAGAGTAGGATCCTTATGTCTAGAAGAACACTCAGAAATAGAGGATTACTGATGGTGCTTCTCCCAGACGTCTCGGTGATTGCATTGTAGATGGTGTTGCAGAGCAGGTATCTCCACGTGGCACATGCTCCTGTCCTGCTCCTGCCTTTCTATCCCATATCAGGGAGGTGTATCCTCTGGGGGCCCAACGATGCCTATGTGATGCTTGTGGGCTCAGGGCAGGATGGAATACCAGCCTGAGGCCCAATGCCATCACATCTCAGAGAGGAATGGCCACTCTCCTACACCTCACCTTCACCAGGACAAGCCCTACTAAGCATCACTAAGAATGTCTCTCACGGGAGCTTGTGCAGGGATATAATATACACCAAAATCACTGGTTTGAATTGAATGCAACCGTAATATAATAAAGAAAGTTTATTCCTTGAATAAAATGAACACACAGAATATACAAATAACACACAGGATATATACACTTACTTTGGGGAATGGCAATGAAGTAATCTGGATCGGATTAGCAATTCATCAGGCAATCATGTATCATTCAGATGTTGTAACGAAGACACTGGGCATAGGGTTTACACTCGTTTATATGGGATTTAATCCCTACAATATACCCTAACATTGGGTGCCAGGTATTGGTTAACAATTACCTGCACCCAATCCCCTTGTGCCAGCTAACGTGGGAAGCATTTTGGTAAATGCCCCCAGGTTGTTGGCACATGCGCACAATCTCTGGCTTGGGGTCTCATTTTCGTAACCCCACACTAAAGAAGTTGCGCCTCTGAATCTGCCAGAAGGTGATCTGGACAGGAAAACCTTTGTCTGTAAGGGTGATTTATAACACCTATAGAACCACTTAAGTTCTGCTCGCCATATACAGCATATACAAACAGGGTGGGGGAGACTTTGATCAGGAGACCGGGTGTAGACATCTGGTCACCCCCTGAACATTAACAAACTGCAGAGCCAGTATCCTTCGCGGGCTTTTATGCCAGACAAAAATATAGTACATTTCTTAAAACACAAACATATTAAAATAATCTGTTCGGTTGGGCCGAGCAGGCTGGAAATTGCCAGACCCTCATGCCGGTGGGGACTCTCCATGGTGGCCAAGTTTCAGCTCGCTACGACCCACCGAACCGGAGTTACCATAAAGACTTTAAATGTACCTTTTGCAGAAGTGGCCTTTCTCTGCCATTGAAGTCAATGGAAAAAACCCACATTAAACAATTAACCTGCCTCCGTTCTGTTGCTCAAAGAGGGTCAGGATTTGCCGTGCCGGAACGAGGACTACATGGTGGCCAAATCCCAGCTCTCTAGTCCGTACAGAACCGGAGTTATGGACTTCAGGTTTTTACCGTTTTGCACTTAGTGTTTGCAAGCTTTCTCCGCCATTGTGGACAATGGCGCGACCCCCGTGGCGCGTGCGACCCTTTACCGTGACCCTTGACTATCGGACTCGGTTGGGGTCAAGTGAGGGGGTTTCTATGGGCTAGGGGCAAAAAATAATTTTATTTCTGATCGCCCTAGAACAAAAGTTTCACGCTAAATGTTGTTGAACTTGACCGAAGCCTAGTTCCCACGCCAATTGAGAGATCAAGCTCTTTCATAGAAAAGGTATCCGCTTTTGTGGTTTTGCGGTCTGGCTGGCTGCCAGCTCGTCTCCGGAGGTCGGACTTGAGAAATCCCCATTGAAAGACATTACTCCATTCACTTTCAATGGGGAAGTTCCGCTCCTCCTATCAGGCACCACCTGCAGGTCTTCTCAGTTATCGGGTCCAAATCTGTGGAATCTCCATAGGCTTACATGGTGCTCCAATGGCGACATATGGAGATACTGCAAAATGGAGACTGAAAAGGCGGGAAAGGGAACAAAGGGCCATAAACGCAAAAATACTATCAACCCTTTCCCTCCCGACCGGATCCCAGTGTATGTGTTGGAGTAAACACTGGAATGGGGAAAATACACATTTACTTGGGGATACACCTTTGGTGCTGAAGCAGGGGCATAAAATCAGTACTGAACATCATTCCAGTTAACCCCTTGTTTCCCATACTAGGGTTAGGGGGTGGCCAACTGGGGTGTGACCCCTTTATTACTGGGACATGTCCCCTACCCCGCTACAATGTCACCCTCACCTTCTGCTGAGCTAAGTGACCAAAAATCCCTCCTCAGTTTTACAGGGCAGAACATTACAACCCTCTCCCCTCTCCCCCCCCCACTGCCAGAACTGTCAGAACACCTCTCCAATTGAAACAAAAAAACAACATTGGCAGGGTGAAGCTGCTGCCGGCATGCTTATTTAGTGTTTCTATTAAAGCATACATATATGAATGTTGCAGTTCTGCTATTTTGCCAAGTTAAAAAAAAAAGCAAAATAGTACATTTGTTTTGCCTCAAAAACATTCAAAATATTTGGAAATGTTTCTAACTTTTTATAAAGTTCAAACGAACCCAGCAAACCGAGTTTTGGCCAGTTTGCACATCTTTAAATCAAAGAAATATCCCAGTACTATTTGCCAATTACAGCTGCAGGTGCCGGTTTTAGACCACTTGCCATGGATAATCTGTGACTATCTCGCAGTAACGCTGGGAGATTTCTGCAGCCAGACTAATGGGCCCATCGGATTAACACAGCGTGGGTTCCTGTATCTGAATGGGAATCACGCTGTGTGAGTCCAACCGGGCTGTGAGTTCCATTTAAGCTCAGGGACCCCCGCTGTGTTAATCCGATGGGCCATTTCAGCCTGCTCTGACCCATCTCACCAGTTACTGCGAGATAGCCACAGATTTTATAAGGGAAGGGGTGTAAAACTGGCAGCTGCATCTGTACGTCTCAAAAGGTAAAGGAATTCCTTCCTAACGCCTGTAAATGGATCAATACTCTGCCTATGCTTTATCCTGTTTAGTCAGATTTCTCCCTGTATTAAAGCTCTGTTTATGTTGTGTACGGTTCTGCATACCCCGTATACTTTTCCTCTATGTAAAAAACATCAATAGCCATATTTACATGTACTGTAATCTAAAGCTTGCCGGGTTAAATGCGGGCCAACCTCGGGGCTTTTCTCCGATTGAATCAGAGTTTCCCGTGCGGCGGCTGCTTCAATAGATAAGTGCTAATGGCGCTTATTATTGAAAGTGCCCGAGGCGCGGGAAAAACGGCCAAAGATAGCCGCGCGCCGTCCGCGGCTTTTTTTTAACCCGCGGAGGCAGCCGCTTTAGACAGGGACAGTAAGCAGTGCTAATCCTTAAAACACCTTCCGGTACGAGAAGACAATTTATAACCCCATTGAAGTCACAGGGGCTGATGTTATATGTACCAAAGTAGCTGATTGGGGAATTTTGGGCAGAAAATGACACGATCAGCAGCTTGAAATACACATCAGAAACTGTATTCCAGTGCCAGACGGGGTCTTATGGAATAACACTGCTTAGCAAATACGGTCCCAAATAGTTTCTTAAAATATCTACTATATCTGTCAGTCTCCATGAGTAATACATTCCACATGGTCACTGCTCTCACTGTATAGAACCCTTTACTGCTGGTGAAATCTTCTTTTCTCTAATCTCAAGGGGCGACCTCATGCCATTTGTATTGTACTTGGGATGTTCCCTTGAAGGTGCCTTTTCTTGACCTTACATATACTGTACTTGTAAATTGTAATCATATCCCTTTTAGATGCCTTTTTCCTAAACAGTTTTCCCATTCACTACACAGATCGGAAAGTATGACCTTCTTGTTGTCTTTTCTAGGGAAGCGGAACTGCCTCGGAGAGGGTCTGGCGAAGATGGAGCTCTTTTTAATCTTCACTACCATTCTGCAGAGCTTCAACCTGAAATCTGCTCTCCCTCCAGAAGAAATAGACATCACCCCCAATGTGACTGGCCTGGGGAACTTCCCAAGGCTCTATAACATGTACATTGAGGCACGTTAAAGATGTAGTCAATCTTAAAATCAAATGAGCTGAATTGGCAGTAACCTGTCTAAGGCCCAGATTTACTATAAGCTAAGACCGAGTGCAATGAGAAATTAAAATTCCAGGACAAGAATCATACAATATAGTCACCAGGGTGAACCTTACTCAGGAAATTATGTCGCAGATCCTAATTGGTGACCCCAGAGGCCATCTTGTTTCTCTGGCTGTTTCTTCTACCACTGAATATATCCGGCTATACATGGGTAGGAAAAAAATCTGAATGTTTTTATACAGAATGTGGTAATAAATTTGTGAGATTAAGGTGTCAATAAAGGTCTAAATATCAATCAACTAACCAAAGTAAATCATTTCAAGTAATGAACTTCATGGTTCTCTTCCGTTTGCTGCCATGCTCAGTGTTCTGTATCTCTCATCTGTCCAATTGTCATCACCTGTGAAAAAAAATGGCTCTCTTTGTTTTACTTCTCAGGAGATCACCCACTGAGGGATACACGAATATCGACATCCATCCAGGGCTTCTTGTGTGAAAATCTTAAAGGGCTCCCATCAGAGAGAGAAGGATCTCTGATTCACTTTTTATATATAGTCCAATCTGTGAGTGAGACCATTTACACATGATAGATATGGTTTAGTATTTACTGGCTACACTATTATTTTTCATTCTATTTTTTTAAATATATTGCACTTCGTGAGTCATCAGCGCTCCCCCTACAAGGAAGATGAAATTCTACGACTTTGGACTAGTGAACAGTCCAGACTAAGGGTGTAGAGCTGCTTTTCTTCATTATATAATAAATCACTTTATTAATCACTATTTGGTGGAGGTTTTATCATTTTTGCACAAAATTTGAGTTGAATTTGAATGATTATTTAACTATTATATACAATTATTGGGTGATATATACTATCATTTTAGTGTGTACACTTTTTCACTGCACTTTATAGAAGCGCCCTGTTCCTTTCTTTTTTCTTTTGCGGGGTATGAAATGTGATTGCTTCGAAAAAATGATCCACTACAATGAGTATCGTGTTCATGCCACTAGAAACAGGGAGCTCAACGATGAAATCCATTGAAAGATGGGTCCATGGACGGTCAGGAAGAGGCAAGGGATGAAGCAGACCCGAAGGCTTGTTACGAGAGTATTTATTGCGGTCACAGACGGAACAGATTCTGATGAAATCATCAACATCCTTGAGTATGCTAGGCCACCAGAAGGTGCGTTTGATTAGATCCAAAGTTTGTTTCGTACCTGGATGACCGGCCGATTTAGAAGAGTGATCCCACTCTGGAATTTTTTTTCAGAACGTTGGAGCAGCATACAGACAACCCTCCGGCACCTCCAGACCCTCAGGAACGCGTGATGGAGAAGACAGAATTTTGTCCATGATGTCAAAATTATTGGGTGAAAGAATGTATTTAGGAGGTAAGATGGTTTCAGGGATGTCCTCTGTCTTGTCCTCCGGGACAAATTGACGGGATAGAGCATCGGCCTTAAGATTCGTAGTTCCAGGAATATAAGTAATAATGTAATTAAATCCCAGGGAAAAAAGAGCCCAGCGAACTTGACATGAACCGAGGCGACAAGCCCCCTCAATATATAATAAATTTGTATGATCTGTAAGGATTGAAATGGGATTTTTGGTACCCTCCAATAGATGTCTCCATTCATGAAGCGCCATCTTGATAGCTAAAAGTTTGCGGTTGCCCACATCGTAGTTTTGTTCTGCAGGGGATTTTTTTTTGGAAAAGAATCCACAAGGATGTAGTTTGTCCTGGGGACCTTGTCTCTGAGAAAGAATGGCTCCAGTGCCTATGTCTGATGCATCAACCTCCAGCGTGAAGGGAAGTTTGGGGTCAGGATGGCATAAAAAGGGAGCTGGAGGAGGTATTTGCCCCTTTCTTAGTAAGAACTGTTATAGGAGCCACGGTGGAGAAAAATTACGCATAAACATACCGTAAGGTTCCTGCCAGTTAAAATGGGCCTGGGGACCTCCTCGGTCAGCCAGCCGTGACTGGAAACAGTGATGCTCTACCCGGGGAGACTTAACCACGCCCTTGGCTGTTGAACCTCGATCTGATGACATTCGAGCGCTCGGGAAATGAAGAAAGAGACAGAGATTCTGATTCTTCATCACAACTTTATTACGGAAAAGCAATGCTATTTATACAGGAAAATAGTGTTAATTAGAGGCATAAATTATAGTCGTAACAATATTAGCATATTACTAAATAACAGTCTAGTTGGAAATTTTCCACTCATACACATTATCTCTATAGCCTTGGTTTCTGTAAGCAAAACTTTGCGGCCAAGCCGATTCCAAGAAAACACAGTACTGGTGTCCAGACAACAGAACAGTGCTGTTTGTCTGACAATAACTAGCGAAAGCTGATGAAACGGCCTGCATGTTTAGAGGTCGTTTCTTGCGTACATATATCACTTAGTTAAGGGGAAAAGTTCAGGCCGAAATGGTGTTCCTGACAAGATGGAGGCTTGGCTTTTACTTTTAACCCTTTCACTTATGATAATAATTAGCGAAGCCCAGGAATCGCTTTGAGAAATGTCGGCTGTGGCCAATCCAGAACTGCCTTGAGTTTCTCAGAATCCATTGAAAGACCGGAATCGGATATGATATAATCTAGAAAGGAAGTAGATGTTTGGTGAAACATGCATTTCTCCATCTTGGCGTAGAGGCGATTCTCGCGGAGACGAGACAGGACCAGTTTGGTGTGTTGGATGTGTTCAGTAAGAGATTAAGAAAAAATAAGAATATCATCCAGATACACAATGACAAAACTGTTGAGAACATCCCGAAAAATCTCATTCACAAATTCTTGGAAAACAGCAGGGACATTACAAAGTCCGAAAGGCATAACCAGATATTCGTAATGACCATCTGTGGTACTAAACACCATCTTCCACTCATCCCAATGAGGTATACTTATAAGGTTGTAGGCCCCACGGAGGTCAAGTTTGGAAAAGATTGTAGACGCTTGTAGACGGTCGAAGAGCTCCTAGATAAGAGGTAGGGGATAGCGGTTATTAAGGGTGATTTTAGTAAACCCTCTGTAATCTATGCATGGGCGGCGTGAAACATCCTTCTTTTTAACGAAAAAGAAACCAGCCCCTGCTGGGGAAGAGGAATTCCTAATGAAGCCTTTTTTTTAAATTCTCTTGAATATATTCCGACATCGCCTTGGTCTCGGGCATAGAGAGTGGATAAGACTTTGATTTAGGAAGGACAGCTCCGGGTATATGGTCAATAGGACAATCAAAGGGACGGTGAGGAGGAAGGACTTCAGAACGGACCTTATCAAATACATCTTAGAATTCTGAGTAAATCTCAGGAAGAATGGGCTTGTCTGGCTTAGGAGTATCTACAACACAGATATGTTGAACAGAAACAATACTGGAATCGGTACATAGGGGACCCTACCGGATGAGTTTCTTGTCTGTCCAATCTAATTGATGGTTGTGTTGTTGGAGCCACGGAAGTCTCCGATGGTGACTGAATAACATCAAGACTTATGCTCTCCTTGTGACCATCCGGCATACTGTACAAAGAGAAAGAGTGAGAGTCTCTAAGGAGATAAAGGCCGGCTGAAGAGGACATCCATCGATGGCTTCCAACCCGACAGGCACCTGTTTTTTCACCAGGGGTCTTTTATTTCTCATGGCGAAATCTTGGTCCACAAAGTTTCCACCAGACCCGGAATCAATGATGGCAGAAGTGTGAGCGAAAAAATCAGGACCATAAAGAGTAACCGGGAGCATTATCCGAGTTGGTAGAGTTTCTTTACTGTAAGGGGTAGAAAGAAAAGTACCCAATGAGATCCCCTCATACCTCATTGGGTGTTGGCGTTTCCCGGCTTTGTGGGACAGCGAAGTACAAGATGCCCAGGTAATCCGTAGAAGAGACAGAGACCTCCATTCCTCCGGGGTTTTCTCAGAAGAAGTGAGCTGGTGACTTCCAAGTTGCATAGGTTTTGGAATGTCAAGAGGAAGTGAAAGATTCGGAGAGGCACTGCGATAAAGCTTCATCATTTCACCCTGTTTCTGCGGCAATGGTCCTGAATTAGAAGGCGTACCTTGCGACAGATGTATTGTCCTGTGAAATATGAAACAGAGCGGAGGCTGCAGTGACCTTTCGGCCTGGAGTGTCAAAGACCTGTTTGAACTCTTGTTTAAAACGTGCAAAGTTCTGTGTAAGCTCCGGTCTTAGCTCCCAGATGCCCATGGGGAAGCCCATGCCCAGGTGTCTCTGGTGAGCAGGGCAATAATGTATGCCACCTTTTTTCTATCAGAAGAAAAACGTAATGGGGTTAATTCAATTTGTATTTCGCAGTAATTGAGGAACCCTCTGCAGCCATTAGGATCACCCGCATAACGATTGGGCGTGGGAAGACGGGGTTCCAAGGGCAAAGATAACTCTGAGGTAAGAGCAGAGAAAGTTGCTGATCTGATAATTCTGGACTGAGACTGACGTGCAGACAAAGAAGAAATCTCTTGCGTCAGGGAATCAATCTTATTCTCAATATATTGAAAGCGCTCAGCAATAAAGGCAAAGGCCTGGTCCACCTTAGGGGAGTCCACGTTCATTGGGCTGAGCATACTATAATGCATGCGCTCACCATGAACAAGGCGGGACCCCGGTTCTGAGGTGGGAAAGTACAAGACTGCGCACCCACAGCAGCGGGAGCACGCCTGGAGGTTGGATAGTCTGCGCAGCCGGGTCTGGGTTGTAGAGAGTGGATTAGTGTGAGTACTTGCCAGAGTCAGGGGAGGAATCGATGGGGTGGTCAATGTCCATTGTGCCATGGTCTAGGGTAGGAGCCAGGAGAGTGGTAGATTGTCCGTAAGCCGAGGTCTGGGATTGAGAGGTGCGGGTAGTCATGTACAAGCCGGGGTTTTTATCCAGAGGTGGTCCAATAGTCAAGCCGGGTTCTTATCCAGAGGTGGTCCAATAGTCAAGCCGGGTTCTTATCCAGAGGTGGTCCTATAGTCAAGCCAGGTCTGTACACAGGAAAGCAATAGAGAACACAGCAAGGCACAAGCAAAGCAAGGCAAGGCAAAACAAACGCAGGAACACAAGGTCACAAGAGTTATGCTCAGCAATGAGGAAGTGAAAGTGAAAATCTTAAGTAGCACACAGGAACCAATGAGACTGGGGGCGGAACAGAGGCGTGGCCTCTGTGGAGGTCAGAATAGGCTGCAGGAGACAAGGGGCACTCAGAGTAGCTACCATGCAGCTGGGGTGCGGTGCAAGGCATCACATGAGCGCGCCATGTGCGAGAGAAGCACAGCGCATCCAGTGGGCAGAGCTAGGCTCCGTGGCACGGCTTGAAGAGCTGCGCATGCGCGCACGCTCTGTAAACAGAGCGGGGATACACGCACGCTCACCAACCAGCACAGAGGGCTGTGATGAAGCAGGTAAGGAGAGAAAACGCTGGATAGGATGTGTTCTCTGATTCCTTACAGCTGCTAGATCATTTAGTAACATTGTGTTAGGCCACGTCCATGGTCAGCGTGACTGCGCGCATGATGGGGCATGCAGCGCGATCAAAATGCCATAAAGCCATAGGGGCCTATGCACTAAGGGTTCATAAAAAAATTCCCGTCGCCGTTTTTGTGAGCATTGCTATCACGGTATTCAGAAAGTGTCGATTACCTGTGATAGCAAAATTCACAAATGGGTGAGTAGCTGTCGGCGTAATGATCGCTTCTCCGAAAAGGCCTTATCCAGCGATTGCTTTCTGGTGAAAAGAGAGCTTCAAATCTCGCCCGATATTTATGCATTTTAATCATTTGTTTGTGGTGTGCGCATTGTTACACTTATTTATGAAGCGCTAAAAGTAATGGGAAATAGGATTGATGACTGACACCCATAACTTCCTGTACCATATATCACATCACCAATGAGACAACATGGCGACTTCCTGTTTTACCTCTTTTTAAACATTCAATCATTTCAATATGGTTGAAGCCCATTAGGGCCCTTTGGGTGTACGGTATAATGTACATCAAGGCACTATGTTACTTTTCAAAGGGTAGATCTGCACGCAAGGACCCTCTCCTTTCAGCGACATCATCGGAATGACGCAGAGATCAGCAGTGATCACATGATTAGAGTGCCGGAGCCAGAGGGTTCGTAGCCATGGAGGTAGCGGGACCCTTCATCCCTGAAGGAGTTTTATTTAAAGAGTACCAGAAAAATTTATTGTGTAGCATGTTTAAGGATCAATATCTGAAATTGAATATGCTGTGAAGGTGTTTTCCCCTTGTCAGACAAGATCTTAGCCCTATTACATAGTTACATAGTTACATAGTAGATGTTGTTGAAAAGAGTTATACGTCTATCAAGTTCAATCTAAGCTAAATTTAGACGAAAGATACTTTATCCTATATCTATACTTACAGTATATTGATCCAGTGGAAAAGCAAAAAGAAACAGGGAAATATCATCCACTGATACCTTATAAGGGAAAATATAAATTCCTTCCTGACTCCAATAATTGGCAATCAGATTACTCCCTGGATCAACATCCTTCCCATGTTTACTTATTAGGCATATCCCTGTAAACATTTCCTTTGTAAAAAAATCCCCCCCTTTTTTTGAACATACAGTATATATTGTATCTGTTTGAAGGAAACCTTTTCTCTGCCTAGGCTTCTGTGACTGGATACACACATCTGCCCCCTGCAGTACATTAGAAATTACATTTCAGCAAAAGGCTGACTACAGAATCTTAACAGGTTATGAACAGACAAAATGTATGTATTAACACAAATGCAGTTTCTGGCCTTTACCTACTGTCCCTAAAAATTCCCTCCTTTTTATTCTCTAAAGAACAAATACCCTTACTTGGTACTCTTCTCTGTGACTAGAGCCTTGTAGTGACCAATAGAGTCATATATATATATATATAACATTAAACATTTCTACAGATTAGAAAAAAATGGCTTACATCTCAATACGTTACATAATTTAAGGGTCAGCTATTTGTGAGAATTGGTGGGGGCTAATTTTTGCTAAGAGCGACTGCACAAACATTCTTCTTGCATGCATCTTTCATACTGCATTTACTCAGAATGGCAAAATAGACCAAAATGGCTGCTATGGTAAAAATGGCTGACTTGTGATCCTTTCCTTGTGGTTGACTCACGGCCCTTAGTGACCTCCCACCTTCCTCATATCCAGTCTTCTCAGTCCCCCCCCATATCCTTATGACACAGTCTATTTAAAGAACAGTTAACCATTTCATAGTCCTGCTGGACCAAGATATCCAAGTTGTGCATAACTTCATTCCTTTCCGGCCATTATATCAGCCCAGTTGATCTCTTCTTTGCTGAATATACTCTCTTTTCCGTTGTGATGTATTTCTTTCTATAATTGGTGTACACCTTTTAAAACCTTTTAAAATTTAGATTATCATGAGCAACTACAGTAATATTCATATTTTTTGTAATTATCTGCAAATTCATGGATGCGACCTATACACATATGATAATCAGTATGACCCACAGTATCTTTCACACAAGAAATCATTCAGGAAAAAATTCATCAGGGTTAAAAACAAACTCTTTTACATAAGGTAGCGTGTTTTTTTTTTTTTAAAGGAACTTGCACTCGGAGCCCCCATGGGCGAAGCAGCAGTTCCCTGCTTCTGACTCTGATATGGGCACTCCCTCTGCCAATGACCAAAATAACCACAGTTAAAACAGGCACCATTATTCTGAGCTCTTCTTCCCTATTGATTTCTGGGACCAGCATAAGATCTCTGTCTATTCTGCCCTCTCCCTTGTTTCCTACCTCGGTGTTGTCCATTATCAAAATACATTGCCTTATTCTCTTGCCGAGAACAACCTGCTGCATAATCTACAAACGGGTCACAATAATAATCACCAGATGTCTGAGCAACAAATTCCTCATGAGTCTGACTAGGTTTACACTCGCATTTAAAAACTTGTATATTCCTAGGCTTTTCTCCAGAGTCCTTCTTACTCATGTAAGCACCCATTAGTAGCTTATAGAAAAACAGCTAATTTGACAAATAATTGCAGATAAATAATAATACATTTCTTATACTTTTCACAATATACAATGGTCATTCACCTAGATCAGAGACAACAGTCCAGTCGTGAACAAATTTTGTCTGGCCTCTAACCCAATCCACAGTCACAATTTAGGTTTTAAATTCCCACAGGAGGTGAGGCAACATATATATAAACAAATTACATATATACTCACCACCTCTGTGACTTCCCACCTCTGGAAGCCAAAACTGACAACTAAATTTAGGGGTCTCATTCTGGATCGGATGACACTGGTAATATAATACGGATAAAATGTATATCTCGTACCTACCCCAGTGAGACCCAATCCCACTTCTTGACACCAGAACTGAAGGAAACCTTTTCCCTGCCTAGGCTTCTGTAACTGGATACACACATCTGCACCCTGCAGCAGACTCCCCCTTTGGCACGCACTGACACTTGTTATCTCCAATTTTGATGAACTTACAGGCCTGGAAAATGAAGGAAAAGAAACGTAACACAAGCCAGATTTCAAATTCCTTTGTATTAATTTATTAAGCATAGGGTAATGATTTTATACAGAAAAATAGAGAGGTTTGGTTAGAGGCGTAATATAGGTGTAACCTGGTGTGGCTTGGGCGTGGCTTGGATTAGAGGCGTGTTTTAGGGGCAGGACATATTAGTGGCATGATTTTGGGACGTGATTCTCCCAATACAGGCACTGTCTAAATACATAGCTTATTTATTGTCTGTTATGAAAAGAAAACTTGAGTCTCTAGCAACTAAGTTATACGATTTTGCCTCTCTAAAAGAACCAGTCTTATTGTTTACTGACTAAAACAGCAGGAAACTGACAATACAAAAAGCATCTTAGCATAAAAAGTATCTTAGCAATATCCTGAGCAAGGGAGAAAGGAAATGTAACTTGGCAGAAGCTGAGTACATTAGAAATTATATTTCAGCAAAAGGCTGACTACAGAATCTTAACAGGTTATGAACAGACAAAATGGATGTATTAACACAAATGCAGTTTCTGGCCTTTACCTACTGTCCCTAACACTGTTCAAAAATAGATAATTATTCCGGCGCCTGATAGTTAGTCTTAGTTCAATATAGTTAATTGCTGTACAGATGTATTGTATAGAACCGTTTGCAGTCCGAGTTTTGACCGATGTCCTAGCCACTCCAGACGGATATTCATGTAATTGTGGTCTACGCACATAAAAAGAGAGAAAAACTGACAAAACATAGTATAATACTGTTTTGTAAGTGAGCAAGCACAATGATTTGTGCTAGATATGATGCCTCAGAGGTGTTAGATCAGAACATGGAAATGATAGATAAGAGATAAAAGGGGGGGTATATTTATTTAAAATTAGATAATAAAATGCAATAACATCAACAATAAAGAGTAATGCAATTGAAGATCCGGTGGTGGTCCGCTACGTAAAGTGTGAGTCCTACTTACGAGACGCAGGTAGGATATGCGCATTGGATATGTTAATAGAGAATATCCTCTCTCAACCGTGGCAATGACAGCTGGAAAATCCAATGTGGTTTACTGTGTCTCAGACCAGCTGGTGAAGGCAAGTTGTTTCCCCACAAGGAAGGAGCTGAAAGGTGCCGGTATCTGCGGAAAATTCTCCTGCTGCCTCTTGCTGTCTCCAATTGCTCTAACTCTCAAATCTCGCGAAAAGGAACCAAGCCAGTTCCGGTGTTTGGGGAGTCAGCAGGAGGCTGCGCGTCAATATCAGCGTCAATGAGCTGAATACCTGCTTAGACTGTACGGGGCCAACCAGGATTAATGCTACGTGTTTTGCAAGTTCACTCGCTTCTTCAGGGTTGCATGACAGAGGGATAGCTACTTCAGTTTTAAGTAGTCCCTTTAATCCATCTTTTATACAATAAACCTGTGCGTGCATCTCTACACGTGCACTTGACAAATGATTTACACATTGTACTAAAACCTCCGGACATCTAAATCTAACTAAAATGATCTATGCTGGGAAATGGAAATAAACAATGTGCAATAAATTTGTATTTTAACCTATTTCCCTTTAAGTGTATTGAGATTTAATGGAAGATATGGGCTGGAGTTTAAATTCATTTCAGCAGTACACTCTTCCTCAGTTGGTCACGGCAATCTCAAAAATAAATCAATAAAAACATCTGAAATACAATTTTAACCATTTTAACATTGTGCTTACATTTTCATTAGGCTTACATCTTCCTTAAGTGCCATGACTGTAATTAGTTCTAAAAAATATGTATCAAACTAGCAAATTACTTATTTGAAGAAGACATATACAGTAATGTATCAACAGCAAAATACGTCCATTTAGAATGCAAGTTTGAAATTAACCAATGGTGGGGTTGTTCAATACACCTCACAATACTGTTTGTATTTTTCAAAATTATCACCTAAATGTTTAGATGTCGGTATTGATTTATCATACTATTATTTCCAATATATTTATTTACTAACATGATATTATATTTGTATATACTGTATCTAGACTATTGGATTCAAATCGAATATGAGACTAAAAGCCTCCAATGATATTATTCAAATATATGTTTGACTTATACTTGCTCTTTAATTATAGGACACACTTGCTCATGGTATCAGACATATTACGATACAGAGGAAAGAAAGATAGGTGAACTACCGACCCCGTCCATAAGGACAACAGTCAGTCTTCCTTCAATAAAGCCTTTAAATCAAATTCAATGTTCAAACCATTTGCAACCAGATTTTTTAATGCATAGATCCAAACTGATCCATTTTTGGCTAGCAGGTTGGTTTTATAGCCTCCTCTCCAATGTGGGGAGGATGCTTCAATAACTTTACATGCAAGTCCCCGTGGATTTTGTCCGTGAACTAATAAAAAATGGCGTGATACGTTATGGGTGACCAGACGCCTTTTTATATTGTATATGTTCTCTTAGAGCCTCAGTATTATTGGTCTTGTGGTCATACTCAGGTACTGCAGACCACAGGGACATTCCAGTAGCTAAATCACAAATGAACTGTTACAGTTGATGTAGGATGAGATGTTATAAACCAGGGACGTGACATTGGATTTGAAAGTTGTTCCTTTTACCCTAAATTTACAGGCTATGCATTGAGTGCAGATGTAATAGCCTTTACTATTATGGGATGTTTTATAATAATTATTATTATTTGTTATTGGACAGCTTGAAGCAATTTTACTTTTCAAATTTGGTGCCTTGATGAATATGATATTTGGTAGTTCTGGTAGTATAGCAGCCAAATCTTTTCCTTTTTTTAGGATTGGCCAATATTTTTGGAATATTTTTCTTAATATTGGAGCCATTTGGTTGTATTGAGTTATGAAAGGAACATCACCCATTATACTGTTAACTTTCTTTTAGTATGTGAGAAGTGTGTCCCTTTTATTTCATATCTATTGTATCTGTCATCACAGTCTCCATGGGTAATGAATTCCACATTTTAACTGCCCTTACTGTAAAGAACCCTTTCCTTTGTTGCTGGTGAAATCGCCTTTCCTCCAACCTTATAATACATGCAATAGATGCAATACCATCTAGAAACTCAAGTGGGCGATCGCAAGCTGTTGTCTTAAAAGTCTAATAGCAATTCAACCTACACAGTACAGCCGTACAGTTCTGCAAGTCTCTGTGTGTGTGTACTGTACAGTAATTGTAAATTTGAAGATTTATATTTGAAGTAGAGATTGACGTTACGAGTTCATACTGTATACAGTAGTCTGAGGCTCCTTAGCCATACACATAAAAAATATGAGGACACATACTGTACTGTATACAGTACAATCAGGTCTTTTGCACTGCAGTGTACTCATTGCTTCCGTCCAGTCGGCAAATGGAGAAAAAAAGACACAGCACATTTAGTTTTTATTAGGAAACGCCTAAATTGATATTTACATAGTTACATAGTTACATAGTAGATGAGGTTGAAAAAAGACGTAGGTCCATCAAGTTCAACCTATGCTAAATTTAGACAAGAGATACTTTATTCTATATCTATACTTACTTATTGATCCAAAGGAAGGCAAACAAAAAACCCCATTAAGGGGAAAAATTAATTCCCTCCTGACTCCAAGAATTGGCAGTCGGATTAATCCCTGGATCAACATCCTTCCCATGTATACTTATTTGGTATATCCCTGTATACCTTTCCCATCTAAAAAGATGTCCAACCTATTTTTGAACAAATCTCTTGTATCTGCCATCACAGTCTCCATGGGTAATGAATTCCACATTTTAACTGCCCTTACTGTAAAGAAGCCTTTCCTTTGTTGCTGGTGAAATCGCCTTTCCTCCAACCTTAAGGGATGACCCCGTGTCCTTTGTCCTGCCCGTGGGATGAATAGTTCTTTTGAAAGCTCCATGTACTGTCCCCAAATATATTTGTATATAGTTATCATATCCCCTATTAGACGCCTCTTTTCTTTTTTTTGTAACTTAAATTTTATTAGTTTATACTTTTATAATATTATACAATACAATACATTACAAAATACATTATGTCATGGTGATTCTCAGTGTATCTGGAAGTATAACGTAACTAATATCAATGGAATAGAACTTTAATCTGTGGTCAGACTGGTGGACCTAAAGGGGTATCGAGACACGGCTCGCTTTCCGGGGGCCATATTATGGTGTCAAACCCCCCTTCTAATCGGGGGGGACCAGGTGTAAAAGCTCAGTCACCGATTCATTAATCGCCGGGTCAATTAGTCGGCTGACACACGACTCATCCAGACGACGTATACATAAACAGGTAGACAACTACAT
This sequence comes from Ascaphus truei, assembly GCF_040206685.1. Classification (NCBI taxonomy): domain Eukaryota; kingdom Metazoa; phylum Chordata; class Amphibia; order Anura; family Ascaphidae; genus Ascaphus; species Ascaphus truei. Next base: position 177,225 of record NW_027456574.1, on the reverse strand, counting down.
GGGTAGACAAACAAATGTGAAGACCGACAAACAATCAACCATACGGACGGACAAACCGGTAGACAAACATTGATCCAAGAGGAAGAGGGGGGGAGGGGGGGAAGAGGGGGTTGGGATGGATGCTAGTGATCGTGAGTGTGTCCCAGAGTTGTTACGCTGCCTCTCTAGGTATGTTACCTGTTTGAAATATAATCATCCTATGCCGAGCATGGGTGTAGCACACCTCTCCCAAGGAGAACGGACTTGGAAACTATCATAGCCAGATTGATGCCCTTTCTAACCCCGGGATGTCTTTCTGTGCCAACCAAGGCGTCCAGACTTTTAGATAATTGTCACCAGTGTCGTTAACCAGACTCGTTAACTTTTCCATCTGGCAGATAAACGAAATACGATTCCGAATTTTTGGGATGGTTGGTATGTCTGAGCTTTTCCATAGTGCTGCGATCTCACACCGCGTTGCGAGTGCAAAGTGAGCAATAAGTTTATTATGAGCTTTAGAGAGACCCGCTAGTGGTCTGTTTAAGAGAAACAGCCACGGATCTGGGGGAATAGTGAGATCAAACAGTCTCTGTATCCAAAGTCTAATTGTCTCCCAGAATGAGGAGATCCGCGGGCAAGACCACAGCATATGTAGCAGGTCTGCTGATCCTCCACACTGGCGCGGGCACAGCGGGGAGGATCCCGGCACGAACCTTGATAGTTTTAGTGGGGGTAAGGTACCATCGCATCAGGACCTTATATGCGTTTTCCTTGAGGGTGGTACAGCAGCGGCAGCTCTTATTCGAGCAAAAGCCGCCGGCTGCATGCGTCTGGGAAGCGGGTAGCCGCGGCGCGTGGCGGCGCACTGTGACGTCACAGTCACATGCGCGCCCGGCTTCCCCGTCTTCCCCGGCTTCCCCAGGCTTCCCCGACACCCCTGGAGATGAAATTAAGGTAAGCGGGGGTGCGGGGAAGCAGAGGAGCAGAGCAGAAGCTGGGTTCGGGGTCCGGAAGGGGGTGTAAATTGCGCGTGATGAGGAGGGGGGGTGAGTGGGGGAAACGCGGCGGCGCGCGTTTATTACTGGCGGCAGCTGGGGCAGATCCCGGCATGCCGCCGGCATTTAGTGCAATAAGATATGTCGCTACTGTACATATGGAGCACTTTGCTGTGGCTAGAAAAATAGCACTCCAGTCCTCGTCTTCCCAATGCGATCTAAATGAGGGTATCTCATGGGCTTGTTTGCTAGAACTGATCACTTCGCTGTATAGCTGCGAGGTAAGTCCCTTTGTGTCGGTCTCTGCCAGACAGAGCTTTTCAAAGGATGTCAATTGTGGGTACGGGGCAAATTTGTTATAGAACGCCCTGATCTGGAGGTATCTAAAGAATTCTGAGTGGGGGATCTCTTTTTCTAATCTGATGTGATCAAACGTCTTAACTTTTCTGTCATGGCCTTCCAGATCTTTAATCCGATTATAACCTTTCTTTTTCCAAATTGATATATTACCGACCGATAAGCCCGGCACGAACTCGGAATTGTTCCACAGGGGTGACATCATAGAGCGTGTCATTGTGAGGGAATGTTTAAATTTTGTGGCCTCCCAGATTGACAATGAGTTGGTCATTGAGGATAGCGGCATATTGGCGCCTTTTCGCACCATTTTGGGGAGCCAGATTAGATTACGTAATTCTATAGGTTCACAGGCTGAGCTCTCTAATTCGACCCATCTCTTAGATCTCGGGTCAGACTGCCATTGCACAATTTGGCTCAACTGTGCCGCTTTGTAATATGATAACAGGCAGGGTACCGCTAGACCCCCAGCCAAGACCGGCCTTTTCATATTAATTTTGCCGACTCTTGGTTTTTTACCTCCCCATATAAACTTGGAGATGTCGGATTGAAGTGAGTGCAGGTCCTTCAATCTGAGTGGCACTGAGAGTGTTTGGAAGAGATATAAAATACGGGGGAGTAAGTTCATTTTAACACTATGGATTCTTCCTATCCAGGAGATCCTTTTAGATGTCCACTTTTGTAGGTCTGATTTTAGGGTCCGGATTAGGTTGGGGTAATTTGCGTTGTATATTTCTTTGACGTTTCTGGTGCTGTGGACATCCAGATATTTTATAGATTTGTGTTGCCAGTGAAATTTAAAGTTTAGTTTTAATAGTTTTTCTATATGGCTGGGGAGATTGACATTGAGAGCCTCAGATTTGGATTGATTGATTTTGAAGCCGGAAATTTTAGAAAAACTGTTTAGCAGGTCAAATAAGTTCGGTAGTGAGGTGAGGGGTTTCGTGATCATCAAGAGGATGTCATCTGCGTACAGGGCCGCTTTATGGGTTTGGGAGTATGCGTTTAACCCTGAGATGTCAGGGTTTCCTCTGATTTGCGCCGCCAGGGGTTCGATACAGAGGGCGAATAGGAGGGGAGATAATGGGCAACCCTGTCTCGTACCACTCCTAATTTGGAATGAGAGGGGTAGCCTTGGTGTACAACCCTGGCGGTGGGGTTAGAGTACAGCGATAGAATCGCATCACTCACCCGATCTCCAAAGCCAAATGCCACAAGCGTCTCCTTTAGGTAGGGCCAGTCTATCCTATCGAAAGCCTTTTCGGCGTCCAGACTTAACAACATACTTTGAGCAGTGTCAATAGTGGCCAAATCTATCAGATCTATAAATCGACGGGTATTATCTGCGGCTTGTCGGCCCTTGATAAATCCGACCTGATCTGGATGTATGAGTCTGGGTAGGATAAGACATATTCTATTGGCCAATAACTTTGCATATAGCTTGATATCCGTATTGATTAGTGATATGGGCCTGTAACTTTTGCAGTCTAGTGGGTCTTTCCCTGGTTTCGGGATGATTGATATAGACGCCTGTAACATCTCCTTGGGGATGGGGGCTCCCGCTAAAATAGCGTTGAATACTTGGAGCAACCTTGGGGCAAGTAATTTGATAAATTTCTTGTAGTATAACCCTGAGAAGCCGTCCGGCCCCGGTGCCTTTGAAGGTTTAAGTTCCGTAATGGCCTGTGTCAACTCCTCGTGTGTGAAGTCGGCATTTAGGGAGGCTCTGTCTGATTCTGTCAATCTCACCAGGTTGGAGCTAGCCAGGAAATCTCTTAGCTTACTGCTCGTGCTAGGATTATGTGCCACTTTCTCACCATAATAGAGTGTCTCATAGAAGGAGCCGAATTCACCTACTATTTTCTGTGGGTTTGAAGTAGGGGTACCAGATTTTAAGCGTAAAGCTTGGATGTTGTATTTAGTTTGCCTGTCTTTCAGCATGCGGGCCAGCATCGTATCCGGCCTGTTTGCTTTTTCGTAAAATTTCCTCTTTGACCAACTCAATGAATTATCAGTCTTGGAGGTCAGTATCATGTTTAATTCAATTTTAGTGTCTTTTACCTCTTGTAGGGTTTGCGGGTCTAGTTTCTTTTTATGTTTGGCGGAGAGAGTTTGTAATTTAGTTTGGAGTGTGACAATTTTTGCCTCTCTCTCTTTTTTTCGTCTAGCCGTGATATTTATGAGGGTACCTCGGAGAGTCGCTTTATGCGCCTCCCAGAGGACCAGATGTGAGGAGACAGAGCCGGCATTTACTTTGAAAAATTGGTCTATCTCATTACCCACAGTATCACAGATCTGTGGAATTTTTAGAATGGATTCATTTAGCTTCCAGTTCGTTCCTGGTCTACCCGTTTGAATATTGTTGCACCGGAGCTCTATGGGTGCGTGGTCAGACCATGAAATATCATGGATCTCCGCTTGGGTGACCTTGGGGACCAGGTGACAGGACACTGCAAAGTAATCCTACTGTATGAGCAATGTGGGTGCGAGAAGAATGTGTAATTCCTATCTGCTGGATGTAGCTCTCTCCAAATGTCTATTAGTTGGTTACATTTGAGACCTCTTCGTAGGGATATACCTGCTCCTTTATTGTGTAGGGTAGCTCCACCTGATCTGTCCATGTGAGGTTGTAGGACCATATTAAAATCTCCTGCTAAGACCACGCTTCCCTGCGCAACCGAGTTTAGGATTCTAAAGAATTTCTCGAAGAAGATTGCACTCTTTTCGCAGGGGGCATATATACAGGTGATTGTAATCTTCTGTCCCCTAATAGTTCCTACTATTATAATAAACCTGCCATCGTTATCTCGTTTGGTTATCAGGCCTTCGAAAGGGATGCTATTACGGAATAGGATGGCAACTCCACACTTTTTGACTTCAGCAGAGGCCGAAAAAACCTGGGAGAAGTCTTTAGCAAGGTATTTAGGGGTAATGGTTTTGATGAAATGTGTCTCCTGTAGGAGCAACACATCTGCATGTTTTCTTTTATAATCTGTGAAGGCTAGTTTGCGTTTAGTGGGGTTGTTAAAGCACATTGTGAGATATAAAAGTCAACGCCATTTATTGCTGTGTGTGACTACGCGCATCACTATGTTGCTTGACTTACCCATGGCTTCGATGTGTAGGGCCGGACGATCACTGCCTTCAGGGCGCTTATTCTTAGATAGGTATTTGAGGGAAGGGTAAGGAGGGAGTGGGAGGCAACGGGGAGGGAGGGGGAGGGGAGGGGGGATTGGGAGTAGCACATGAGGGTCAACAACAAGGGGATTGGGTTCACGACACATAACAACAAATACTCTAATGTACAAAAAACAAATAGGAACATGAAGACAAGAGCCCACTCCGGGAGCCCCCGGGAGTGGCCCTTGCGCCCAAGGGATGGGTCCTTTGGCCCAGACTGACGACGGGATCTCCCCTGCCTGCTGGGTCCTGGCTTCCCTGGGACTTGTTTGCAACCCCTATTCTGTAGGGATCGTAGCGGAGGACACATACACGCCGATCAGGGAACAGTCCTGCCGGCGCATCTCCTTTAAACAGACAACAGTTAAATAACAGTATAACTTATAACTTTAGCAATAAAAAACTCTCATTTACATAACATCTACCTAAAGAGTTTCTCCCAAAACTCCACCTCTCCCTACTCCTCCTGTTTTTGCCCTCTATGTGAGTATAGGTTGTAAGGAGCACCGTGCCCCCCCAAAGGGTTCCTATTGTGCGGTCCTCGTAGCACCAATCCCGACCACTCTTGTTGGTGAGGAGTTCAGAGGACCGGCTACCTAGTTTTCATTATCCTCTTATATGTGAATGTCTACTCTCTATATGGTAGGGTGCCGGACTCCCCTCCTTTAAGTGCCTCTGTGTTTTAATGTGTGGGTGGTGAACGTTTAATGTGCTGGTGGTCTGCATGTATTGTAACCATATAGCGGCATCCAAGAAGGCGGAGGGGCCACTGGCGCACATGACGCTGATGTTAGTCGAGTAAATGCAGACCTATCTCCCTATGGTGGTCCATGTTCCCATGTGGGGTCAAGCAGGAGGCAGCCACCGACTCCCCAACCCTCGGGTGGCCCCGGCATGCATTTGCACCCCCCCAGCCCCGCCCACCAGCCCACTCCGTCAGCACTCTAAGGTCAAGGCCCCGCTCCCTCCCTCAGCGCTCCTGCATTGCATACAGGCGGGGCGCCGACATACACCAACCGCGATATGCAGTCTGCAGGGAACGGGAGACGGAGCGGGGGTGGTCGGGATCGGGAGGCCTGAACGGCAGGGGGGCATGGCCCGAGCGGAGGGACCCGCTACTCTCCACCTCCCTTCACGGGCTTGGGTTGCTGATCACAAGAAACACATATTCAATCACACACGCAGGCATTCTCACACACACACAGGTTCTCTCACACACCCACAGGCACTCTCACACTTACACAGGCACTCTCTCACACATACACACATGTTCTCTCATACACACACATATGCTCTCTCACACACACACAAGTTCTCTCACATACACACACACACACACACACACACATACGGGCTCTCTCACATACCCATAGGCACTCTCACACATACACAGACACAGGCACTCTCACACACACACACACACAGGCTCCCTCACATACCCACAGGCACTCTTACATATATACAGGTACTCTCATACACACACACATACCCACACACACATAGGTAGACAGGCACTTATACACATACACACGCACACACACAGACAGAGGCAGGCACTCACGCACTCAGGCACACACACACAGGCATCTAGACATCCAGACACATATACAGATAGGCATCCCTGTTACTCCCCCCCCCCACCACACACTCCTCCCCGCATCCCCCCCTCCCCTATGGATCTCAGCCACATCGCGCGACGTGCCGGAGCCAGGGAACACAATTCTCCTGCATCCCCCAGTGGCCGACGCGTCACCGCGTGCAGTCAGCTGCGCAGTCGAAGGGGATCGGGACCGGCCCGGAAGGGTTCCCCTGCTGCGGGTCCCATCTCATTCTGCTCTCCGGTCCGGCCCACCCTGATGTCATTATCACGCCCACCCTGACGTCACTATCCAGCTCCTCCTGATCCTGGACGTGTCCCATCGCCGGGTGCGCCGCCTGGTGTGTCCGGCTGCTAGGTCTCGACGGTTCGGGGACATATTTGGGTCTCGGGGGGAGGGGAGTTCGGGTGCTGGCGAGACTCCGTTGGCGCCGTCTAGGGCTTCGGCTACGTCATCGCCCGGTGCCGTCGCCGCTGTGTCCCTCTGCGCATGCGTCCCGCTTCAAGTCTCGCGGGAGCCAGTGACGTCATCGAGGCATCCCGCGAAGAACAGGGCTGCTCCCGCTCGCCTCGGGGAAGGAGCAGGAGAAGATGGCTGCCCCTCAAAAAAAGTGAGTAGACCTGCGGGGGCTGAAAGTTTTCTTAATCTCCGTGGGGTGGTCGATGGGGGTTCCCGGACAAGCACCCCTTGGCTAGGGCCTTCCAGAGGATCCTGCTGGGGAGTTTGGGGGAGAATGTAGATGTTTATTAGGGTGGTATAGCAGAGTCTATGTGGAGCTCGGCGGTTCCTCCACAACTCTAGCTGCGGATCGTAGGCTCCCAGCTGCGTGCCTTGAGGTTGAGGGGGCGCCATCTTCAGCAGCTACCAGGTGAGGGGGGCTTTGCGGGGAGCCAAGGACCTTACGGAGGAATCCCTCTCCATCTTCCACATGTTTCAGTGTGTGAGCAACACCGTTTTTCACAACCAGAACTGCACATGGGAACAGCCATCTGTAGCGCACTTCTTTGTCCCGGAGCGATCTAGTTATGGGGGCCATTGCCTTTCTTTTTGCCAGGTGTTAAATGTCCTTAAATTCGCTTTTTCTGTAGATTTACATCAGTATAACAGAATTCAGCATTCTTGTCGTTTGCACACAAAAACAAAACATTTATTTTGAAAATAATTACTTACATACAAAAATAGTAAGAATGACGATGATGTTTCAAATTTCTTTCTGTTAATTTCTCCAGGTATTAACATTTCTTTCTCCTCTTCATGATATCATCACTCTGGCCTGGTCTTTCTTCCTCTGGCCTATCTTCTCCCCATCCTTCCTTCCTTCCTAAAGCTTACTAAGCTCACTGTTGTATTTATCCATAAAATATTCCTTGAATCAGCTCTCTTAATATATATTTCTATTCTAAATTAGGTCCTGCAGTTTCAAACTATGATCGAATCAGAAACAGCACATTTATTCTAAATATAGAATACCAAGTACAGTATGGACTGGAAGAGTCTCAGAGCTTTTGTCACAGCCTCTACTCTCAGCTAAAGTCACAGTTGTCAATAGTCCCTCAGTGTCAAACCTAAACAGGGTTTCTGCCTACTCTGACCTTTTAGGACAGCTGCACCGTCAAAATAACTCTATAACCGAAAATACAATCAGATATAATATATAGATATGAAGGAAAGTCCAGACTATTATACTGTATACTTTAACATTCTGCCTTTGATAACAGATTCATTCATTACAATATAATTATTGCTAAATTGGATTTCTTACACCAGGGTAGCTGGGGACAAATCTTGGTATACTTGGAATTTGATGTGTTCAAACTCCACTGTTTTCATCTCTCTGGCGATTCTGTATGTTTGTTCTTTTGTCCGATAGCAGTGGAACCGCATAACGATGTCTCTGGGGGGGTCCCCCTGCTGGGGTCTTCCTCTGAGTACCCTATGGCATCTGTCTAGCATTAAGTCCCTTTCTGTCAGGTCTGGGAACAGATGCTCCAACCACTTAGCGGCGAAGTCTTCCGGATCTGTGACCGATTCTGGCACCCCGCGCAGGCGGACATTGCAGCGACGGTCGCGATTCTCCCCGTCTTCGATCTTTTCTTCCAGGGATCTGATTTGATCTTTAAGGGTGAACACTTGTGTTTGTGTCTGGGATATGGCGCTGGTGTTCTCTTCTGCCCTAGACTCCAGGGTATCAGTACGCTCCCCCAGGGCATCCACATCTTTCCTTAGTGCCCAGAGCTCTGTCTTGAAGAACTTTTTCATGGAGGAGAAAAACTCCTTCATGTCTTTCCTCTGCACCACTGCCATATCATCCTGCTCCTCTGCAGGACTGTCCATATCAGGGTCTGCTGCTGGATGCTGCTCAGGGGAATCGGGAGTCCCGGCCTTAGCTGTACCTTTACTTTAAAAAAATGTAGATACTGGCTGTGTTTTTCTACGCACCGTTTTGGTAGAAGCCATCTTTGTAGGTTGATGTATGTTGCGCTTATCTTTTATTAAGGAGACGATAGCGTTTTAACTGTTATTTTACACTATTATGCACCGGGGGGAATGGAGCTCTCACTCTAAGCTGCCATTCACCATCGGGGGGCGTGTCCTCTCCAGACGCCTCTTTTCTAATGTAAATAAATCTAATGTAGCTAGCCTCTCCTCATAAATCACATTATCCATCCCCTTTATTAATTTGGTGGCTCTTCTCTGCACTTTCTCCACTTCCATATTGTCTTTTCTAAGGAGTGGTGCCCAAAATTGTACTCCATATTCAAGGTGTGGTCTTACTAATGCTTTATTAAGGGGGATAATTGTGTTTACTTCCGTTCCATCCATTGCCCTGTTTAATGCAAGATAAGATCTTGTTTTCCTTTGCAGGTACTGCATGACTTTGGGCACTATTGCTAAGCCTGCTGTCTACAAGCACTCCTAAATCTTTCTCCATCAAGGATACCCCTAATTTATCCCCATTTAATTTGTAAATCACCTGTATATTCTTGTTTCCCAAATGCATAACCTTACGTTTATCTGTATTAAACCTCATCTGCCTTCTCTTCCCACACTGTGAGAGTGAGCAGAACGACGGCCAGCTAGCAGACATCCACAAGTCCCAACAGGATTTGCATCAACACCCAGGACTTTCACTGGTCGGTACAGCCATATTATTACTGTACTTCTTTGAGCATTTTTCCTGTGCTGTTGTTCCCGAATGCCTGCCAGTAAGTGAGCAATAATTAAGCTTTATTAAGGTGTGCACCAAGGATACTTTGGAACTCTTACCTTATGGTCTGTGAGACTCTCACTGATCTTTAACCAGGAGCTGCATATCCATCGTCTTGCTGGAAGGTGCCGGATTGTTTGCTTTCCCTTTCCCCTTGGGGATGAACTTTATTTTTGCATTGTATTATAGGGAGCGATCCACCATAGCTAATTAATCAAACAGAGAATAAGTAATTATTATGTTAACAATGCTAGTATGTGTACTATAACGTTTGAATTATGTATAGTTAGACTTTAATCATTCTAATCTTTGAGAATTAGTAACAGGAAGAGAGAATGCAAGTAAAGGAGAGAATATAAAGTATTATGTATTTAGTGTAGGTACCTGCTTAAATGATGTTTACCTTAACGGTCTAACAGGCTTAAATAATTTTTTTACCAAATATGCGACCAAATGACTCCTTTGTTAAAATATTTATTGTAAAAATCATAACATGTAATTAAGAATTTACAAGCCAATTTGGAAAGAAATACACGATTTTTGCATTGGTTTTCAATACACTGGCGACACACTTTATTCGAGCTTGGCTAGTCCCCCGAATTCGGGTATACCCGGGTGTATTGAGGTTTGTGACTGTTTTCTGCCCGAGTACATTGAGTTATTTTCCGGCAGGGATTGAAGCATTTTATTCCCGCTGGCTGCAATACTGCACAGTATATATATATAAACTGCATTACAATTCATGAATTTATGCCATCTGGTAGACACGCGAAGCATTGCAGCCTATTAAATCCTAATCATTATCATTTAACAGATCAGCCGCCCATCAGCCAGGCATGAACCCAGGCTGGGAAGGCAAATGCAACGGGGCTTGTCAGAGGTTAGGAGTGGCGCATTCCAGGTATCTGCCAGGTACATACCGGGTATTTGCTTGAATAAAGTGTGTCGGTGCAGTAAATATGTGGCCAATTCCCTTTGTTTAGCAGGACTCCATATGGTATTAAAAGTTATAAACCCCCTGTAGTGTTGTGATGGTAGGGATCCAGAGAGCAGCATATTAAAGGTTAAGCCCGAACTATGGCCCTGTGGCAGTGAAAGGGTTAACCAGGCCAATAACAAAGGTATTATGCTGATTAACCCTAAACCTTGTTGGGACTGAAAGGGTTAAATTGTATGGTCACCATAATGCCATATTTACCCCTACAATATTTTTATTGTCCCTGTTTTTCAGCCCAGAAGCTAGCTGCAGTGTTAAGAATGAATGGGAAAATGTGCAAACTGTATTCGCGACACAAGGGGGAGCTTCTAGCGCTGTGCCAAGCGCTAATTGCATAAGTGTGCCTGCGAGTAAGTGGCTGCATTGAAGATGGGTATCATTTTCTAGACCACAGACATCGAAACTGCAAAGTCAATTGAATAAGTTGTCTGCAGTCTTGCTGAAGTACCTACTGAGTGCTACAATGTATCCAGCCATCTTGTTATCCACTTAATGTGAATTGGTGAAGTGCATCTGTGGTTACCGATCAAAGCCAGCACGGGTACATTGTATACATAGGTCAATTCGCCACCCACATCACAGGGCCCATTCAATTAAGTGGATAACTTGCGCTAGGAAAGAACTAGCACTCTAATTTTTGGAGTGCAGCTAGTTAAAAATGTACCATGAATATACATATTAGTTTTATATTTGTTGCACATACAGAACCTACATATAAAAATGAACTGTATTCCAATGGTGTTTTAAATGTATAGGCAGGAACCCTTTCCTGTCAGCCAGGCAATGAATCCATTAACATGCCCATATGTTATGGAGGAATGAGCTGAGGGATTTTTCATCTCCGTACTTCAAAGGGCACCCTGCTAAGTTGGTGCCCCAGTGTGTAGAGAAGTCCGGAGTTGAAAAGCCTCAGAGACCCTAGGTGTTAGGGTGGCCGGGATATTGCTAAGTACCAAATGCCGGTGCGAAGTATGGGCTATTCACACTTGGTAGACAAACCACAAACTTGCTGTCGCCAGGTAAGAGGTTGGGCCTGGTATGCTAAGCAGCTTAGGTGTCAGGTTAGCGCATGCTCTTAGCAGACAGGGAAGCAACTTCTGCCCGTTCTATGAACTCCTGGCAAGTCGGGGATAGGTGGGAAAAGATGTTCCCACGGGAGGATTGGCTGTGTATGTTAGGGATAGGGCTCTTAACCCTATAAAAATGCCTGCAACTCCATCTTTGTGAGATTAACCAAGAAACATCCACGTACAGCGTCAGCGGTTCCGAAGTGTGAGGGGTTAACAACACCGTAACGAAGAATTGCACCCCTCTTCTAGAATTCGTTTGAGTTGGGGATTCCCGAATGAATCCTGTAAGGACTTTACGAAAATATTCCTTTCGGCGGAGATATAGGGGTGGCAAGTTGTGCCCCTAGCCAAGGATTGACGCACGGCTCAAATCGCGCACCCACTTGCATGCGTGCAAGGGTGTCCAGAGAGTTTGTTGTTAAGTCATTCATTCCGTGGACATTTGATTTCGTTTCCCCATCCCAGTATGTGTTTTATCCAGTGTAATTGTGAAGATTTGTGTGCTTATCTGAAAATAAATAAATTATAATTTATTTTGCCTGCCTTGTCGTGCTCCGTCGTGTTTGTAAGACCTGGTCTACCATGACAGGCCCGTATCCTTCTGATAGATGGGTGTGCAGGGCGATCCTGTACATCCATCTGTGGATCATGTGGCCAGCATGTGAAGTGTTAAATGTAAACGTTTGCAGTGCAATCTTAAATGCATTTCTTTGTTTCCTTGGCATGTTAGGCTGGTAATATGATTAACCAGTCTGCACACCCAAGAACCGGGCTTGGACTGGTTCTACAGGGAGATTGGAGACAATGGATAGTGGGGATGGGCATTCCTCCTTTCTGGGAGATGTTGGTTTGAAGAGCAGAGCCATTGCCTGTCCAGACAACAAGGTGCTCTTTGTCTCCTCCCTTGGATCTATTCATCCCAATTTCAAAAAGCTGTGGCCAATTCCCACTTAATTTCATTACATATTCCAAAAAAGGACTGCAAGGACTGCATCACTATGGTTACTGCAAAAAGGCTGTTCAAACAGAACATACACAGCTGCAACGTAATTACACAAATTATTACAGGGGGTTAATAAAGTTAAAAGGTGTTGTAAGAAATACCAGAGGGTTTTCATGGAGGAAAGAAAGTGGAGCACAGCAAAGAACTTGGGGGCTAGACACCAACAGATAAGGAGTTAAAAATGCTTTATTCCATGGTAGACATCATGGTTGGTGGCCGGTGGTATCTCTAACGCGTTTCGGGCAATGGCCCTTTGTAAAAAAAACCCAACTCTTTGACAAAGGGCCATTGCCCGAAACGCTTTATGACAGTTAAATATATAATTGTCTATATATATATATATATATATACAAAAGTTATTTACGTACAAAGATAAGTGGAGTTTAGGAGGCCCTGTGTTGGGTTGATGGGTTACTGTGCTCTTTATACGTAGTGTGCAGTTCACATATCTATATCTATATGTCTGAAATAATGTTTGTGTGTGTATGTCTTCCCCCTGTATGATTGGCCCTGTGTTCCCCCTGTCATTCGCCACGGACGCACCCCCCGCCCCCTCACCCCACCCCTCACATTGCACCTCTTGCCCTCACTTGGATTAGGATTCTCACATAGCAGGACCATCCACAACACTACCACCCGCCGCTTGGCCTCACCTCTCCCCCACCACCAACCCCCTCCCCCCGGTCACAACACTACCTCCCACCAAGGGAATGGAAACAAAAGAAAACAGCGCACAACGCCAAATAGTGAAGCAAATTCAACAATATATTATAGAATTAAAAAGGGGGTAATATATCTGCGTACATGAAAAAAGTTGGTAAAAGGCATGTAGTGTGTATCACACTGTTTACCACTCGGCAGCTGTTAGCTGTAGATTCAGGTGCTTGCTTCCCTCTGCTGCTGCAGCTCAGTTGATTCTGGGGCAGGACGTCAGTCTTTTCACTCCCAAGGGGATTTCCCTTCATGCAGCCAGGTTCAGCAGCTGGTACTGGGGCTCGGTGAAATCGCTCCTGCTTCCTGGCCGATATGAAGCTGCTCCTGTACCTCGGCAGGTGTATCCTCTGCACAGAGGTTAAAACGCAGCTTGCTGGGGTGTCCTCAGCATGCCACGATGCCGCTCCGTCGCGGGACGCTGTGTAATGGCGTCACTGTCTACACAGCAGTGGTGGATTCAATAGGGAAGTTTGAACAGTCTTACAAAGTCTCTCACAAGTGTCCAAAACAGTACACAGGATGAAATAAAAACAGGACAGGCCAATACATAGACAAAGGCCAATGTAAGCAGATATAAGGCAATAGAATGTTACATCCAACTAGTTTCGTAGAATTAACTACTTCTTCAGGGATAATAATTAGGCCATTACCCAGAGGTCTTAAATACCTCACATAGATACCTTATTGGTCAACCAATTAGGGATAGACCAATCATCTATAATAGGTAATGGTCTGCGTGATAGGGAAGATGTGTAGTTTACTTTTAAAACAACATCTTTATTAACAGAAAAAACAAACAAAAAAAAAAAACAATACCTATTTAATATAAACTTACATATAGACAAAACCTAGCATAAATAATTAAAAACATGCTGGAATAAAAGAAACACAATATTAGTCGACTTAAAATAGACACCATCATTACTTGCATAAAAAGATGTAACTAGAAAAAAGCGTAGGATAAAGAAAGGAAAACAGAGATACAGAGATAAATGATACATCCCCTAGGTACAGAGGGGTGGTGAGCTAAAGATTCAATAAAGTGCCCAAATATCCACATCCTCATTTAACCCCTTAGGGGACATAGTATCTAACTTATGTATCCAATATGTCTCTTTAGAAGACAATGTTTTAACTCTGTCCCCTCCTCTTCTATTTACAGGAATCAACTGAATCCCCTTAAAAGTGAGACTTGACGGATCTTTATTATGGTGTATCAGGAAGTGTCTAGATACACTATGTTTTTCAAAACCATTTTTAATATTTCTGACATGTTCCTGAATCCGAACTTTAAGGCTTCAGCCTCCTCCCGACGTCGGCTCGCACCCGTTACGGGTTGCCGTGCTCTCGGTGGCCTCCGCTGCATGCTCCGCCACCACCGGTCAGAGCACACGGACAGGAGAGAGGCGCCTTCTGGACCGGTGGGAGTGCGGAGACTGGACGGAGGTGGCTGGTGTCCGCCGGGGGGGGGAACGGGCGGGTCCTCACTGCAGTTGTTGTGGGTGCCCGAGGACATTTGTGTGTGTGTGTGTGAGAGTATGTGTGTATGTGTGTGACACTGGGTGTGTGTGTGTGACACTTGGTGTTTGTGTGTGTGTGTGTGTGTGTGTGTGAGTGACACTGTGTGTGTGAGTGACACTGTGTGTGTGTGAGTGATTCTGGGTGTGTGTGTGACACTGTGTGTGTGACACTGTGTGTGTGTGACACTGTGTGTGTGTATGTGACACTGTGTGTGTGTATGTGTCTCACTGGATTTGTGTGTGTGGCACTGTGTGTGTCTCACGGTGTGTGTGGCACTGTGTGCTGCGCCGGGGGGGGGGGGGGGAGGACCGGAACTGCGCAGAGGGGTGGGAAGGACCACATCTGCTCATGGGTGGGGGGCGGCGGAGATAGACGAGGGGAACGGGGTTGGGGGTTGGCGAGAGGAAGGAGGCGGGAGGTTTTGGTCCCGCCCAGCACCGTGTACCTCAGCTAGTTTGAATAAACTTAAGAAAAACATTACTTAAAAGATATTACATATCAATTTAAAAAACAAATCACTTCCTTTATTGTATTGAGAAAATAATAATGTGTGTACATACAGTTATGCATATATATATTCATGTAGATGTATCAGTACCGTGTTAGCCGAGCTTCAGTAATCAAAAAATAAATACAGTAGATGATACCGTTCTGTGGCTAACGAAATGCTTTTATTTGTGCGAGCTTTCGAGATACACTGATCTCTTCTTCCGGCGATGTTGCAATGAATGAAGCAAAAGGTTACTTAGTAACCTTTTGCTTCATTCATTGTAACATCGCCGGAAGAAGAGATCAGTGTATCTCGAAAGCTCGCACAAATAAAAGCATTTCGTTAGCCACAGAACGGTATCATCTATTTATTTTTTGATTATATACACTGGCGACACACTTTATTCGAGCTCGGCTAGTCCCACGAATTCGGGTATACCCGGGTGTATTGAGGTTTGTGACTGTTTTCTGCCCGAGTGCATTGAGGTATTTTCCAGGCAGGGATTGAAGCATTTTATTCCTGCTGGCTGCAATACTGCACAGTATATATATATATACTGCATTACAATTCATGAATTTATGCCATCTGGTAGACACGCGAAGCATTGCAGCCTATTAAATCCTAATCATTATCATTTAACAGATCAGCCGCCTGTCAGCCAGGCATGAACCCAGGCTGGGAAGGCAAACACAACGGGGCTTGTCAGAGGTGAGGAGCGGCGCATTCCAGGTATCTGCCAGGTACATACTGGGTATTTGCTCGAATAAAGTGTGTCGGTGCAGTATATATATATTTATATGTATGTATGTATGTGTGTATATATATATATATATATATATATATATACAGTGCTTGACAAATCACCCAAAAATCTACTCGCCGAACCAAAAAATCTACTCGCCACCTAGTCCCGCCCCAAACCCCGCCTCTAGTCCCACCCCCAACCCCGCCTCTAATCCCGCCCCCAGACCCGCATTTAGAAAAACCATAAATGAAATAAATTGAATAAATTCCTAGTAAGAACATTCGTTTTTGACATAAGTTTATTTATTGTATTACATTATACTACAATTAGTCCTTGTGTGTATAAATGTCGAATCTAGAAAAAAAAGCCAGATGTGAAGGACTAGTTTCCTGCACCCCTTAACTAGTGCCTGGATGCCCCCGCTTTACAATATTTAAAGCAGCAATCCCGCCTGGGATCTTACCTGATCCGCAGACCCTCAATGTCCAGGTACCTCATTCCCGCAATGTTATACATTGGAGGGGAGGTGTTCCCTACCTGTCTTCTGGGTTACGGGGAATTCCGATGTCTTCTGTGTGAAGCTCGAGAGTTAGATCTGGAAGAAAGCAGTATAGGTTATTTCGGTGTTGTATAGGGCAGTTAAGATATACAGGGTAAATAAAATATCCAGATTGTGAGAGAGGGTGAGACAGAGAGAGGGTGAGACAGAGAGAGGGTGAGACAGAGAGAGGGTGAGACAGAGAGAGGGTGAGACAGAGAGAGGGTGAGACAGAGAGAGGGTGAGACATAGAGAGGGTGAGACAGAGAGAGGGTGAGAGAGACGGAGAGAGAGGGTGAGTGAGACGGAGAGAGAGGGTGAGAGAGACGGAGAGAGAGGGTGAGAGAGACGGAGAGAGAGGGTGAGAGAGACGGAGAGAGAGGGTGAGAGAGACGGAGAGAGAGGGTGAGAGAGACGGAGAGAGAGGGTGTGAGAGTGAGAGAGAGTGTGAGAGTGAGAGAGAGTGTGAGAGTGAGAGAGAGTGAGAGAGAGTGTGAGAGTGAGAGAGAGTGTGAGAGTGAGAGAGAGTGTGAGAGTGAGAGAGAGTATGAGACGGAGAGAGGGTGAGAGAGGGGGAGAGAGGGTGAGAGACGGAGAGAGGGTGAGAGACGGAGAGAGGGTGAGAGACGGAGAGAGGGTGAGAGACGGAGAGAGGGTGAGAGACGGAGAGAGGGTGAGAGACGGAGAGAGGGTGAGAGACGGAGAGAGGGTGAGAGACGGAGAGAGGGTGAGAGACGGAGAGAGGGTGAGAGACAGAGAGAGGGTGACTGTGGGGGGATGGGTTGACTGGGTGGGGTGATTGGGGGTGTGGGGTGACTCGGTGGGGTGATTGGGGGGGTGGTGTGACTGACTGGTTGATTGGGTGGGGTGACGGGGTGTCTGACTGGGTGGGGATTACTGACTGTCTGACTGGGTGGGTCACTGGGTGACTTGGCGACTGGGCAGGCGGTGGGATGACTGACATTTTACTAACTGGGTGGGGGGGGTATTACTGACTGGGTGGGGGGGGGGGTATGACTGACTGGGTGGGGGGGAGTATGACTGACTGGGTGTGGGGGGGTATGACTGACTGGGTGGGGGGGGGGTATGACTGACTGGGTGGGGGGGTATGACTGACTGGGTGGGGGGGTATGACTGACTGGGTGTGGGGGGGTATTACTGACTTTATGACTGACTGGGTGGGGGGGGGGGTATGACTGACTGGGTGGGGGGGGAGTATGACTGACTGGGTGTGGGGGGGTATGACTGACTGGGTGGGGGGGGGGTATGACTGACTGGGTGGGGGGGGTATGACTGACTGGGTGGGGGGGGGGTATGACTGACTGGGTGTGGGGGGGTATTACTGACTTTATGACTGACTGGGTGGGGGGGTGACTTACTGACTGAGTGGATGGGTGATTGAGTGGGTGACTGAGTGGGTGGGTGACTGACTGGGTGGGTGGGTAGGTGACTGACTGGGTGGGTGACTGACTAGGTGGGTGGTGGGTGACTGACTGGGTGAGTGGGTAGGTGACTGACTGGGTGGGTGGTGGGTAGGTGACTGACTGGATGGGTGGAGGGTGGGTGACTGACTGGGTGGGTGGTGGGTGGGTGACTGACTGGGTGGGTGAATGGGTGGGTGGTTAGGTGACTGACTGACTGGGTGGGTAGGTGACTGACTTTGGTAGGTGACTGACTGGGTGGGTAGGTGACTGACTGACTGACTGGGTGGGTGGGGGGGGTGACTGACTGACTGACTGGGTGGGTGGGGGGGGTGACTGACTGACTGACTGGGTGGGTGGGGGGGGGTGACTGACTGACTGGGTGGGTGGGGGGGATGACTGGATAGGTAGGTGACTGACTGGGTGGGCGACTGACTGCCTGGGAGCATTTAGCCCCCCCCCCCCCCAGCCTGTCTCTCTCTTCTCCCCCCCCCCAGTCTCTCTCTCAGTCCTCTCCCCACTCCAGCCTGTCTCTCTCTCTGCTCTCTCCCCAGTCCAGCCTGTCTCCCCCTTGCATCTCTATTCACCCCCCCCTCCTCCCCCAACTCCGTTCACCCCCCCTTACCTCCGTTCACCCCCCCCCTCTTACCTCCGTTCACCCCCCCCTTACCTCAGTTCACCCCCCCCCTTACCTCCGTTCACTCCACCCTTGCATCACCGTTCACCTCTCCTGCACATCGCCCGCCCCGCGCGGCCTAAACGGGAGGCCGCAGCAAGAGCAGAGCGAGGCGCCTGCTGCAGGGGGGAATAGATCTGGGACCCGGCAGCCCGACATGGCGCTGGTGGCACCGGGTTCGGTCCACCGCAGCCTCCCGGTCCGGCAGAGGGTGGTGTGCGTCCCCTCCCCTCCGGTACCTGCTCGGGCCCGGCCCACTGCAGCTTCCCGGTCCGGCAGAGGGTGGTGTGCGTCCCCTCCCCCCCGGTACCTGCTCGGGCCCGGCCCACTGCAGCTTCCCGGTCCGGCAGAGGGTGGTGTGCGTCCCCTCCCCCCCGGTACCTGCTCGGGCCCGGCCCACTGCAGCTTCCCGGTCCGGCAGAGGGTGGTGTGCGTCCCCTCCCCCCCGGTACCTGCTCGGGCCCGGCCCACTGCAGCTTCCCGGTCCGGCAGAGGGTGGTGTGCGTCCCCTCCCCCCCGGTACCTGCTCGGCCCCGGCCCACTGCAGCCTCCCGGTCCGGCAGAGGGTGGTGTGCGGTCCCCCCCCCCCCGGTACCTGCTCGGGCCCGGCCCACTGCAGCCTCCCGGAATAGCCGCAGCTCTGCAGGGGATGGTGTAAGTGTGCGTCCCCCCTTCCCCCGGTACCTGATCGGGCCCGGCACACCGCAGCCTCCCGTGATATAGCAGCCCCAGCTCTCACACACACCACACACACACCACACACACACCACACACACACCACACACACACCACACACCACACACACACCACACACACACCACACACACACACAGACACTACAAGAAACGGAGCCGGGAGTCCACTCACCAGAGGTATGTGGGTATCTGGGACTGCGGGCGACATCGAGGTCTGCGGGTGACATCTGGGGGCATTGGGGGAAATTTAGTATGTGGGGACATCCGCATGGGAAACGTGGCCGGACGGGGACGCGCTGGATCCAGCAGTCAACTTTGCTTGCGCGCGCGCGCTGGGGACGGAAGTGAGAGCCCCTGGCAGCAAGCGGGGATCATAGGCAGGGGAGGGGGGAGAGAGAGGCTGACCCAGAGCTGCCAGCCGGTCCTCTTCCCCACGTCAGACCAATCAGGGAGAGGAATTTTTTATTTATTTATTTATTTAAAAAAAAAAAATTTGAAAATTTTGGCGCGAGCAGGGGAATTAATAGAGCCGCAGCACGGCTCGCCAGCGGCCTAAATCCACTCGCAACGGGCGAGTTGTTATCATTATTTGTCGAGCACTGTATAGATATATATATATATATATATATATATATATATCTATACAGTGTTTGACAAACCTATACATTTGCACGCCCCGGGCGAGTGGATTTAACATCTTAGCGAGCTCCTATTGGCCCAAGCAGCACACGTGTGGTACTAGGTGGCGAGTAGATTTTTTGGTTATTTGTCAACCACTGTATATATATATATAAAAAAAAAAACGAGCTGTACATATACCTCTACATCTCTCTCTCTCTCTACATCTCTCTCTACCCCTCTCTACCCCTCTCTCTCTCTACCTCTCTCTCTCTCTCTCTCTACCTCTCTCTCTCTTGCTACCTCTCTCTCTCTCTACCTCTCTCTCTACCACTCTCTCTCTCTACCTCTCTCTCTCTCTACTGTACCTCTCTCTCTACACCTCTCTCTCTACACCTCTCTCTCGCTACACCTCTCTCTCTCTACACCTCTCTCTCGCTACACCTCTCTCTCTCTACACCTCTCTCTCTCTACACCTCTCTCTACACCTCTCTCTCTCTACACCTCTCTCTCTCTACACCTCTCTCTCTCTCTACAACTCTTTCTCTCTCTACACCTCTCTCTCTCTCTACACCTCTCTCTCTCTACACCTCTTTTTCTCTCTCTCTCTCTCTCGACCCGCGGCACGGGCGGCCGCACGAGCGTTCCCCACCAGCAGGGGAATCCTCCCGAGCCGGGCCCAGTCCCCCCTCACGGCACAGCTCACTACACGCTGTGACGCGTCAGCCGGCAGGGGATTCAAGAGAATTGTAATCCCAAGCTGCGACATGTCATGAGTTCCAAGATGGCCGGCGTCACATGGTATTTCAGCCAATCAGATTGTGGAATTGGTTCCCACGATCTGATTGGCTGAAATACCATGTGACGGCGGCTTCGTGACGTCATCTTAAAGGCAAATGAAGCACAGCCATTCTGATTGGCTGGCATCATTCCCTTTAAGTGACGTCATGTAAAAAAAAAATTAAAGTCAGAATATGGTTTTAACAGCCAATCAGATGGCTGAAAACCATTTTGAGGCTAAATGTGACGTTACAAGCCCTATTTAAGGCCGTGACGCCTCATTTGAGCCCAAGAAGCCGACGAGACAGCATCGGCTGGGATTCACCATGTGGTTTTGTGGATTGACAGATGAAGAAAGAAGATAAAGAACAACAATAAATTGTTACAGATAAAGATAGAAGACGGTGAGTAAAGAAAAAAAAAAAGAAGATTTGGGTACCTGAGCCGGATCCTGATGGCAGATGGCATCAGATGCTGTTGGAGGCCTTCAAGATACGCGAGCTTCCTGTTACCCCGGGAGTCAGAGGGCCACTGCTTCTAATGGTAAGTAAGATATTCAATGTTTGTAAATGTCTCTTTTTACAGGTTTATTTTTTGGATGTGTTTTTTTATTTTTTGTGTGATGCACATTGACTGATAATATATTAATCTGTACCTCTTTAGGGTACAGATTAATACATTATTATGCCAATATTTGGGGGGCAATTCTCGCTTGTTATTGATGTGGATGTGATTGTTTGTTTATGGTTAATGTATTAAAAGGTTTGCGATTGGTGTTCGCTTGTACTTAATGTTATATTATGTTAGCTAATGTGTTTTATGGATACTTCTGAGATTGTTTTAATATATTTATTTGTATTTTAATGGTTACATTAATTAATGTTGGAGTAATTCATTGTGTACATTGGTTAGTGTTACTATTCATTTTGAGTTGCTTTCGTAATTAATTGTTTTGATTGGTTAATGGATTAATTAATTAAATGTTGATGTTGCGATTGATTGGATTAGCTGGCTACTGTTTGTATTTAGGGAAGTGTCTTTTTTGGTAGGTTAGTTGGCTTTTATTATTGTGTGTCTTGTGTATTACTTTATATTTATTAGGGTGCCCATTGAGTGCTATAGAGGCTTATCATGCCCATATTATTATTATATGGGTATGATGTACCACTATACTACTCAATGGGTATAGGGTGGGTATAGTCAGTGTGGGGTGGGTGCTTAGGCCTGACTGGTGGGTGAAGGGGGTGTTAGCCCTAAGGATGGGTGTTTAGACCTTGCGGGTGGGTAGCGGTTGGGTTAACCCCTTTATTAACTTAGCGGTATTAACCGCTAAGGTAATGAAGGGGTTAACTCCCCCCGCAATCCCCCCGCAATGCCTAAACAGCCACTAAGGGCCAAATTCCCCCTTCACCCACCCCCGATAGCCACAGTATTGTTTTGTACTGTATGTTTCTTACAGTAACACCTTCATTGCCTTAGCGGTTAGCCGCTAAGGTAATGAAGTTGCTGTACATGCATGTTTCCTGCCTCGGATGCATGCCAGGGGGTCCGTAGCTGTTATTAATGGCTATCAGCTCCGGAGACCCTCGGCATCAATCCGAGGCAGGAAAGGGGCTTGATTTTTTCTAAGTCCCGACCCATCGCAGCTCATCGAGGCCATCTCCCCACCAATTGTCCAACAATTTTGTGGTCTATTGGATTTGGGGAAAAACACATCAATTGCATTTCTATAGGATTAGGATATGTTGCAAAGAGATTTTTAAGCTTGCATGTATTGTTTAAATTATATATAGTGTGTTCATAAGTTGATCTAACCTCAGTTTAGTTAATTGTCCCATTTTTATTTTTGAGAGGCCATAAATGTTTTCGTTTTTGTGGAGAGAACTCCATTTTTATTACAATTCAGTAATTAATATTTAGAAGACTGAGAAACTGTTTTGTTATCTGCTCGGCACTCTCAAGGTCTTTTTGGCGAAACGCCCAGGCTGGCAAGTTGCCCAAAATAAACAAGCTCTGAAATTTTTCTCTGAGAGTCTTTTAAAAAATAATAATGCTGTCAGTGTGTACGGCACTGTGCAAAGAGCTAATATTACAAGAAATTTTGTGTGAAATCCTATACAAAAGCATTTGACTATAATCTGAATATGTGATATATTTTATAACTTTTAACCATTTATTTTTTCCATAGGTGTTCTATTTTATTATAAGCAGTAGTTATTGTTAAAATATTTGGAGAATGTTTTGCCAAAGTGGTGCATTTGGAGTCACCTCTTGTTTTTGGATATGTTCTAGGTATAGAGTTAAAGGACAGGTGATACATAGTTACAAATACAGTTACATAAGTGAGCAGGGTATATATTATATGCAAGGCATTTCACATTTTTAGCAGAATAGTTACAATGGAGTGTTTGGGGTGGAGGCCAGACTGGAATTGGCTAGGGGCATTTGTCTTAGTATAGTAATTGTTTAATTGGGAGTGAACACATTTTTGTCCATGACTTTGGAGAGTATTGTATTGTAGTTTATGACTTTATTTATATATAGCGTCAAAAAAAATGTACTCAGCACTTCACAAAGAATACAGTAGAGGGAATAATAATAGAATAGTAAGTGCAGCAAAATCAGACAATAGGAAAGGAAATCCCTGCCCTTAAGAGCTTACAATCTAAGGTTTCAGGGGAATTTACAGAGATAGCAGGTGAGGGAATAAGTGCTGTAGATAGCAGTGCTTGGCCACAATGGGTGGTAGGAGTTACTGTGTGTGGAATAATAGCCACGAGTGTGGGCTATTGGGATGTTTAATTTGTGGGGCAAGTTTTAAGGTTAGTTAGTATTTTATGAAAAGGTTGATACCATTTGCATCGGAGGAGATTACAGTGAGGCATGAATGAGAGCAAGTGTGTATTGGGAGAAGAGATATTGGTCTGTAGTTTGAGACAGTGTTTTTGTCCCCACTTTTGAAGATTGGGACAGCTGTGGTAGTTTTCCAGGTCTTAGGGATATGGCCTGCAGACAGAATAGAGTTGATTATGGAAGCAATTGGTTTGACAATGGCTGAGTCCCAAAGTCTCGGGAACTTAGATTGTAGTACAGTGAAGTCCACATTAGCTGCTCAGTTTTAAATATGAGGAGCATTAATAGGAGATACCTCTGTCTATATGCGGATGTTAAGACAGTAGTAAACACATTGATACAAGAATTTATTCCTATGTATAAATTATCTCCCTATGAGACACTTATGGGATGACTTATGACTATCAGTAGTTCAAAAGAACAAATTAAGGACCATCTATTGGTAATAAAACAATTAATAAGTATTGTATGCCACAAATATATTTTTTGAGTCTCTCAAGGCATAAGGTATGATAAAAGTGCACCCACACGAGACGGAGTTAAAGGTCAAGTAGTTCCTAAACAAGCATGCTCTTCATCCCAGATGAAAGGGCCCAGACTAACCACCAATACAGCAATTAAAGTGTCAAAGATTCCTGGATCCACGTGACTCACATAAAACTCATTCCAGCTCCACCAAAGACCAAAGTCATCTAAAGCACAGCCGCATCAAGTTAACGTCTTGCCGAGTCAAAACTCTAACCGTTAACAAACGAGGAAAATAAGACACCAGGCTGTGTCCTGATCTTATCAGGAACATTTAATTTTTTCAAAGACTCAGAACATTTCATTTTTTCAAAGCCTCAATATTTTTATTCTTTTATAGTGTGTATAAGTTAGAATTTTAAGATGTACAGACCATTGGGTCTGCAAAAGTATAACCCACAGAGAGATGACAAGATTGTCATGATGATGCTCTGCGGAGCTTTGTCAACAATACTCATCTGCCTGTGTTCCTTATAAATCGCAGATATCTATCACCATGGTCAAGGTAACACTACACTAATTCACCATCTCACCCACAAACATTACAAATTCTCAGTAATAGAATGTTGTGCTAATTCTCAAAATATATGATGGTAGAGATAGATGCCATTTTCTTTAGCTAGCAACAGAAAGGTCTAGCATTATTGTATCCATTTTTACACACTAGCAACACCAATCATTTATGGGTCAAGTGCCTCCAACAACCAGAAACAAGAGAAAAACACCAAATATTGCAGGACTGAAAAGTACTGCTGCGGCACAGTTTATTCGAGCATTTGCCCGTTCTGTGCCGCAGCAGTAGCCTGGCGCGCGCCCGAGTGTGACGGGCGCGCGCCGAAACAGCGGAAGAGCGCCCTCCGATCGGGGCGCTCTCCCTACCGCTGCCGGGTCCGCCGGGTCCCCCGGAACCCCCTGCCGCTGTCCCGCGATCGCGGGACACCAGGGCTCCCTCGGGGAGCCCCTGGACACGCGTGCAGGGGGCGCACGCTCCCGATGACGCGTGACCGCGCGTCTATGACGCACGGCACGCCGAGGGGCGGCCACTAGCAAGCCGGGAGATTTCCCGGCTTGCGGTACCGACCACACTTCAATAAAGTGTGTCGGTAGTGTAGTTTATGGAAAGAACAATTTTGGGTTAGTTTAGTTCCAAATGTAGGAGTTGGGTTACTATATGACAGGTTAATACATTAACAGATGTGTTAGATGTCTCAATCACACCACTACAGCTATTGCATCACTAAACCAAGAACAGGTTCAGATCAGGCTTATGGCCTTACAAAACAAAATGGCTTTAGATTACATTTTAGCATCAAAAGGAGGCGTATGTGCCCTAATTAAAGAACAATGTTGTGTTTTCATCCAAAATCAGAGTGGCAAGGTACAGCATGAGTTAGACAAGATAGAAGAAATTCAAGAAAGACTTAGGAAGAGAAGTTCACAGACTGGGACCCTTTGGGGCTGACTGGATTGGTAGGCTCACTAGGAGCAAATTTTTTGAATGCGGTAATGTGTGTGATTGTGATACTCATTGTCATCTATGTTTGTGTTACGTTTGTCAAAGGCATGATCCACAAATGTGCCACCCCATCTGCAGACATAATGCCATTGTTTGCAGAACCAATTTACAGAAGTCCCTTGAAGAAAGAAGATGCCAAGTACAATGTTCTAACTCTGGAAAAGAATTTGTCTGTCACGCCATACGAGATTATGACTACATTTGGCAGGCACCCTCGTTCACTGTCCTACACCCTCAAGCAGCATTATGAGATGATGGAGCACCCTTGTGCCTCCCAACGTGTTTCTGGTCTAAAATCATACCAATAATTCTCAAAAAACAATGTTTTAAAGAATCAGAGGAGGGACTGACAAAGTTGAGACATTAGGGGGTCTGGCATAACAACATAACAGCATTTAGGATGAAGCCATTTTGTGTGAATATTTCAATCCGCCATCTTGTCTTGTTTCTGTGAGTCTTAATTTCTGTGTTTCATTTCTGTATAAACAAATGTGTGAAGCAGAGAATGGAATGTTTTCGCTCTTAGCTGAATTTATTGATCTTTCCTCATCCAATCAGCTTCAAATTAAAAGTGTAAACAGGCTAGAAGTTATGAGAACCCGTGAGATAAGCTTAGATTCTTGCAGTAAAACTAGTTCTCACACAAATGCCAGGTGACAGAATAGGCACATCCCATTTAACCCCATAATGGTTTCTAGCTGACAGACAATTTATCCAATATTGTTATGTATTACAAAATGACATCAGCTTTAATATTGTTATGTATTACAAAATGAGGTAATATTAGTGACGCGCAAGCCCCCATTGAGGGAGGACACTTTTTAGTATTTAGGGTATAAATATACCATGTTTATTGTTTAGAGAGCTTTTTTTCAAAAGCTGTCTCCGTTGTGCACTTGACTTGAATAAATTCACGTGTTATTCTGTTTCAAAATAATCTCAGACTGTGTTTTTTATTTACGTTTTTTTCAGAGGGGAAGGGCATTCCAAAGGTGCGGGGCCGTCAGTGAGAAAGGTTCAAGGCGAGAGAGGGCTTTAGATACAAATGGGGTAGAAAGAAGACATCCTTGAGAAGAACGCAAGAGTCGGGATGGTACATAGCGAGAAATTAGGGCTGAGATGTAAGGAGGGGCAGAAGAGTGTAAAGCTTTAAAAGTGAGGAGGAGAATTGAGTGTGAGATGCGGGATTTGATCAGAAGCCAGGAGAGTGATTTCAGGAGGGGCGACGCGGAGACAGATTTAGGAAAGAGTAGAGTGATTCTGGTAGCAGCGTTTAGGATAGATTGTAGGGGAGACAGCTGAGAGGCAGGAAGGCTGGAAAGCAGGAGGTTGCAGTAATCGAGACTGGAGAGAATGAGGGCCTGAGTCAGAGTTTTAGCAGTCGAGTAACAGAGGAAAGGGCGTATCTTTGTGATATTGCGGAGGAAAAAGCGACAAATTTTAAAAACGTTTTGAATGTGAGAGGAAAATGTACAGTATGAGAGGAATCGAGTGTGACCCATAGGCAGCGTGCTAGGGCTACTGGGTGAATGATCATATTTCCAACAGTAATGTGGAAGGAGGTAGTAGGGCCAGGTTTGGGAGGAAGTATAAGGAGCTCTGTTTTTGCCATGTTAAGTTTCAGTCGGCGGATGGCCATCCAGGATGATATTCCAGAGAGACATTCAGAAACTTTGGTCTGTATAGCAGGTGTAAGGTCAGGGGTTGAAAGGTAAATTTGTGTGTCATCAGCATAGAGGTGATATTTAAACCCAAAAGATGTGATTAGGTCACCTAGAGAGAGTGTGTAAAGAGAAAAGAGAAGGGGTCCTATGACAGAGCCCTTGGGTACCCCCACAGAGAGATCGATAGAGGAGGAGGAGGTGTTAGCAAAAGAGACACTGAAAGTACGATGGGAGAGGTAAGAGGAGTAACAGAATAGAGCTTTGTTCCGAATACCAATAGTATGGAGAATGTGGAGGAGAAGAGGGTGGTCCACGGTGTCAAATGCTGCAGAGAGGTCGAGTAATATGAGCAGAGTGTAATGACCTATGTCTTTGGCAGCATGGAGGCCGTCGGCTATTTTAGTGAGGGCTATTTCAGTAGAGTGAGCAGTGCGGAAGCCAGATTGTAGAGGGTCTAGAAGAGAATAGGTGTTGAGAAGTGTAGCAATCGAGAGAATACAAGACATTCAAGGAGTTTGGGGGCAAAAGGCAGGAGGGAGACAGGTCGATAGTTAGAAGGACAGGTAGGGTCAAGCTTGCTGTTTTTGAGTAATGGTATAACGGTTGCATGCTTGAAAGAGGATGGAAAGGTACCAGAGTAGAGGGAGGAGATAAAAATCTGTGTGAGCATAGGGATAATAGAAGGAGCAAGAGGTTTTAGGAGATGGGAAGGAATGGGATCAAGAGGGCAGGTGGTAGAGGGAGAAGAGGATATCAGCAGTGACACATCCTCCTCCAAGATAGCAGAAAAAGAGTCAAGAAATGCAGGAGGAGAGTTAGGAAGCGGTGTTGGATGGGAGGAGGCACCAGATGGGATGTTCTGACGTATGGATTCCACCTTTTCCTTAAAAAAGTCAGCAAAGTCCTGAGGTGAGATGGAGGAAGAAGAGGAGGCAGCCAAGGTTGGTCTGAGTAGAGAGTCAAAGACAGAAAATAGTCAGGATGGGTTAGACTTGTACGTGTTGATTAGTGATGAAAAGTAGGTTTGTTTAGCCTGAGAGAGGGCAGAATTGAAACAGGACAGCATAGATTTGTAGTGAAGGAAGTCTGCTAGCGTATAAGATTTCCTCCAGAGGCGTTCAGAGGAGCGAGTGGAGGAACTCAGCATGCGTGAGTGGGAATTTAGCCAAGATCTGGGGTTAGAAAGGCGAGGACGGCAGAGAGAAAGCGGGGCATGTAGATCAAAAGAGGAGGATAAGGCAGAATTGTAGTTCCTGACAAGGTTGTCAGGGTCTGAAGCAGAACTGAGAGAGGAGAGGGAGGAGCGTAAAGTGGAATCAAAAGCTCTTAGATTAATAGAGCGCAGGTTTTTGCAAAAACGAGGGCTAGATGGAGACGGAGAGGGGGAGAAGCGGGAGAGAGAAAATGAGATTAGGTGATGGTCAGAGAGAGGAAAAGGAGAAAAGAGAAATCGGTGAGAGAAAAGTTTTTAGTGAAAACCAGGTCTAGGTAGTGGCCATCTTTGTGGGTGCTGGCTGCAGTACACTGTTGAAGGCCAAAAGAAGAGGTTACAGAGAGAAAGCGGGAAGCCCAAGGGAGAGAGGGGTCATCAATGTGGCAGTTGAAGTCCCCAAGGAGAAGAACAGGGGAGTCTGAAGAGAGAAAGAAAGAGAGCCAGGATTCAAAGTGAGAGAGAAAGGCAGAGGGGGGATAAGTAGAGGTAGGTGGGAGATAGATGACTGCCACTTGGAGAGGGAGAGGTGAGAAGATCTGGACTGTGTGAACCTCAAAGGAGGGAAAAGCAAGAAAGGGGGGAATAGGAAGGGTTCGATAACGGCAGAGAGAGGAGAGCAGGAGCCCCACGCCTCCACCTCTGCCATCATGGCACGGAGTGTGGGAGAAGGAAAGGCCACCATAGGAGAGGGCAGCTTCCAGAGCAGAGTCAGACTGAGTGAGCCAGGTCTCAGTTATAGCAAATAGGAGCAGAGTGTGAAAGAGACAGAAGTCATGCACGGAGAGAAACTTATTAGAGAGGTAGCGAGCATTCCAAAGGGCACAGGAGAAAGGGAAAGAGGAGGGAGGGTGGCAGGGGATGGGTATGAGGTTGGAGGGGTTGACACCAGAAGGAGTAGAAGTTGCATGTGGGAGGCGAGGACAAGAGCATGTAGAAATAAGGCAGGGACTAGGATTGGGAATGATATCCCCAGAAGCAAAGAGGAGAAGCATGGAAAGAAAGAGAATGTGAGGATGTTATTGGGTCACAAACCTGGGTGCCATATTGTCACACTTGGCAGCCCTATGCTTGTTCCCAGGGGCAGAATGAATAGCCCTTTTGACCCTAATATATATATATATATATATATATATATTGTGATGCCGTCACTGCCCTCTAAGGGCAAGAATAGGGCAGTTGTGGGACTTTACAGCTCTCATAGAGTTAATCCTTCTGTTAAGGTCTGTTCAGCTGCGAGTTAATCAGCTAATTAGCCTAGCCTGTATAGTCAGGAAGTGATGCAGAGATCCCCCTCCCATGCTGCCAGAAACACACTGTCTTAGAGTGACACAGAGAGGGTAAGAGACGCTGCTGCTATACTGATCTGAAGGCACACACAGACAGCCCTGTGAGAGACTGAAAGGAGACCTGCTGCAAGTACACTGGGTAAAGTGGAGTTTAGTTCTCCCACGATTAGTTAGGGACTAAGCAGTACTGGTCAGTACTCCTGAAAGGAGTTAGGTCTTTTGTTTCTGTTTTGTTTTATGAGTTAGCCCTGTACCTGCTTTGTACCCTGTAAATAAACCCCTGCTTAGAAAGTACAGTGTTTCCTGCCTTTGATCTGGACAAAAGATCCGACGCAGGGACTGAGACGTCACAATTGGTGGAGTTTAACACGGGCAGTCCACAAGGCAGTGAAAGTGGAAAATGGAGGAATTTCTGACCTCGCTTCAGTACAAACAAACAGAAAATTCAGCTATTTTAATGCGGGTGTTGCAGCAATTGGCAAAGACCCAAGAGGAGATGTCAAAATCCTATAATGAGAGTTTACAACAGATGACAAAGGCCCAAAACTGAATGTACAGCGGCGTTAGTAAAGCAGATGGCGCTGGCCCTACATCAGACTCTAAAAGAAGAGCAAAACGAGGGGCAACTTCGCCTACACCAGGAGCTCTGAGTGTTGGGAGAGAAAATTACCGCCCAGCCTCGAGTGGCCCCACTGGTCGCTCACCAGGTAAAAACGCACCTCATTCAGAAAATGACGATGGAGGATGACGTTGAGGCGTACCAGTCAATCTTCGAGCGCACCACAGTACGCGAAGGGTGGCCAGCTGAGGATTAGGCGGGAATAATTGCTCCCTTTCTTGTGGGTGACTCACAACAAGCCTATTATGACTTAGAGCCCGAGCAAGCTAAAGACTATGACACCCTGAAGGCGGAGATTATGGCACGGCTAGGGGTCACCCTCGCAGTTCGAGCCCAACGGTTCCATTCCTGGCGTTATGATATAGAGAAGACACCACTCTATCAACTCTATAACCTTATACACTCTGCAAGGAAGTGGCTCTAGCCTGAGGTATGTTCCATCACTGCAGTTGTCGAAAGAGTCGTTATAGACCGATTCCTGAGGGGTCTCCCCCGCACCATACAGAAGTGGGTGAGCCAGAGTGACCCCAAATATGCCGAACAGTTGGTCGCTTTAGTCGAATGTTACTTGACTGCCGAGGAGATGTCCAAGAGTTCAAGTCCAGATGAGTGCTCCGGTTCTCGCTTCCTGGAGGTCCGATAAGACTGTTCATCCGAAAAGGAATCCCCAAGGACTCATTGACTTGCGTAAAGGAGTAGGAAGCCCACAGAACCTAGGAGGGACTCTGGTCTCGTTGTTCTCAGTAGACTGGAGACAAAACACCGACCCAGTTTTGGAAGGTATATAGAGTGCTACAAATGCCATAAACTTGGACATGTGGCCGCAGTTTGCCCTCGGAACGCGGAACCAATGGAATGTAACTTTTCTGTGGGGCATGGTTCGCACTGGGTTTCTACGGTTCAGCACAGTTCTTGCAATTCAGAAGAGGACGATGAGGACTCCTATGTGGACCCACGTAAAGGACAACCTCCGTGTGTAACAGAAGCTGCAGGGAAAGTTTACCCCATGGCATCAGAAAGG
Organism: Ascaphus truei; assembly: GCF_040206685.1. Lineage (NCBI taxonomy): Eukaryota > Metazoa > Chordata > Amphibia > Anura > Ascaphidae > Ascaphus > Ascaphus truei. The sequence goes on along the minus strand of NW_027456574.1, from coordinate 145,946 downwards.
ACCAGAGGTGGACTACAACACAGAGCGCTTGGCGCAATCATCACAGGAGTGACTACTAGCCTTGGTATGACAAAGGCTACTGACACCGCCATAAGCAGAAATCCAAGTGTGTCAGACCAAAAGAGTGTTGACTGGAAACGGTTCTATGAGGTGTCCCAACAAGACGTTCAACGCCTCATCGGCAAGCTAGAAGTTTCTCAGTGAGAGGTCTGCACGTTAAAAACAGAGCTGGGTAAAGTAAAGCAGCAAGTGCTACAGGAGCGACTGAGTACTCAGTGGGTCCCCGCCGAGCAGCAGGATTAGCTGAAGGCCACCCTGAGCCTTACCCAAGCATCACTGGAAGCAGAATACGAAAAAACTAAAAATGTCCAAACCTTGGAATCTGAAAAACTGAAGTTGGATAAAAGGCTTCTAGAGCTAAAGTGGATAACTGAACACACGTCATAGCAACTCACAGCTATAAAGGAGGACAACCTCAAGCTGCAGAAAGAGCAGGAGAAGCAGAGAGCCTGCTCCATCACCAACAATCAGTTAACCCAGGAGAAAGAGGCATGGAAAACAGAAGCAGCGGCAATCCTAGCGACAAAAACTACAGAAATCCAAAATCTGAAGGATGCGCTGACACAAACCCAGAGCAAGCACCGGAAAAGATGAAGGCCCTGAGAGGAATTGAACTGGCAGCTGCCTTGAGCCAGAAAAGAAGTATAGAAGGACAGATTCAAGACCTGAGGAAGGACCTGGAGTCTGAGCGTGTTGCCACAAGAAGGCAGAGAAACAACAGCGTGACCTACTGTAGCGATCAAGTTTATTCGCCATTTTTCCCGCAATTGTTTGGGGCTTTTTTTTAAAGCCGCCGAACTTGGCCGCGTGCCAGCCGCATCTTGCGGCCGTGCGCCCGGCCGTTTCTCCATTCAGCACTAATGGCGCTGAACAATGGAAGCGCCTGCGGCGCCAAAAAAAAAAAAAAAGCCCGCGTTTTTAAAATACCCGCGGTGGCGGACGCTTTAGATTAAAGCTGATCGCCACTGTAGGCGAAGAGCTCGAAGCTCTGAAGACTGAGTGGGACACTACGCTGGACTCCATTATTAATTAGCCTAGCCTGTATAGTCAGGAAGTGATACAGAGATTCCCCCTCCCACCCCCCCATGCTGCCAGAAACCCACTGTTGAGAGTGACACAGAGAGGGTGAGAGACGCTGCTGCTATACTAATCTGAAGGCACACACAGACAGCCCTGTGAGAGACTGAAAGGGGACCTGCTGCAGGTACACTGGGTAAAGTGGGGAAAGAGTTTAGTTCTCCCACGATTAGTTGGGGACTAAGCAGTATTAGTTAGTACTCCTAGAAGGAGTTAGTCTTTTGTTTCTGTTTTGTTTTATGAATTAACCCTGTACCTGCTTTGTACCCTGTAAATAAACCCCTGCTTAGAAAGTACAGTGTTTCCTGCCTTTGAACTGGACAAAAGATCCGACGCTAGGACTGAGACGTCACTATATATATATTGTGACAGAAATCAGGGGATGGTAATAAATTCCATATATAGGGCTCCCAGGATACTGAACAGTTTCTGTCCTGTCTAGGCTGAACAGTGCAGCCTCATAATACATGCACTCCATTCCACAGTTTGTCTGCTGCCTGATTTCTGTCACCTGTCATGCTAATTAGAAATCAGGTACTTAAGACCTATTTCCTGTTTCCTATCCCCTCTCCCCCAAGAGCCTGGAGACAGGAAGGCTGCTGAAGTAGAGAGGGGAAGAAGCCTCTCCCCAAACAGGTTTAATCATTCTGTTCGTTTTGTCTAAGACTGCAAAGTTACTTATTTTGTTGGTGGAAGTGGACAAGCCACTTCCAACCCTGAGTCAGGGAATATCTAAGTTAAGTTATCGCTCAGATGAGCAGCTTTTTGTTTTGCTGTGTTTCTATTGTATGCAATGTGGCAGTCTCAGTGCCTGGGACTGAATAAACCAGGCATAGCCTGTTTAAAGGAACAGCACGTGACGCCTCATCATTTAACCTACCCTAAAAGACCGTGTTCTAACAGTCCCGGACAGACGGCGGAGTTCCGGAGTAAGCCGTTTGTCACATATTATTTATTTATAAAATATTTTACCAGGAAGTAATACATTGAGAGTTACCTCTCGTTTTCAAGTATGTCCTGGGCACAGAGTAAAACAAATAATACATGGTTACAAGTACAGTTACGTAAATGAACAAGGTATACATTATATACAAGACATTGCGTGCACAGTTAAAGAAAATATATATTATGAGCGTATGAAACAGTTACAGACCAGATTAAAGTGTGAGACAGCCTTAGATTTGAAAGAACTTAAGCTGCTGGTGGATATGAGAGTCTCTGGTAGGTGGTTCCAGTTTTGGGGTGCACGGAAGGAGAAGGAGGATTGTCCGGATACTTTGTTGAGTCTTGGGACCATGAATAGTCTTTTGGAGTCTGATCTCAGGTGATAGGTGCTGCATGTGGTAGGGGTGAGGAGCTTGTTCAGGTAGCTGGGTAGCTTGCCCAGAAAGTATTTGAGGGTGAGACAGGAAAGGTGAACTTTGCGCCTAGACTCTAGTGATGACCAATCTAGTTCTTTGAGCATTTCGCAGTGATGTGTGTTGTAGTTGCATTGGAGAACAAAACGACAAATTGAATTGTAGAGGGTGTCAAGTTTGCTAAGGTGGGTTTGAGGAGCCGAGCCATATACTATGTCTCCATAGTCAATAATTGGCATTAGCATCTGCTGTGCAATACGCTTTCTGACCAGGAGACTTAGGGAGGATTTGTTCCTGTAAAGTACCCCTAGTTTGGCATAGGTCTTGGTTGTCAGGGTATCAATGTGCATCCCGAATGTTAAGTGGGAGTCAAACCATAAGCCCAGGTATTTAAAACTAGTGACAGGTGTTAGGGTGGTGTTAGCGTTGGTTCTAATCAGGAGCTCAGTCACTGGAAGCTTTACAAATTTAGTCTTTGTCCCAAATACCATTGTTACAGTCTTGTCAGTGTTTAAAAACAGTTTGTTTTGGGAAATCCAGTTTTCGAGTCTCAAAAAGTCAGACTGAAGTATGTGTTGAAGGTCAGAGAGGCTATGGCTGTATGCATACAGGATTGTGTCATCTGCATACATGTGTATTGAGGCTGCCTTACAAGCTGTGGGAAGATCATTAATGAACACTGAGAAGAGTAGGGGCCCCAGAACAGAGCCTTGTGGGACACCACAGGTGATATCCAGAGGGTTGGAGTTAGAGCCTGAGATGGACACATGTTGGGATCTTCCTGATAGGTAGGACTAAAACCAGTTTAAAGCATGTTTCCCTATTCCAGAGCTCTGGAGTTTGTTAAGCAGGATAACATGATCAACTGTGTCAAAAGCCTTTGCAAAATCTAGGAATACTGCACCAGTGAGTTGTCCCCGTTCCATTCCACACTGGATTTCATTGCAAACTTTTAGCAGGGTAGTTACGGTGGAGTGTTTGGGACGAAACCCAGACTGGAATTGGCTAGGGAAATTTGTCTTGGTGTAGAAATCGCTTAATTGGGAGTGGACACATTTTTCCATAACTTTGGATAGAATTGGGAGAAGTGAGATTGGCCTGTAGTTTGAGACAGTGTTTTTGTCCCCACTTTTGAAGATTGGGACAACTCTAGCAGTTTTCCAGGTCTTAGGTATATGGCCTGCAGACAGGATAGAGTTGACTATGGATGCAATTGGTTTGGCAATGGCTGGGGCACCAAGTCGTAGGAACCTAGATTGTAGCAAGTCGGGTCCACATTGGCTGCTTAGTTTTAGTTTGAGGAGCGCTTGTGTAATCTCCTCTTCAGATACTGGGCCAAATTGAAAATTGTGGGCAGTGTTGGGAGGGGGTGGGACTGTAGGGATACTCCCAGGATGAGATTCATGTTTGGGGTTTGTGCTGCGTTTCGCTAATAAGTTAGTGGCACACCCCACAAAGTAATCATTGAATGCATTTGCAATGTCAGTGGGGTTTGTCAGAGTAATATCCCCCTTAGTGATATTACTTGGTTGTTGATGGTTAGGAGGCTGGAATATATTGTTGATAACCTTCCAGAAGTTAGCTGGGTTTGATGTATTTTGGTGGAGATTGTCAGAGTAATATTGTGCTTTTGCGTGCCTTTTTTGCCTTGTGCACATGTTCCGCATGCATCTGTAGTGATTGAGATACTTGGTAGTGCCAGTTACTTTGTAGCTTTTCCACAAGGCATCCCTGAACTGGTAGAGTGCTATAAGGTCAGGTGTAACCCATGGAAGGTGGGCCCCCCGTACCCTTATTTTGCGTAGTGGAGCATGGGTATCGCAGAGTTTTAAGAACTCGGATTGGAAATCGTCGAGCGCAGAATCAGGGTTGGGAATTAAATCGATTCTGTGCCTTGGGCAGTTGGTAAGGTCATCCAGAAACTGTTGTGGGTTAAAGTTTTTAAATGTTCTAGTGAGGAGAACTTTAGAGCTTGAATGGGGCGGTTTAATTTTCCTTACACAGTACACTATTGCATAGTCACTGAAAATATCAGGAAGGATGCCAGAGGATTGGATTCTGCTGGGGTTTGAGGAGAGAATCCAGTCTAGCAAGGAATGGTTATGCGACTTCAGGTTTATCCGTGTGGGTTGGGAAATGAGTTGCGATAGGTTAAGTGACTTGAGTTGTATCTGGATTTTGTGGTTTTTAGGGTCAAGCCAATTGAAGTTGAAATCCCCTAGAAGTAGCAGCTCACTCTTCTCATTCAGAGAGGAAATGGAGCCAAGAAATTGGGTGATATCAGTCAAGGATTGTAGAGGGGCTTTAGGGGGGCGGTAGATGCCAGCGAGCAAGATGGGCTTAGAAAAGGGGAGGCAGATTTTGCCAACAAGAGTTTCAAAAGAGGGTGGACTTGGTGGGAAATTTAACAGTGTAAATTGTAAGGTGTCTGCAATATAAAATAACACCCCTCCTCCTCTCTTTGACCTATCTCTCCACATATGGTGGAGAATGCGGGCAGAACACTAAAAGGTCTGCGGGTTAAAAAACATTGAAAAAAAAAAAAGTTTTTTTTCCCTCTCCAAACAAGATGGAAGACGTGGTGGGTGCGCTGGTACGCAATGTCGCTGTCCAGAAATACGCGAATGAAGCCCAGCAAAAGATTAATGCAGCCCTGCAACAGGCGAATGAAACCCAGCAACAGCTGTTAATAGCCCAGCAAGAGACTAATGCAAACCAACAACAGGCGAATGCGGCTCTGCAAAACGCGAATGCAAACCAGCAAGAGACAAACCGCTTGCTGAGAGAGGAGCAACAACGGTTCGCCCAGGGCTTACAGCAGGAACTCGAGATCCTGAGGGAGACTATCAGTAACCTTCCACTGGCAGAGGCAGCCCCGGTCCCGAAAATGATCAGGGCAAGCCACTACCTTCAGAAGATGGGGCCCTCGGATGATGTGGAAACCTATCTTCTCACGTTTGAACGAACGGCACAGAGAGAGGGATGGCCAGAAGCTGAGTGGGCCAGTCTAATCGCACCCTTCCTAAGCGGCGAATCCCAGAAGGCTTTCTTTGATCTAGAGCCAGCCGAAGCTAACGTCTATGCAAAATTGAAGTTCGAGATCCTCGCCCGCCTCGGCGTAACCACGGCTGTTCGTGCCCAAAGGTTCCACGTATGGTCCTTCACGATGGATAAAGCCACCCGAAGCCAGATGTATGACCTCATCCACCTCACGCAGAAGTGGCTACAACCCGAGATCAACTCAGCAAGCCACATCGTGGAACGGTTGGTCATGGACCAGTTCTTGAGGAAACTTTCCTCTGCCCTACGCCGTTGGGTCAGTCAGAGTGACCCCCACAATGCAGACGTGCTTGTGGCCCTCGTAGAAAGGTACAATGCAGCAGAAGAGCACCCGCAACCCATAGTCGTGGAGCAACCCCACTACCCAAGGTTCCAGGACTCTTCCAGAGACGGTAAAAGGGTACCGGGGTTAAGGGGGGCTGAAGAGCGACGACCGCCTTCACACAGCACCAGCAACAGTGGCTCGCACACTAAGTGCAACAGCCAACATGGGGAGCCGAAAAAAGGCTCTAAGTGGGACACAGACTATGTACCTAAATTTGTAAATTGTTATGAGAGGGGCCACACCGCGAAAGTCTGCCCACTAAATGCTGAACCCATGCAATGCAACAGCGTTGAACCTTATTCGCTGTGGTCCCAATGTATGGGCCCTAGCCCAGAGGACCCCTTGAATAACCATCTGTGGGCATTTGTAAAGGTTAATGGTAAGAGGGTTCGGGCACTTCTTGACTCTGGGAGCATGGTCACACTAGTGTCCGAATACCTGTTGCCCATTAAGAAGAAACAGGTAAACAGTTCACAAAGAGTGGCAATTTGTTGTATACATGGGGATAATCATGAATATTCCACTGTTGTTGTTTTTTTTGAAACAGAGTTTGGTTCTTTAGATTTCAAAGTGGGTATTGTACCCAAACTGGCACATGATGTGTTAATAGGGACCGTTTTTCCCCATTTTCTAAAAATGTGGTCCTCCTCTCAGAATAGCGCCCAGAGTTCAATAGCGGGCCATAACGAAGTAACAGAAGAAACAAATCCATTCCTTTTTTCAGAAATAGAGGTTGATGAGGGCCCAAATAAGAAGGGGGAAAAGGAGGAGTGCTGTAAAATTCCCTTCCCCATGGCTACCTTGGTAGGGAATACCCCAAATCAAGATGTTGAACAGGCACTTACCACCCCAGAACAGGATAAGACCCTTGCTGACCTAGAGGTCAGTCCTGGGAGTTTTAAGAAGGCCCAGTGGGAAGACCCCACATTAGCGGCAGCAAGGGGGAATATACGGGACCAGAATAGTACTCCTGGCCAACCAGATAGGTCACTTGCCTACCCCTACTTCGAGGTAGAGAATGACCTAGTATATCAGGTTGATAAAAGGAAATCAGTTACAACTAAACAATTGTTGGTACCACGGACATTCCGTAATGTAGTATTACACCTCGCACATAGTCACCCATTGGAGGGACACCTAGGGGTGGAAAAGACAAAAGAAAAGGTTCTCCGAAGCTTCTATTGGCCTGGGGTTCTGGCAGAAATTACAAACTATTGCTCCTCATGCCCAGAATGTCAGATCACCGCCCCGTTCAAAGCGTACCACAGCCCATTGGTACCCCTTCCCATAATTGATGTACCATTTGACCGGATTGCTATGGATCTAGTAGCACCCCGAATAAAGTCTGCTAGGGGACATAAGCATATATTGGTAATATTAGATTACAGTATGCCACCGAATATCCGGAGGCAGTTCCCCTACGTAGCACCTCTGCTAAAAACATAGCAAAAGAGTTAGTAGTTCTGTTTTCCCGGGTTGGAATTCCTAAAGAGATCTTATCTGACCAGGGAACACCATTTATGTCCCAAGTAACAAAATAGCTATGTAAAGTCCTAAAAATCAAGCATCTCAGAACCTCAGTCTATCATCCACAAACAGATGGTTTAGTGGAACGGTTCAATAAAACCTTAAAGAGCATGTTACGCCGGGCGGTCGATAAGGATGGGAAAAACTGGGATTGTTTGTTGCCATACCTGTTATTTGCCATTAGGGAAGTTCCCCAATCATCCACAGGCTTCTCCCCATTTGAACTATTGTATGGCCGACACCCAAGGGGCTTACTGGATATAGCCAAAGAGACTTGGGAACACGAGGTTACCCCTTACAGAAGTGTAATAAAGCATCTTGCCCAGATGCAGGACCGCATTGCTGCAGTCCTACCTATAGTGAGGGAACACATGGAAAAAGCTCAAGAAGCACAGAGGAATACGTATAATAAGGGTGCTAGGTCAGAATTTTTTTTCCAGGTGATAGGGTACTAGTTCTGGTTCCCACCGTAGAGAGTAAATTCCTTGCTAAGTGGCATGGGCCATATGAGGCCTTGGAAAGAGTGGGAGAAGTAAATTATAAGATAAGACAGCAAGGTAGGAGGAAACCTGAGCAAATTTACCATATAAACCTACTTAAGCCCTGGAAAGATAGAGAGGTCTTGTTAACCCTAGAGGTTAGCATAGCTGAAACCCTGTCCGTTCATCAGAAACGAGAGGTCCAGAATTTAGTGAGAAGAAACAAAGAAGTCTTCTCTACACAGCCAGGTAGAACTAGCGTAATTGAACATGACCTAGTCTCTGAACCGGGGGTCCGAGTTAACCTTAAACCGTACCGAATCCCAGAGGCCAAAAGAGAGGCTATAAGTTTAGAGGTTAAAAAAATGCTAAAACTAGGCGTAATTGAGGAATTCCAAAGTGGGTGGAACAGCCCTATATTTTTAAGCCAGACGGTACAACAAGGTTTTGTAATGACTACCGGAAACTAAACGCGGTGTCAAAATTTGATACTTATCCTATGCCCAGGGTGGATGAACTTGTAGAGAGACTGGGCAAAGCCCGATATTTCACAACCCTAGACCTAACAAAAGGGTACTGGCAGGTTCCCCTCACAGAAAGGGCAAAAGAAAAGACAGCCTTCTCAACCCCAGACGGCCTCTTTCAGTATATGGTGCTGCCTTTTGGCTTACATGGAGCTCCCGCCACATTCCAAAGAATGATGGATAAAATTTTAAAACCACATGCTCGGTATGCTGCTGCCTACCTGGATGATGTGGTAATCCATAGTGAAGATTGGCAATCCCACCTTCCAAAGGTCCAAGCTGTGCTCGACGCAGTTCGGTCTGCCGGACTAACTGCTAACCCCGCTAAATGCACTATTGGTTTGGAGGAGGCCAAGTATCTGGGGTATTCTATTGGCAGAGGGTTACGCAAACCCCAAACACTCAAAGTAGAGGAAATACAAAATTGGCCATGGCCAGTTACAAAAAAACAAGTAAGGATCTTTTTGGGATTCATTGGCTACTATAGAAGGTTTATTCCCAATTTTGCAACTAAGGCAACCCCACTAACCGACCTCACAAAAGCAAGAGGACCGCTAATGGTAAAGTGGTCCCCCGAAACCGAACAGGCCTTTAGAAGCCTGAAAGAAGCTCTCTGTGCCCAACCAGTGTTGGTCACACCTGACTTCTCCAAAGAGTTCGTTGTCCAAACCGACGCATCTGAGGTAGTGCTTGGGGCGGTACTCTCCCAGGAGTCTCAAGGTGAGGAGCACCCCATCCTTTATTTAAGTAGGAAACTAAATCCCCAGGAGAAAAATTACTCCATAGTCGAGAAAGAGTGTCTCGCAATAAAGTGGGCTGTAGAGACGCTCAAATACTATCTGTTGGGGAGAAAATTCCGGTTGGTCACAGTTCATGCACCCCTTACCTGAATGTGTCAAAACAGAGAGAAGAATGCTAGAGTGACCAGGTGGGTCCTAAGCCTACAACCCTTTACATTTTCTGTGGAACACAGCTCAGGGCACAAACATGGCAATGCCGACGGGTTGTCAAGCATGCACTCCCTAATATCCATGGTCGCTCATCCCTCGAGGTCTGAGCTGGGGGGGAGGATATGTGACAGAAACCAGGGGATGGTAATAAATTCCATATATAGGGCTCCTAGAATACTGAACAGTTTCTGTCCTGTCTAGGCTGAACAGTGCAGCCTCATAATTCATGCACTCCATTCCACAGTTTGTCTGCTGCCTGATTTCTATCACCTGTCATGCTAATTAGAAATCAGGTACTTAAGACCTATTTCCTGTTTCCTCTCCCCTCTCCCCCAAGAGCCTGGAGACAGGAAGGCTGCTGAAGTAGAGAGGGGAAGAAGCCTCTCCCCAAACAGGTTTAATCATTCTGTTCGTTTTGTCTAAGACTGCAAAGTTACTTATTTTGTTGGTGGAAGTGGACAAGCCACTTCCAACCCTGAGTCAGGGAATATCTAAGTTAAGTTATCGCTCAGGTGAGCAGCTTTTTGTTTTGCTGTGTTTCTATTGTATGCACTGTGGCAGTCTCAGTGCCTGGGACTGAATAAACCAGGCATAGCCTGTTTAAAGGAACAGCACGTGACGCCTCATCATTTAACCTACCCTAAAAGACCGTGTTCTAACAGTCCCGGACAGACGGCGGAGCCCTGGAGTAAGCCGTTTGTCACAATATATATATATATATATATATATATATATATATATATATACAAAAAACAAGGGCAGTTGGCACACTGTAAACTGATGATCCACTGATGCTTATCTCATATGCACACATGAACAGAAATATTTACCAGATGTTGGTCCGGGAAACAGTGACAGCACACAGCCAGGAAAGTACAAAAAAACTGTATTCATAAGAATGTACTTCTTATGAATACAGTTTTTTTGTACTTTCCTGGCTGTGTGCTGTCTCTGTTTTCCGGACCAACATCTGGTAAATATTTGTGTTGTATCGGAGTTATCACTGGCACTATCCACTTGCCCTGGACATCTGTTAGGACTGTGGCTTATCCCGTTCGTGATCGGGGGTTCCTCAAGAACGAAGCGCAGCTACTGTACTGGATGGTGGTGATTATTATCACGAAATGCTTTTTTACTCTGTACCTTTGTGAGTGCATTTTTTACCCCCCCTCTTCCCCCTACCCTCAATAAATTTACAGTTTTATACTATGGGGCGTGCGCTCTCTCCTCTCTCTTCTATACATATATATATATATATATATATATATATATATATATACAGTGTTCGACAAACATATACATTTGCTCGCCCCGGGCGAGTGGATTTACCCCCCGGGCGAGTAAATATTGGCCCAAGCAGCACACGTTTGGCACTAGGTGGCGAGTAGATTTTTTGGTGATTTGTCAACCACTGTATATATATATATATATATATATATATATATATATATATATATATATCTATATATATATATATCTATATATATATATATATATATATATATACTAGCTGATATACCCAGCGTTGCCCGGGATGAAAATATGTAATAGGTAGTATTATTTATAAATGGTGGAACAATAGATTGAGTATTTGTTGTAAAGGTTGGAGAATAATGTTGAAAAGAAAGATGGAATAAAATGTAATACGATGTTGTATAAAAATGGTTTATTGTAAACACACCACAGTACAATGTAGATTTTGGTGACATAAGTGATGTGAAAATGTGAGGCATGTGTCCTGCTGGGGTGTGAGCGTGTGTGAGGCGGCGGGTGGGTGTTCAGTACGGGTGGCGCGTGGGTAGTGAGTGCTGGCTGTGGGTCGGGGTCCTGCTAGGGTGTGAGGCGGCGGGTGTGTGGTGAGTGAGGGCGACAGCTGGTCAGTGATGTTGGTGCATAGGGGCAGGAGGCGGCAGGTGTGTGTCGAGTGTGTGGGGTGGGTGAGAGGCTGCGGGTGTGTGTCGAGTGTGGCGGGTGTCTGCTCAGTGCATGCGGTGGCTGTGTGGCGCAGGGGGGTGGACGGGTGAAAGGCAGAAGGGCGGGCGCGCGAAGGGGGGAAGGGGGAAGGGGGGAAGTGGGGGGAGGTGGGGGAAGGGGAAGGAAGGGGAAGGGGGGAGGTGGGGGAAGGGGAAGGGGGGAGGTGGGGGAAGGGGAAGGGGAAGGGGGGAGGTGGGGAAAGGGGAAGGGGGGAGTGGGGGAAGGGGGGAGGTGGGGAAGGGGGGAGGAAGGGGAAGGGCGGAGGTGGGGGAAGGGTGAGGTGGGGGAAGGGGAAGGGGGGAGGTGGCTGGAAGGGGAAGGGGGAAAGGAAGTGAAGGGGGGTGGTGAAGGGGGGAGGGAAGTGAAGGGAGGGAGGTGAAGGGGGGAGGGAAGTGAAGGGGGGAGGTGAAGGGGGGAGGGAAGTGAAGGGGGGGAGGTGAAGGGGGGAGGGAAGTGAAGGGGGTAGGTGAAGGGGGAGTGGAAGGGAGGTGGAGGGGGGTGACGGGAGGTGGAGGGGGTGACGAGAGGTGGAGGGGGAGGTGAAGGGGGGTGGAGGGAAGGTGAAGGGGGGAGGGAAGTGAAGGGGGGGAGGTGAAGGGGGGAGGTGAAGGGGGGAGGTGAAGGGGGGAGGTGAGGGGGGGGAGGTGAAGGGGGGAGGGAAGTGAAGGTGGGGGAGGTGAAGGGGGGAGGGAAGTGAAGGGGGGGAGGTGAAGGGGGGAGGGAAGTGAAGGGGGAGAGGTGAAGGGGGGAGGGAAGTGAAGGGAGAGGTGACAGGAGGTGGAGGGGGGGAGGTGACAGGAGGTGGAGGTGACAGGAGGTGGAGGGGGGAGGTGACAGGAGGTGGAGGGGGGGAGGTGACAGGAGGTGGAGGGCGGGAGGTGACAAGTGGAGAGGGGGAGGTGACAGGAGGTGGAGGGGGGGAGGTGACAGGAGGTGGAGGGGGGGAGGTGACAGGAGGTGGAGGGGGGAAGGTAACAGTAGGTGGGGGGAGGGTGACAGGAGGTGGAGGGGGGGTGACAGAAGGTGGAGGGGGGGTGACAGGAGGTGGAGGGGGGGGGTGACAGGAGGTGGAGGGGTGACAGGAGGTGGAGGGGGGCGAGGAGAGGTGGAGAGGGGGTGAGGAGAGGTGGAGGGGGGGTGAGGGGAGGTGGGGTGAGGGGAGGTCAAGGGGGGGTTAAGGGAGGTGAAGTGGGGAAGTTGAAAGGGGGAAAGGGAGAGGGGGAAGGGGGAATGGAAGAGGGGGGGAAGGGGGAGGGGGAAAGGGGAGGGGAGGAAGGGGGAAGGGGGGAGGAAGGGGAAAGGGGGGAAAGGGGGGAGGGGAGGGAGGAAGGGGAGGAGGGGGGAGGGAGGGGGGATGGGGGGGAGGGGAGGGGGTGAGGGATGGAGTGGAGGGGGGAGGGTGACGAGGTGAAGGGGTGGGGGGGAGGTGAGGGGGGGAGGGGGGAGGTTTGTGGGGGAGGGGGGAGGTGAGGGGGGTGAGGGGGGAGATGAGGGGGGGAGGTGAGGGGGAGAGGGGGTGGGGCAGTGAGGGGGGGGGAAGGGGGTGGGGAGGGGGGGAAGGGAGGGGGGGAGGTTGCCTGGGGAAGTGAGGGGGGTGCGGGAGGTGAGGGGGGGGGATGTAGGTGACAATTAATGTATCATGTGTCCGCTGGCTCCCCCTTCCCCCACTATCTGGCGTTCATCTGGCATTCGTCTGTCACCCCCCCCCCCCGAAACCATGCATGCGTCGGCCGCTCCCTCACCGCCTGCTCCCACGTGGATGTGAGGCGGGAGGCAGCGTGTTTGAAATTGTCGTGTCCGCTCCCACGCTTTCTCCCGGGCGCTCGATCCCCACTGACTGTAGCAGCCGGGGTGTGAGGCAGCGGGAGGCAATGCCGGAAGGAGGGGCAGAGACGCAGGGGCTGTTGCGCTGGGAGGGGAGGCACAGGGGTTGTTGCACTGGGAGGGGAGGCACAGGGGTTGTTGCGCTGGGAGGGGAGGCACAGGGGTTGTTGTGCTGGGAGGGGAGGTACAGGGGTTTGTGGCAGCGGGAGGCACAGGGGTTTGAGGTGGCGGCAGGGTTGTGCGCTGGGAGGGGAGGCGGTGGTTTAGTTACTTACCTGGGCGGGAGGTGATACATTCTGCAGAACCCCGTCCTTCATTCCCACCTCCCCTGCCTGTGTGTGTGTGTGTTAACCCACGCCGGCCAATGAGAGGTGTGCGGGGGCGGGCGGGCCAAAGGAGCCATCTCATTGGCCTGAGGCGGAGTGACGGGCCAAAGGTCCAATGTGATTGCCCCTAGGGACAGGACAGACAGGAAGACATACATACATACAACGGGTTGAGAAATATAGATATAGATATATATTTATATTTATATATATATATGCTAAGCGAGAGGGCGGACCCCGCATCCACAAGACTGATAAAGGTAACTAAATACTGACTGCAATAATATAGATACTTAATAGTATGTCAGTGGTGCTACCTGGGCCTAGTAATGTGTTAAACAGAAGAAGAGAAAGGAGCCCAAAATTATAGCACTCTAGTATACCATATGAGTATAAAAAAATACACAATTTATTTATTAACTGTCACAGAACAAATATAAAAGAAAGCATAGAATATTTAAAATCAGGCATAGATCCCCTGTAAGTAAAACATGGCAATCGCTCTCTAACATGCAAATCAATTAGGATACAATATCTCAGATGAGAAAATCACAACCCAATAGGGTCTCAAGCAAAGGGGGAGATTATACTACAAATGTAGCACATAGCTGCAGTATGGAGAAAATAGCTATATCCAACCTATCAAATCACCCACTACACAATTCATGGGAATAATATAAAATGGTCACTAGAAGGCTGAACACAGCAGTACAGCAATCAAAAGCTGTGGGTGAAGGACTGGGTTAAGCATACTCCAGAAACTGTCTGACATGAAACACATTCCACCTAGGCATGAAAAACACAGTGTCAAAGAAAAAGCATGGAGCAGCTGCTCAAAGTATAATTACGTGTCCCTAAGAGGGGACAGACCAGGGGATCCAGCCTACAGCACCCACTCCTACGCGTTTCGACCAGATGCCTTCAACTGGGAGCCTTGCCTGTATTTGTCTTTGTTGTTTGTCTAGTGTTTGTACTGTACCCATAGTAGCAGGTTGCACTATGTTTTATCTGTTGTTTGTTTAGTGTTTGTCCCTTTTGTCATCAGTTTGCACTATGATTTATCTTTCTGCTTGACTCCACATATCACGTCACATCCGGACGTGGCCACAACTTTGGAAGCACAAGACTAGAAGTGGATCTGTGTTTCCCGATTCAGCAAAGTGCTTCAGCGCGATGAAGGCGAAGTCTGCCAGCGATAGGAGCTTTAGCACAGGATTTACAGCATAGGAACGGCCTTTGGATGCAGGAGGTTTCAGGATAAGAAAAGCTTCAAGACAGCACAAGAAGGCCAAATAAGGGCAAGCACAGTTACATACAAGAAGATCTATGCTCCGCCACTTCCTGGGGGGAAGGGCTGACCTTAAATAGCATAGACAGCCAATAGGGGAAGAGCAGCACGGCAAGCAGCATCAAGATAAACAGGAGTCTGAGTTCAGAACCAGGCGATTCCAATAGCTGTTCAGGGAGAGCTTTGCCTGGAACCTCTATAGCCCTGTAAGGGTGAGTTCCAGCCAAACCCAGGACCGGATCCCTTCCCCTTTAGTACAATAGCAGTACCAGGCCACCGGATCTTGAGACATTCAGGTGAGACACTCCAGCTGGAGCGCACCCCACAACTCCCTCCCAATACACAAAAATACCCCCTGCAAATACAGACACCACTACAACCCCCAGAAACAAACACCACCACCCCCTAAATATAATTCTCCCTCAACAAATACAATTCCCCACCTCCACAAATACTTATTACCTCCCACAAATACACTGCCACACAAATACACTTACCACCACCCCTCCACAAGTACACTTACCACCCCCTCATAAATAAACTTACCACTCCCCCACAAATACACTTACCAACCCCCCAAAAAATACACTTACCACTCCCCTACAAATACACTTACCAACCCAACCCTCCCCCCTCCCCCACAAATACACTTAACCCTCTGTTCAGCTGCAGTTTCCTTGCGCCCAAAATGAACTTAAATAACACAGCATCTGTACACAGACACACACACACACATGTGATTTTATGTTGAACTGTACTAAATATTTTTTATTTGGATGCTTACTTTATTTTGTGTCTAAACAAACACAAAACAGTATATTTTAAAATGAGGGCTGAGTCAGACAAGAATAATAGGTCAAGCCAGAAACTGTATTAGCATTGGAAGCATTTCAAGATACACCGTGTGCATTAAACTGGTTCTATTTTTCACAGCTCAGACTTACAGTACACACGTCTAAAAGACCTGAAGAGTATTGTTCAGCTTATGGTTAGCAATGGATATCACTGGATCTGTAACGCTGACCATAGTCATCTGCATCTCCTGTCTGCTTTTCTACTCAGCTCTGAAGACACGGGGAAGGAGAGGAAATCTGCCCCCAGGACCGACACCTCTTCCATTCTTGGGGAATATATTACAGCTCAGGAGAGGGGAGCTGGTGGAGTCATTATTAGAGGTGAGTTGTGTTATATGGAGGAGTCAGGCAGGAATATTGTATAGTAGGTGCGTTTACCGGTATTAATGGTGTCCTCTGCCATTTGACCCCTAATGCCAGCAGCTGATGCTTTTTAACCACTGCACAAGTTCATTAATACACAAGCACATTGATGCACACATAGTACATACACCTTGACACACATAAAGAAAAATTATGCACAACCAGCACGCACATTAACACAATAATGCAAAACCAGCACACACATTAACACAATTATGCACACACACACGCTCTAAGGGGCAAAGATGGAGAACCTTATTAGAGCCACATAAATAATGTTCTTGCTCTTCCTGCACATACGTACATATAGAACGAAATACTCAGATAATAATATGTGCTTGTATAGCGCTGCTATATATACATAGCACTTTACAGAGACATTTTGCAGGCACAGGTCCCTGCCCCATGGAGCTTACAATCTATGTTTTGGTGCTTGAGGCACAGGGAGATAAAGTGACTTGCCCAAGGTCACAAGGAGCCAACAACAGGAATTGAACCATGTTCCCCTGCTTCAAACTCTGTGCTAGTCAGTGTCTTCACTCACTGAGTCACTCATTCTCCCATCTGAACATGCACACCCATTCTGCTGGCGTTGTAATTAGAATTGCCTACAGAGTAGCTACAACCCTTAATTCAGCAGAGTATTTCCATGAACTGTATAGTCCTCAATCACATTTGCTTAAAAAATATAATATACAAAAAAACAATAAAAAGAACTCACCAATAGCATTTCCTTAAAATGTTCTTATTTCTTATGGATTGCTGCCCAGATCCACTGCCTCCACCAGCAGGCTTTCAGACAGTACAGGAACAACAAGGGGCTGGATCAGCACTCAAAGAATATATGTAACAGAATAAAAGATAAAGCCAAAACTTACAGTATCAGTGAAATCCTCCATAAGGATGAAAAAATTATCCATACGGATTGCACAATGAAAGTGAATAGAGTCCAGCTACACTGTACTATAAGATTTTGCTGTATCTTTTATTCTTTAACATACACTCTTTGAGTGCCGATCCAATGGGTCCCTACCCTGCAGAGGTTACAATCTAATTTTGCCGCTCTTTGACAATGTTATTACAGTTGAGTGAAACCTATGGCAGTGTGTTTACGGTCTACTTGGGGATGCGGCGAGTGGTGGTGCTGAAAGGTTACCAAACGGTGAAAGAAGCCCTGGTGCATCAAGCGGATGATTTCAGTGGTCGAGGTGAAATTCCCACCATAGACAGAACCTACAAAAACTATGGTAAGAAATCAGCCTCAACCCCAATGATTAAACATCACCTAGTAGTGGATAGTTCCAGTAGGTGTATTGGTCCTTGAGATATGTGAGTTTGTTGTAACTTGTGTCACCTATTAATGGAGCGACAAAGAAGAGACCTGTGAGATTTGGGAAGCTCAGCACACATGAAAAAGAGACCTGTGAGATTTTGGAAAAATTTATGAAGAAGAGACCTGTGGGACATAAAAAGTCCTGTACATATGGAGACCAGATGCGTGAGGTTTGGAATCCTCTGAACCAGGAGTGGGAAAACTGTGGTCTAAGGGGTGGTTACCTGCGGCCCACGGTGCATTTTGGGGTTTGGTGGCGTCTGCAGCAGGGAGGGCAAAGGAGGAAGCGGGGGCAGGAGCAGAGCAAGCAGGTGGGGATAGAGAGACGATGAGAGACATGCAGGTGGGGTGAGAGAGAAGAGGGAGAGAGATGCCGGGGGGGGGGAAGATAGAGAAGAAGGAGAGAGAAGAGTGAGAGAAATTCAGGTGGGGAGAGAGAGAATAGGGAGAGATATGCAGGTGGGGAGAGAGAGAAGAGAGAGATATGCAGTTGGGCAGAGAGAGGAGTGATAGAGATGCAGGTGTGGAGAGGGAGTGAGAGAGGAGCTTGTGGGTGAGAAGATGGTGAGGAGGGAAGCATGCGGGGAGAAGCTGGTGAGGAGGGGAGAATGCAGGAGAGAAGCTGGTGAAGATGGAAATATGTGGGTGAGAAGCTGGTGAGGAGGGGAGCATCTTGGGGAGAAGCTGGTGAGGAGGGGAGCATGTGGGTGAGAAGCTGGTGAGGAGGGGAGCATGCGGGGGAGAAGATGGTGAGGAGAAGAGCATGCGGGTTAGAAGCTGGTGAGGAAAAGAGCATGCGGGTTAGAAGCTGGTGAGGAGAGGAATATGTGGGTGAGAAGCTGGTGAAGAGGTGAGCATGTGGGTGAGAAGCTGGTGAGGAGGGGAGCATGTGGGTGAGAAGCTGGTGAAGAGGGGAACATGTGGTTGAGAAGCTGCTGAGCAGGGGAGCATGTGGGGGGGAGGGGAGGATGTGGGGGAGAATCTGGTGAAGAGGGGAGCATGTGAGGGAGAATCTTGTGAGGAGGGGAGCTTTGGTTAGCTCTGGAGGCCAAAAACTTAATGTAGATTCTACATTTGGCCACGAGGGACCCTTCGCCGCAGCTGCTGGACACTCAGCTGCCGGCTGTATCGCCAATAAAATAAGTTAGCTAGCGGTCAAGTTTGGGGAATAAGGAGAGGGGTGTCACGGTAGCTTATGACAAGATATAATGAACACCAAATATCTGGGTTGAACTGAACGAGGCTTAGATATAATAAAATATAATTTATTCCTTAAATAAGGTGAACACATCAATATAGTACAATTAACAGACAAGAAGATAACACTTACTCAGGGTTTGGGGATGGAGAAGTATCCAATAGCAATTCTCCAACAGTCCAGTGACTTTCAAGATGGTATCAGAAGCATAGCTCCAGCACAACTCCAGCAATCCAGTGACATTCAAGATGGTATCAGAAGCTCAACTAAAAACTGTAGGGTTGACATAGTTTATATACCTGTGCAACCCTATTCTTAACATTGAACACAGCCTATTGGTGAACAATTATCTAACATGGAGACTAACAGACTAATCCATGCCCTCAGGTAACAGAGTTTGTTGATTGACTAATACTTAATCCCTAGACATTGGGTAACAATCAAGGCAGTTACTTTTTGATCACCGTGCTTAGGCTACTCAGCCATCTGGCCTTCATGACCTATTAGCCTAGCAAATGGCGTCTGCAATTTCAGAACAGATTCAAAAATAAAATACATATACACTTTAATATCTACACATATTAATAAGTGCCATTCTGGTGGACTCAGTGGGTCGACCTTTGCCAGTTTTTAATGCCTACAGTGACTCCACATATTGGCCAAATATGAACTCTCTGCGACCTCCCGAACTGGAGATACAGAAATGCACTTTAAAACATTAAAATACATTCTTATAATGAAAACATGGGAACAGGGGAACATACATTTTCAAGGTATAACAAGGTGCAAACCTCATCCCTTGACCGCAGTCCAGTTAACCCCTTGTCTCTCTGGTGAGGTCAGGGGATGGCCATGTGGGGTGCAAACCCTTTAATACCAGGCCACCCCCTTTCTCCCTCTAAACCTCCCCTTCTTAATGGGTGACCTGTGTCCCACTGGCCCTAACGGGGAGTGGGGCACTGCTGGCACCCTTAACGAACTCAGTCTCAGAGGGATAGTCCTGACATGAAAGTCCATCAGCATTGCTGTTTTCACTACCCTTTTTGTGCTGAATAGTAAACTCAAACTCTTGCAAGGCCAAGCTCCACCTTAGCAACTTGGCATTCTCCCCTGATGCCCTCTGAAACCAACTCAGGGGGTTGTGGTCTGTGAGGACCGTGAAAGCCCTTCCACACACATAGGGCTGGAGTTTTTTTAGTGCCCACACAATGGCCAAGCACTCTTTCTCAATGGTGGCATAGGCCACCTCTCTGGGGAGTAGTTTTCGGCTGAGGTACACAACAGGGTGCTCTCTACCGTCGTCCCCCACTTGGCTCAACAAGCCCCAATGCCATAGTCCGAGGCATCAGTATGTATGAGGAAATGTTTGGTATAGTCTGGGGCAGCCAGAATGGGGGCCCTAGCAAGCGCAGTTTTCAGTGCCTGGAAAGCAGTTTCACAGGCAGGAGTCTAGGTGATAAGCGCAGGCTGTTGCTTTTTAGTCAAATCAGTCAGGGGTTTGGCCACGGCGCTGTACTGTGGGACAAACTTCCTATAGTACCCTGCGGTGCCCAAAAATGCCATGGCCTGTTTCTTGGTTTTTGGAACAGGCCACTGAACTATGGCTTCTACCTTGGCTGGCTCTGGTTTGAGGTGCCCTCCACCCACCCTGTGCCCTAAGTACAGGACCTCTGCCATCCCTACCATACACTTAGTGGGTTTCAAGGTAAGCCCAGCCTCCCTGATCCTATCTAGCACCGCAGCTACATGTCCTAAATGGGAGTCCTAGGAATTACTAAAGTAGCAATGTCATCTAAGTAAGCTCTGGCATAGCTCTGCATCCCTCCCAGTAACCTATTGACCAGGCGTTGGAAGGTAGCCGGGGCATTCTTCATCCCAAATGGCATCACGAAAAACTCATAGAGGCCACTTGGAGTGATGAATGCTGACTTCTCCCTAGCCTCCAGGGTCAGTGGGATTTGCCAATAGCCTTTGCTCAAATCCATAGTGGTCAGATACCTTGCTCCCGCGAGTTCATCCAGTAACTCATCCATGCGGGGCATGGGGTAGGCATCTGACACCGTCCCAGCGTTGAGCAAGTGGTAGTCCACACAAAACCGGGTGGTCTTGTCCTTCTTAGGGACTAGAACTACCGGGCTTGCCCAAGGACTCTGGGATGGAGTAATAACCCCTAGGGTCAGCATCTCCTCTATCTCCCTCTCCATACTTGTCTTGACCTCTGCTGACACTCTATAAGCATGCTTATGCACAGGCTGCAGAACCCCTGTGTGCACTGGGTGTTTTGTGAGATGTGTGGTCCCTGGCATGTCAGTGAAGAGGGCCCTATACTTAGCTAGCATGTCCCTGGCTTCTCCCTTCTGCCTAGCACTCAACTGTGCCCCTATCTCCACCTGCTCCACAGTGTTTCCCTGCCTAGCATCCCCTAGGAGATCAGGCAGAGCATTGCTCGCCGGATCCTCCAGCAGTGGGCTACAAATGGCCATTACTGCTCCCATACTCGGTGGCTTGTACTCTTTCAACATGTTAATGTGATATGTCTTGTGCCTCTCAGGCTCTAACTGTACAACATAGTTGCACTCATTCACCTTTCGGATGACCGGGTACGGTCCCGACCAGGCAGCCATTAACTTGTTCTCCCGAGTGGGTTTGAGAACAAGCACCTGCTGTCCTGGGATGAATTCTCTGCTACGGGCATGCCAGTCATACCATTGCTTCTGCTTGGTCTGAGCGGCCCTGAGGTGGTCCTGGGCCAACCCCATGAGCATCTCTAACCGGTCTCGGAGATCTACTACATAGTGGATCACTGAAGCATCAGTAGCAGTAGTCTCCCCTTCCCATCCCTCACGGAATAGGTCCAGAGGTCCACGTACCCTGCGGCCATATAGTAGCTCGAAGGGGGAGAAGCCTGTAGATTCTTGCGGTACCTCTCGGTATGCAAACAGCAAGTGCTGCAGGTGAATCTCCCAGTCTTTCCCCTCCGGCACTATTAAGGTCCGAAGCATCTGCTTCAGGGTACCGTTAAACCTCTCACATAATCCGTTTGTCTGGGGGTGGTAAGGGGTAGTGCGCCGGTGCTGTACACTGCATGCCTCCCAGAGACAATGTAACAGTTCACTCATGAACTGCGACCCCTGATCGGTTAGGACCTAACTAGGGAATCCTACCCTGGAAAAAATGTTCAGCAAAGCTGCTGCCACTGTCTTGGCATCTATGTTGCCAAGCGCTACCACCTCAGGGTACCGGGTGGCCAAATCCACCACCGTGAGGATGTAGCGCTTCCCTGACCTGCTAGGAATCATAAGGGGTCCTATAAGATCCATCGCTACTTTCTGGAAGGGTTCCCCTATTATCGGTAGGGGTTTCAGGGGTGCCTTCACACGGTCGCCCGCCTTACCCACTCGCTGGCAGGCATCACAAGAGCAGCAGAAATTGCCCACATCTCGAGATGCCCCCGGCCAGTAGTAACGCTGTAATAACCGGGCTCGCGTTCTGTTGACACCCTGATGTCCCGCTAACGGAATAGAGTGAGCTACTCATAACAATTGCTGTCGGTACCCCTGGGGCACTACTAGCTGTCGCTTACCGGTCAATCCCTCCTCTATCCCAGAGTTCCCTTCTTCTCTATACAGGAGTCCCTTATACCATAGGCAGCGCTCAGTGCCCTCCCCTGCCTGAGATTCGGACGCCCGAATTCTCACGCCGGCCAGGGTAGGGTCTGCCTTTACTGCCTCCCTAAACTGGGCTCCTAATTCTGGCCACCCCCCAGTCATGTCATTGTCCGGAGAATAGGGAAGGGTGAGGGGAAACAGTAAGTCAGTCTGTGGTTGCAACTGATCCTGGCTTACCTCCCCGGGCTCCTCTGCGCCCTCCGCTAACGTTGGTCCCAAAGGCAGGGAGACTGGCGCCGCCGCCATTGCCGCTGTCTGGTTCTGGGTAACCGCCGCCACTGCAGCGGGTTTGGGCACTCGGTCGTAGGTGCAGGTCATCGGACCCAGATCATTGCCAAGAAGAACATCGGCATCTAAACCGGGTAAAACCCACACCTCCCGCACACCCTGGCCCTCCCCCAATCCAAAAAGATTCTGGCCACTTGCAGGAAACATGGCTCTCCGTCGGCCACAGTGATCTGTATCCCAGGGCCTGGGATCAATTCCTCTGGCCGGACCATATCAGGTCGGACCAGGGTCACTGCAGCTCCTGAATCCAGCAAGCCAACAGCTTGCCGGTCACCGACTGTGACCGGGGTGAGATGTCTGCTCCGGCCGTCCACCTGCTGCAGGTCCGCACTGAGATGTCCTTCGCTCCTGGCTGTTGGCACCGATGAAACTGGGACAGGTGCTGCATGGGACGTCTCGCTGGGCGTTGTCTCCAGGACCGGTCCGGAGTCTGTGGTGGAAGCCACCCGCACGCGGGCTACCGGCTTCGCAGCTGGAGTGCGTTGCCCCTGATGGGGTCCGCTGGAACGCCGGGGTTCCAGGCAATCTGGTCTGATGTGACCAGGGCGTTGCAGTTGTAGCACCGGCGCTCATGCCGGAGCTCCCCCGCCTTCGGTGGACTGCTGCCCGCAGGCGGCCTCTGAGTCCATTGGGGGGTATTGGCAGACTTTCTGGCCGGTGCCGCCGCCACCGCCGCCTTGGCTACTGTTTTGGCGGTCATCAGGGCTTGGCTGGCCACATAGTCGTCTGCAAGTCTCGCCGCCTCCAGGTAAGTCTTGGGCTTCTTGTCGTACACCCAAGCCCTCACCGCCGGCGGGCACTGCTCCATGAGCTGCTCCTGAAAGATGAGGTCGAGCAGGCGTTGGTAAGTCCGTGCCTCATAGCCCTCCACCCAGCGTATCCCGTATAAAGCATGCGGGTCACGTAGGTAACATAGGACTCCTGGGGCTGCCTCTCCTCCTGCCGGAATTTACCCCAGTAGGCTTCAGGGGTAAAACCGTACTGAAACAATAACAGTTCTTTCAGGTGTTCGTAGTCATCAGCATACTCATCTGGAAGCGCCATCATTGTCTGCTTAGCCAAGCCGGACAGAAAGGGGTCCAAACGTGCAACCCTATGCTGGGGAAGCACTTTGTACCGCCGGCACTGCGTTTCAAAGTTCTTTAAGAAACTGTCAATCTGGTCAGTGCCTTCCACGAACTTGGTGAGACTGTGCTGGTCCAGCTTGAGTTCATCTGTGTTGGGTTTGACAGGGGGGGCAATAAGCGGGTCTATTCACTGCCATAGTGATAAACTGCCGCCGCTCCTCCGGTGTCCCTCTGTCTCCCCACGCAGTAATCAGTGCCAACATTTCAGGGGTGAACGGACTGGTAGCCGCAGCAACAAGTACCCCTCCTGTTGCACTGCTCCCGGGAGGTGCACTTGTTCCCTCCCTGAGATTCCGCCGCCCCGGCACTGGGTTCCTTCCCTGATCTCTGGGTGGCTGTATAAAGGCAAGCTGAGCTGTATACTGAGGCTCTGCAAGCCTGGCTTCATAGTCACCATTTGCATCAACCATGTCTGCGACCTCCTGGTTCTCATAGGGCAGTCCATATTCACGGCACTTGTCCTTCAGCTGAGCTCGGGTCCACATGTTGAATGAGCCTTCAGCTGAGCTCATGGTTCAGTCACAGCAGTGAGGTGGTGTTCAACTTGTGTTAACTGTTGCACTACTGCGTGTTCAATATCTTTAGTCCCAGGAACTTGCAATTACGATCAAGTTCCTAATATGTTACAGTATCCCGCAGTATACTGTAACACAGGTCCAGTTCAAACCCGCCGCTTGCCACCAGTTAATTATAGAGCTTGTCACGGTAGCTTATGACAAGATATAATGAACACCAAATATCTGGGTTGAACTGAACGAGGCTTAGATATAATAAAATATAATTTATTCCTTAAATAAGGTGAACACATCAATAAAGTACAATTAACAGACAAGAAGATAACACTTACTCAGGGTTGGGGGATGGAGAAGTATCCAATAGCAATTCTCCAACAGTCCAGTGACTTTCAAGATGGTATCAGAAGCATAACTCCAGCACAACTCCAGCAATCCAGTGACATTCAAGATGGTATCAGAAGCTCAACTAAAAACTGTAGGGTTGACACAGTTTATATACCTGTGCAACCCTATTCTTAACATTGAACACAGCCTATTGGTGAACAATTCTCTAACGTGGAGACTAACAGACTAACAGACTAATCCATGCCCTCAGGTAACAGAGTTTGTTGATTGACTAATACTTAATCCCTAGACATTGGGTAACAATCAAGGCAGTTACTTTTTGATCACCGTGCTTAGGCTACTCAGCCATCTGGCCTTCATGACATATTAGCCTAGCAAATGGCATCTGCATTTTCAGAACAGATCCAAAAATAAAATACATATACACTTTAATATCTACACATATTAATAAGTGCCATTCTGGTGGACTCAGTGGGTCGACCTTTGCCAGTTTTTAATGCCTACAGTGACTCCACATATTGGCCAAATATGAACTCTCTGCGACCTCTCGAACTGGAGATACAGAAATGCACTTGAAAACATTAAAATATATGCTTATAATGAAAACATGGGAACAGGGGAACATACATTTTCAAGGTATAACAAGGTGCAAACCTCATCCCTGGACCGCAGTCCAGTTAACCCCCTGTCTCTCTGGTGAGGTCAGGGGATGGCCATATGGGGTGCAACCCCTTTAATACCGGGCCACCCCCTTTCACTCTCTACAAGGGTGTTTTAGCGTAAGTGGTTAGGATAAGGGGTTTTAGGGTAAGGGGTTTTAGGGTAAGGGGTTGCGTTAGTACTAGTGGTAAACATTAGGGATTTTTACGGTAAGGGATAAGGTTAGTGTCTTACCTTTGCGGCAAAGGGGCCAGTGGAGAGATGTCACTGCGGCAAGGTAAGTGGCGGTTAAACGGCAACTGCAACCTGGTCGCGGCAAAACGACTGCAACGAAATGTCAAAGACCGGGAAACCTCTAAAAAAAGAGACCTGTAAGGTTTATAAAACAATGTACACGTGTAGCCCCCTGTCCCAATGTGTCAGGGCGACTATGTGTGCTGCTATACCTGTGTGACAAACAGGAGGCCTGTTGGGGAGCCTAAGGTGTGTGTATCAGTATCTACTAACAGCGCCTCCACCTGAGAGGGATCCTTATGCGGTAGGATGGCCCCTCCCAAGACAATATGCCCAGTAATACACACACAAATTATGGGTAACAGTATTTTTGGAAGGTACTAAACAATAACCATGAACAGTGTTCGACAAACCTATACATTTGCTCGCCCCGGGCGAGTGGATTTAACCCCCGGGCGAGTAAATATTGGCCCAAGCAGCACACGTTTGGTACTAGGTGGCGAGTAGATTTTTTTGTGTGGCGAGTAGATTTTTTGGTGATTTGTCAACCACTGACCATGAACACACAATATACATGTACAGTATACCCGTGGTGTATTCCCCACAGTACTTGGGTGCAGGGGCACCAGTGTCTCAGTGTCCAAGCCATGAAGGCCTTTCCCACCCTGTAGCAGAACGGCCTGTAGCCGAGGTCAGGGAACAGTGTGTTCAGGGTAAATGAAAACGTTCAGTGGCTTTATTTCTCCACAGCAACATAACATGTCGGTACACTGTCCCTTTAAACAAACAAATCCTGCTCCACATTGGGAGAAACTGACTAACACAGCAGGCCTAGCTAGCAGGCTGGCTGGCTAAAACAGAACCAAACCGTAAGAGTCTTTTAAGCAGTTAGAAAAACAAATGAAAAAGTCTTACTTTGGTTGCAGTAAGAAGTTTGATGTATCTGTCTGGCTAGCAGCACATATATCCGTGTGCTCTGGTCTGAGAGAGCCAGCTACTGCCAGTCACAAGATCCTTTTCTACCTTCCTGGCTAACAGGTATCAGCTTACACCCTGAGTTAACCCTTATGAGTGCTGGATGAAGCACTCAGACATATGTCTCCCAGGCATATCTGATAGGAGTTGACTTCACTCTGTCACATACATCCCCTGTTTGTGTGTGGCTAGTGTCCCACATGGCTGAAGCCCGACCCTCCACTCCTTCTCTTGACAAAAAATCAGCATTTCCATGGTCCTTTCCAGGTCTATGCTGAATATCAAAAGAGAAGGGTTGGAAGGCCATATACCACCTGGTCAACCTTGAGTTTGTGTCCTTCATGGTGTTTAACCATTTCAAGGGCGCATGGTCAGTGACCAGGGTGAAGTGTACTCCGGCGACATAATGTCTCAAGGCCTCAATTGCCCATTTTACAGTGAGGCACTCCTTCTCAATGACGGAATACCTTACTTCCCTTGGGAACAGCTTCTGGCTGATGAACAGTATGGGGTGTTCAACACCATCAAATTGCTGGGACAGCACTGCTCCCAGTCCTACCTCTGACGCATCCGTCTGGATGATGAAGGGCTCTTTAAAATCTGGGCTCCGAAGAGCGGGGCCCTCTGACAGGCACTTTTTAAGCATGTCAAAGGCGTCTTGGCACTCCCAAGACCATTTAACTTGGGTCGGGGCACTCTTTTTTGTCAGATCTGTTAGGGGTGCAGAAATTTCTGAAAAATTGGGGATAAACCGCCTGTAATACCATGCTAACCCCAAAAGGGCGCGGACCTGTGTCTTTGTCTGTGGGGTGGGGACTTCCTTTATGGCGGCCACCTTGCTAGCTAGTGGCCTTACTATCCCTCCCCCAATGGCATAGCCCAAGTATTTTGTAGTGGATTTACCCAGGGCACATTTTTTTGGATTTGCAGTGAGCCCTGCTTCTCTTAAGGACGTTAGGACTGCCCTTAACCTTTTTATATGAGACTGCCAGTGTCTGCTATAGATGACAATGTCATCCAAGTAGGCCGCGGCACATGCCCTATGGGGTCGAAGTACCTTGTCCATTAACCTTTGGAACGTGGCTGGAGCCCCATGTAACCCAAATGGCATAGTGACGAATTGGTATAAACCGAGAGGGGTGGCGAAGGCAGTTTTGCATTTGGATTCTTCCGCTAGAGGTATCTGCCAATATCCTTTCGTGAGATCTAGGGTGGAGATATACTCTGCTTTACCAAGCGAGTCAAGCAATTCATCCACCCTAGGCATTGGGTATGCATCAAATCTGGATACAGCATTTACCTTTCGCAGATCCACGCAAAACCTCACCTTCCCATCTGGTTTAGGGACCAACTCGATAGGGCTACACCATTCGCTGTGGGACTCCTCGATCACGCCCAATTCCAACATGTCTATTATCTTCCTCTCTACCAGGTCTTTTCAGCCCTCTGGCAATCTATAGGGACGGGACCATACTTTTACGCCAGGTTCTGTCTCAATCCTATGGGACACTAAATCAGTCTGCCCTGGCAGCTCCGAAAAAACATCTGGGAACTGGTCACATAATTCTAGTAGGTCTGACGTTTGTTCTGTTGTTAACTGCCCTCCCATGGAACCTGATGGTCATTGTACGTACTACCCTTTGGAAGCTGTGGACCCAAATCCGTCTCTCCTTCCCGAGGGTGAATGAACAGCGATCTCATCTTTTTCCAGGGTTTCAGGAGGTTCACGTGGTAGATTTGTTTACCCTTCCTGGACCCTGGTTGAGAGATCTCATAGTTCACCTCCCCGGTGCGGCGGAGAACTTGGAAAGGACCCTGCCACTTCGCAAGGAGTTTACTCTCTGATGTTGGTAGTAGTAGCATCACTTGGTCCCCAGGTTGGAAGACCGTCAAGCGAGCATTTTGGTTGTACTGCCTCTCTTGACGTTCTTGAGCAGATTTGAGGTTTTCCTTAGCAAACCGACCTATCATGTCTAGGCGGTTTCTAAGGTCTATGACATACTGAAGAGTATTCTTGGAGGGGGAGGGCTCCTCCTCCCAGGATTCCTTCAGTAGGTCAAGAATACCCCGAGGTTGGCGTCCATATAGGAGCTCAAACGGGGAGAAGCCTGTGGATGATTGGGGAACTTCTCGTACCGCAAACAACAGGAAAGGAAGAAGTTCATCCCAAGCTCGCTTTTCAATGTCCACAAAATTCCTAATCATGGTTTTTAAAGTACGGTTAAACCTCTCTACCAATCCATCAGTCTGAGGATGGTAGTCTGAGGTCCGGACGGATTTTACCTCCAATAACTTCAGGACATCCTGCATTAATTTTGCCATGAAATTTGTTCCCTGGTCAGTTAACATTACTTGGGGAAGTCCTACCCTAGAGAACAGTTCTAACAGCCTGTGAGCAACCTGTTTAGCAGTGACTGATCTCAGAGGGAAGGCCTCAGGATATCTGGTGGCATAATCTACAACAACGAGTATAAATTTATGTCCCTTCGCAGAGGGTTCTAAAGGTCCAACCAGATCTACCCCAATTCTCTCGAATGGGACGGCTACCAAGGGTAGAGGGACCAAGGGAGCCGGCTTCTGTCCCTTTTGGCTAGTTAACTGGCATTCAGGACATGTCTCACATAGTTTCATGATGTCACCATGTATGCCTGGCCAGTAAAACCGGGACGAGATGCGGTCCGTGGTCTTATCTCTGCCCAAATGACCACCCCATGGGAGAGTATAGGCTAGGGTGAACACTGTTTAAATCAACCCCTTAGGGACTAGCATCTGTCGAATGACCTCCCCTGTTTGTGTAACCTTATTCACACGATATAGGATGTCATTCAACAGTTCAAAATGTGGAAACACTCATACACCTTGTTCATCCATTATCTTGTTGTTTACCTGTACCACCTTCTCATATTGTCTAGCCAGAGCTGGGTCTTCCCTCTGCCTCTGACGGAAGTCAGGAAGATCCAGGTCTGGCAAAATTCCCGTATCTATCTGTTCCCCACCCTGGTCATCCCCGGCCATGACCTGCAGTCTTTTGGGCTGACTAATGTTACCAAGAGTCCCAGCCTTTTTTAACCAGTCATCTTTTTCCGCATGTCTCTGTTTACGTGTCTTTTGGACGTGGTGTCTACGGGGGAAAATCTCTGGGGAAAAAAGAAACAAGTCTCCGGGCTTCTCCGGTACCAGAGAAGTAGGCTCCGTAGGAGTACAGTAGGGGCCAACAATGTTTCAAAGTAGGGCCAGTCTCGGCCAAGTAGAACAGGAGCAGGTAGCCAGGGAGCAACTCCCACTAGCAGGCTAGCCTCTTGATCCTGGATACGCAGTAAAACGTTCGCCGTCGGGTATCTCTTTGTATCCCCATGGATACATTCGATATTCCAAGGAGAGTCATAGGATAGTCTGTTGCTTGGAATTAGGCCCTCTAGGATCAGGGTTTTTCCAGATCCCGAGTCCAGCATGGCTTTTACTATTTTCCCCTCCAGAGATGCTGGGACTACCCACGGATTGTGGTCCCCTCTGAGGCAAGCTGTGGCAGTGGTTCTGCCATATGAACAGTCCATCTCCTCATCTCCAGAGGCCGCAAACTCGGTCGTCAGCGGAAGCTCTCGACGGGGTTCGGTGTTTGGACCTCTCCGCTGTTGGATGGGATCCTCCCTTCTGGTTGGTGGGGGTACCCTCTCCACCGGATGGGTGACAGGAGTCCAGGTTCTCAGGGAATACTGTGGGTTGCGGCCTCCCTTGAGTGATCCAATGGGCTCGGACCCGGGACGGGCGTCTCTGTGGGAGTTTGTACCAGGAACCCTCCGAGATGGGAAAGGTTCTTCCGATCAGGTTGACTGGATCTCCCGAGCTGGCGTGTTGTAGACCCCTCGATTGTCTGCTCTCCTGCCTCTAGCATCACCGGAAGCAACTGGTGTTTGCACAGACCATTCCCAGCTATCCTCTTGGGTGTCGTCGCCAAGGAAGTTTTCCGCCAAGCTGACCGCTGAATCCAGGGAAAATGCAGCGTGCCTTTTTACCCAGGAGCGGGAGGAGGGGGCAGTATCTGTATGAACTGCTCGAGCACAAACTGTTCAAGGATCTCTGTCTTGGTATGCTTCTCTGGTTGTATCCACCTGGTACATAAGTCTACTAAGCGGTGGGCTACGACCCGGGGTCGGTCTTTGTTTGCATATTTGACTGTCCGGAACCGCTGTCGGTAGGTCTCTGGAGTGAGGCCTAGGCGATCCAGAATAGCAGCCTTTAGTTTCTGATAGTCTATGGCCTCGTCTGCTGGAAGAGCCTGGTAGGCTGCCTGAGCTTCCCCTATGAGGAGTGGAGCCAGAGTCGTTACCCGGCGATCAACTGTCCAGCCATGGGCCGTGGCTACCCTTTCAAAAGTGAGGAGAAATGTCTCTGGGTCTTCGGTTGGCTTCATTTTAGGCAGCATCACCGGTGGGTTATTTGAAATAGCTGGTCTGCCTGGGGCCGGGCCTTCAACTAGCAGTTGGAGTAGCTTTTCTTCCCGCCGGGCCTGTTGCTCATCTTGCTGGGCCTGTCGCTCATCTTGCTGGGCCTGTTATTCAGCTTGTTTCTCTGCCAGCTGGAGCTGTTTCTCAAGGAACTGAGAAAAAAATTTCTCCATTTCTTTTTCTGTGTGGCCCTTCAGATACAGGGGCCGTCCAACATCCCACTTCTGACACCACCTGTGGCAGAACGGCCTGTAGCCGAGGTCAGGGAACAGTCCACACGTGTAGTTTCAGGGTAAATGAAAACGTTCAGTGGCTTTATTTCTCCACAGCAACATAACATGTCGGTACACTGTCCCTTTAAACAAACAAATCCTACTCCACATTGGGAGAAACTGACTAACACAGCTGGCCTAGCTAGCAGGCTGGCTGGCTAAACCAGAACCAAACCGTAAGAGTCTTTTAAGCAGTTAGAAAAACAAATGAAAAAGTCTTACTTTGGTTGCAGTAAGAAGTTTGATGTATCTGTCTCGCTAGCAGCACATATATCCGTGTGCTCTGGTCTGAGAGAGCCAGCTACTGCCAGTCACAAGATCCTTTTCTACCTTCCTGGCTAACAGGTGTAAGCTTACATCCTGAGTTAACCCTTATGAGTGCTGGATGAAGCACTCAGACATATGTCTCCCAGGCATAACTGATAGGAGTTGACTTCACTCTGTCACACACCCCAAGTGTGAGACAGTGCTGTCCCACGATGTGTTGGTGCACTTGTGGAAAATACATGCCCAGAACTCTAGCCCCGGGGGTCGCTGTGTAAGGCCAAGTTACGGTCAGTCTGTTCCACCGAAGATCCGCCTCCGTGTCGGGTTGCCTCCAGCCGGAGTGTCCCACCTTTAGATAGTCTCTTAGATGAGGGCCTCTACTGTTCCCTGATGCAGGCCACGCGCACCGTGTGCGTCCATCACCAGTACAAGGTTACTAACACTAAAAGGCTAAGGGGCGCGTCTCTATCTGAGGGGCCTTGCCTGTAGCACCACAGGCTAGAGATGGTCGGGGCCTAGCTGGGACCTGTGGGTATACTCTGGCCAAGGATAGTGGTGTTTCGCCAGTCTCCCTCAAATAATTCCGAATAACTTCCCGCACCACATCAGTGTTGGTCCCCAAGATGATCGGGTATCCAGGAGTTTCCCTGGGCTCGGGACATATCAGAGCCTCCACTTCCATAGTGTGGATCTTGCCAGTGTTCAGCTGCGATATGGGCAGCTGTACAGACACCACACCTTCGACGGGATAAGTCTCATTACTCAGTCCCCAAAGCTTCATCCTCTTGCTTGATCGCATAGGCAGGTGAGTCAGGTGCTGTTCATAGAATGGCCGGTAGATGATAGTCACCTGAGACCCAGTGTCCAGCAAGGCCGATGAGTATTTGGCTTCCACGATAACTCTTACAATGGTGGACGGCCCCACCTGACTGTGGGCATCCGGTTGGGGTGCTTCCTCAGAGTTATCCGCTGGGACGGGGTCCACCGTCGACAGAGGTGGAGTGTTAGTCAGTGGTACTGTGAGGGTCATGACCCTAGGGTTGGAAACCTTGGGGTTCGGACATTCCTTGGCAAAGTGTCCGCGTTGGTGACAGTTGAAGCAGGCATTAGTGAGATCTTTTAAGGCACTGTAGGTGAGAGCTAATCTTATGGGGAAAGTGGCAGTCTGTCAGTATGGCTTTTGGCGGTTAGCCGCCTCAGACTTTTCCTTGGTACTTGGTTGTTTCTCTGGAGTTGCATCGCTCTCTCCTTTTGAGGGGTCACGGGACAGGTTGGGGGCCTGGAACCTCAGGGTGGCCTCTTGGTCCTGAATTTGGTCCATTAGATCCTCAAAATTGGGATGATTTAAGGTAGAGATCGCACAGCAAATCCTGGCCACCAGGGGGTGTGTGAGTGACGCTCCTCACAAGAATTGCCGGGTTCTATAGTGATCTACTGTAGGTCGGTCTTCTGAATGACCATTTTGTTGAACAGTGTTCGCAACATCATCTGTAGTCGACACAAGAAGTCAGATAAGTCTTCTCCCCCCATCTGCTTGAGGGCATAGAACTGTACTAACAACACACTTGGATAGTCCTTCAGCCCATAGGCCTTGGTTAGGGCATGTATCAGGTCTTTAGCTTCAGCTTTTTCATGAGTCTCACGATACAATCGTAAAAGATTGGAGGCTGGTGGCCGTAGACACTCCATGATTCTTTGCCTCTTGACTGCTTCCGTGCATGACCATTCGGGCAGAACTTGAACTGCTTGATCACGCCATTCTTCCAAGGCTTCTTCCCAGAGCGGTGTGGACCGCAGCCCAGAAAAGGCCTTCAACTTCCGGTACGGTTTCACCGGAGCCAGCTTTTCTATCTTGTTAGTGTTAGGAATCTGATTTCTCTGCGCCGTCTGCGCAACACACTTACTACCCTCAGGGAGACTCAGGGCACGCAGCACAAACCTCCGCTTATTTGCCTCCACAGGCCGTCAGCTCCTCCATCGCCGCAGGGTCCCTCCCCTCGGCGGTTCCGCCGCTTCCCCTCCTTCTCAGTGGCAGGCGCGAGTCCTCAGTCCCGCGCACACGTGTGTTCTCCTCCAACATCGCTCGCGTGCACACGCAGCTTACAGAGCGCACGCCCAGCATCCACCCTTCTACTTCCACTCCTGCTGTGAGGCTCCTCCCCCGTACACCGCACGGGTGTAATCAGAGAACTACCAGTGTTCACCTGGGTTGTATCAGCCACACCAATCCAGAGAGGCTCCCTGCAGTCCTCCTGACCCGCATCCATCCCTGATTGGTAAGCCCAGCCTTATCTAGCATCTCTGATCCCTCACTCATCGCTCGACATAGTCTCTGTATGGAAGTGTTTGGTGTACTCTCGGTTACTACAGGTTTTGACATGGCTCGTACGACTTCCCCCTTTGGCTCTCGACTTTGGCTTTCCTTGGACTACGTATTCTCTGCCATCCCACGATCACGGCTTGGACTTCAACCTTCCTCATCTCTCTGCTCCCTGAACTCGGCAAGGCAATCACTATTCTACTCCTATACCCGGTACCGGCAAGTATTGTCTACATTACTTACATCTGGCCTGGCAATGCTTAATACACACTCCGGACACGCTCCCTTTGCTGCGGGTTCATATATTCCTACCTCCGCATTCAGCCCAAGGGACGGGTCTGTCTGCAGGCAGCACCGGCGTAACAGTTGGTCAGTTCTGCAGGGCTCCTACAAGTAACCGTGGGCCATCTGTACTGCGGGCACTGAGGTGGCTTGCTTCGGACTTCAGACTGTTATCCTGGCTCTGGCGAGAGTTCTCTGGGGAGGAAGCAGGTGAAGAGAACCGACATTCGGCTATGCTGGGAAGGACTCTAAGCATTTCAGTTTGCGCGCAGTGTTTGGGGTATATGAGCGGGATTCCCCCTTGTGGAGCTTTGGGGAGTAGCAGAAATTGGGGCGCAGTGTCCTTTGGGACATCCTTTTGACAGTCAGGTAACAGTTTACTCCACTGTTTGGATGCATCCCATTTGATATCTATGATATTGGCTTTAGCAAACCCCGGTTTCTGTCTCAAGGTGGCGCGCAGGTCAGGCAAGGTTAGGGATGCCGGAACCTGGCTAATGGCAACCAAGTGGCTGGGCGTCATTTGGCATCATAGGGCCCACTTGTGAACACTGTGGCTTGAGGGTAAGGACATTTTCACTCTGGATGAGAATATCTTAAATTTAAAAAGGGCATCCCAGGTCTGGATCTCAGCAGCGCCTCCAAATGTAGCCCCGGACACTGACTACTCTCCTGGCACCTACCTACGACATCGACAAGTATTAAGACTAACCCACTCTCTCCAGCCCAGACCCGGCGATCTTGACTATCCACCATCTAGGCGGGCCTCCACTGTTGTGGTTGCTCCCCATTCTGCTCAAGGGTGACAAGTTCCAGGTCTCTACATCCGCCTTCATTGACTCCGGTTCAGGAGTTAATTTATTGACCAAGACTTTGCTTTAAGGAACAGGATCCCGCTTCTCTATAAATCTGTGCCTGTCGGGTTGGAAGACATCAACGGACGCCCCCTCCAGCCAGCCTTCATCTCTCTGAAAACTTGTGAACTCTCTCTCATAACTGAAGACGGCAATAAGGAGGAGATCGTTCTGGATGTAATTTATACACCATCCATTGAGGTAATCTTGGGCCTTCTCTGGCTTTAACGACACAACCCAGAGTTGGATTGGACCAACAAAGGACCCATAAAGTTGAGCCCTCAATGTACCAAGTCTTGTATCAGTCCGAGACAACAAATATGCGGTTTAAAGGCTCCTGAAGAAGACAAAATTACTCTTCCTGAAGTTTATGCTGAATTCAAAGATGTCTTTGACAAGGTACGCTCCGAAGTTCTTCCCCCTCATCAGCCGTTTGATTGCCCGATTGATCTTTTGCCAGGCTCAGTTCTTCCCAAAGCCAGATCTTACCCTCTTTCTCTTCCTGAGACCAAAGCTATGTCCGAATACATTCAAGAAAACATGAAGAGGGGATTTATTCGGGATTCTTCATCCCCAGCTGGGGCTGACTTTTTCTTTGTTGTAAAGAAAGACTGGTCTCTCCACCCTTGTGTAGACTACAGGGGGCTTAATAAGATAACTGTGAAGAACCGTTACCCTACCACTCATCTCTGAGCTTTTTGATCGCTTACAAGGGTCCACTATCTTTTCCAAATTGGACTTTGAGGAGCATATAATCTTGTCCGTATACGCCAAGGCGATGAATGGAAGACGGCCATCAACAGTTGTGTTAGGCATTACGAATATTTAGTCATGCCCTTTGGCCTTTGTAATGGTCCAGCAATATTCCATGAATTCGTAAAAGAGATTTTTCAAGATCTTCTCAATCTTTTTGTCATAGTCTATCTTGACAACATTCTCATCTTCTCTAAATCTCTCTCAGAAAACATACATCACACTAAGCTGGTCTGCCTCGCCTTCGGGAGGATCTCCTATACGCCAAACTAGAGAAGTGCCTATTTCACCAGAATTCCATTTCTTTCCTGAGCTATATTATTTCAGACACCGTATTCTCCATGGACCCTGCCAAACTCAAGGCAGTGCTAGAATGGCCACAGCCGACCTCTTTGAAATCAATTCAACGATTCTTAGGATTTGCTAATTATTATCACAAATGCATAAAAAAAATGTTCTTCTACTGTAGCTCCTATCACGGCCTTGACAAAGAAAAGAGCAAACACCTATTCCTGGCCACCTGCGGCACTTCAAGCCTTCAAATCTGTCAAAGAAGCTTTTGACTCTATTCTGTCACCCAGATCCCAAACGACTTTTACTCTGGAGGTAGATGCATCTGACGTTGGCACAGGCGCTATTCTTTCTCAAAGGCAATCCCCTCAGGCCAAGCTTCACCCCTGCGGTTTTTTTTCTAAGAAGTTTTCCTCGGCGGAACAGAATTATGATGTTGGCATCAGAGAGCTCCTCGCTATCAAACTCGCACTACAATAATGGAGGCACCTCTTGGAAGGTACTGAAAATCTCATTTCAATTCTCACAGATCATAAAAACTTGCTGTACATAGAAAACGCCCGTTGTCTTGGAGCTCGTCAGGCCCGTTGGTCTCTCTTCTTCTTTAGATTCAAGTATCTTATTTCCTATATTCCCGGGTCTAAAATCCTGAAAGCTGATGCACTGTCCCGTCAGTTTGTGGTCGAAGCCAAGTCTGAAGATATATCGGAGACTATCCTTCCTTCCAAATACGTTATTTCCGCCAAAATCTTTTGATGTCCTGGATGACATTTTGGCTACTCAAACACGCTTTCCCGATGGTCTTGAGGTGCCGGATGGTTGTCTATATGCTGCTCCTCAATTTCGTAAGAAGATTCTAGACTCGGGTCATTCATCTAAGTTTGCCGGTCATCCTGATATTTTTCTTCAGGGTATCATCCCCAGACCAATGGACAGACCAAATGAACTAACCAAACTTTGGAACATTATTTACGGTGCTTCATTTTCGACGCCCAAGATGATTGGGTGGACCTTCTCCCATGGGCAGAGTTTGAACACAATTCTTTAAGGAACAAATCTACACAAGAATCACCATTCTTCATCAATTATGGGTTTCACCTGGCACAGCTTCCCATTTCCTCTTCTCCCTCCGGGGTCCCAGTAGCGGAAAACAGAATCAATTCTTTACAAGAATCATGGAGGAGGATTCAGAGGACTCTTGTGGAAGCAACTCGTAGACAAAAGGTTCAAGTGAACCGTCATCGGTGCAAGGTGTCCAACTTCAAACCAGGAGAAAGGGTGTGGCTGTCTTCCAAAAATATCAGGCTGAAGACACTGACCCTCAAACAGGCCCCCATTTTCCATTTTTGAGCAAATCAATCCGGTCGCGTACCGGTTACAACTGCCTCCTATGAAAATACCTTCAGTCTTTCATGTTTCTCTCCTCAAGCCTGTTTTTCAGAGTTCTCAATTTCCTAACACTTCTTCTACTCCTAAGCCAGTGATCGTATAAGGACAAGAAGAGTATGAGATACAGTACATCATCGACTCTAGAAGATCGAGGAGATCAGTCCAGTACTTGGTCCACTGGAAAGGGTTTGGACCCGAAGAGAGGTCCTGGATACCCCATCACCAAATACATGCTCCCAGTTTGCTAGGCGCATTCACGCCAGGTACTCCCACAAGCCATATTGGAGTTGTCCTGAGGCCGCTCCTCAAGCGGGGGGTACTGTAAAGAATCATACCCACTGCGGTGTTTTTCCTCCTTGCTTCCTGCTGTACAGCCTCCTGCACACCTTACAGAGCAAGCGTGCCCACGGAGGGCTTTCAAGGATCACACGGAGGCTGGCTCCGCCCCTCCACTGGTACCTCGCGGCTGTCCTGTGCGGCGCGTACACATAACGCACGTCTACCGCTCCCCAGCTGTGTCAACACTAATCTCTCTCCCACCTGTCTCCTGCACCTTGCATCCTATCCCTGCTTCCACAGAGGCCGCACCTCCACTCCTCCCCTCAGTCCCATTTGTCCAGCTCTCCTATATATGCTCAGCCTTTCCTTTCATTCTTTGGCTGAGCGTAGTTCATGGTAGCCTTGTGTTCCCACGTCCCTGCCTTGTTCCTGTTGTGCTTTAACCCTCTGCTGCTTATCTGTTCTGTGTACTGACCCGGCTTGACTTTAGGACCTCTCTCTGGATTACTGACCCCGGCTTGCCTCTAACCATCCGCTATTCTCCATCCCTGACCTTGGCTATCGGACCAACTACCTTCCTACTGGCTCCAACCCCAGACCACGGCACTCCAGACACTGTCTACTCTCCTGGCACCTATGACCTCGGCAAGTATTAAGACTAACCCACTCTCTCCAGCCCATACCCGGCGATCTTGACTATCCACCCTCCAGGCATGCGTGCGCTGTTGTGGGAGCGCAGTTTCATGCTATCCCACCTCAGTACCAGGGTCTGCAGCCCCTGAGGCCCACTCACCAGCTCACAATCTCCGTGCAGCAACCACACAGCCGTCCCCTTCCCGCAGCCTGGAGGTAAGAGTGGTCCTGACTACACACATGAAGTGGAAACTTGTGAGGTTATAAGGCAATATAAAAACCAATTACATCTATAAATAAATTGTATGTTTGCCCATTAAAATATACCCCAATCTAAAACAATTTAGAACACTGTAAAACCATCATCTAAAAGAGCATCGTTAGTCAGAAAGAACACACTGTACGTGCTGCACATTTGTAAACAATTTGATTCCTGATGTAGTTTTTAAGAGAAATGTCCTAGAAAATAAATCAATTCTTAAAGGGTAATAATAGTGAAACTATGGGGGCAAAATCTACCTGCAATCACATTGTACCTTTTTCACTGTACTGATTAATAATCTTCTGTGCATAAAATCCCACGGTTTCCGGACATGTCCACCAAATGTGGGACATGTCCCCCCTTTGACCACATCCCCTCCAGCAATCGTCAGGAGTAGCTGGATAGATCTGGTTCAGTCTACTCGGGGTCAGGTACCAGTGGAATAATATTTTGTAAATATTTTCTTTTGTGATGGAACAAATTGAAGTTTTGGAAGCTGCCTCCCAGATATCCTCCCAGTCCTCTATGTCTATATTGGTGTTTAGTTCCTGGCTCCACCTTTGCATATATGCGTGGTTAGGGGAGGGTTGGGCCGCCTCTAGTGTTTTATATATCCCAGAGATGAGGCCTCTTTGGTACTCGCCTCTGAGGCAGAGGTTCTCAAATCTGGAGCACGACGGGAATTTTAAGCTAGGGGATAGAGTTCTCAAAAAATGGCAAATCTGTAGGTATTGGAATATAGGAAGATCAGGGGACGTTAGTTTGATTCTCAGTTCTCGGAGGGGCATGACCTCATCGCCTTCCAGCAAGTCCGCAACCACTCTGATGTTTAGGCCTTGAAATTGGCTGAATTGGGGTCGGGAACAACCGGGCGGGAAATCCGGGTTCCCGAATAGAGGGGTCAATTGAGAGGGGGTTGAAGCTAGGCCATATTTCCCTTTGGTTTTCAACCATGTCGACCACGTGCATCTCATTGCTCCAAGGCTGAGTCTCGTGGGCCTCCTTCCCTTGTGGACGTGAGTCCAAAGCAGGGCTGAGAGGGGGGTCGGGGACGCGTGGAATGTCTCTATTTCCAACCAACAATTGGAGGCCGGGGGGTTGTTCCAAACCACCGCCTGTCTCAGTTGTGCTGCCCGATAGTATCGGACCACGTCCGGCGCCCCCAGACCCCCTCTCGTCCTCGACGCCAAGAGTACCGACCGTGGGACCCTGGCTCTCCGTTGTTGCCAGATGAAGCGCAGTATATGGGACTGAATATTCCTTAAATCTGCTAATGGGACGGGGACAGGGAGGGTTTGAAAATAATAGAGCAGGCGGGGGAGGATATTCATTTTGGCGGATATTATCCTGCCAAACCATGATATTTGGTGGGTCTGCCAGGTCTCGAGATCTCTTAAGATCTGACGGAAAAGGGGAGGGTAGTTGGTTTGATATAATGAGCCATATGAGCTCGCTATTTTGACCCCTAAATACTTAATATGGGAACTATTCCATCTATACTTAAATTTCTTTTGTAGGGATGTCCATACGGGGTTCGGCAGTAATATATTGAGAGCCTCTGATTTGTCTGTGTTGACTTTGTAGTCTGAGAGGTGGCCAAATTGGTCTAACAGTTTTTCTAGGTTGGGGAGGGAAGTGAGGGGGTCTGATAGGGTAAGGATGATGTCGTCGGCAAACAGGGATATTTTATACTCCCTGTCTCCGACTAGGATTCCCTTTACGGATGGGTCTGTTCTAATTCTGGCGGCTAGGGGTTCTATAGACAGGGCGAAAAGTAAAGGGGAGAGGGGGCAACCTTGTCTAGTACCGTTGTGGATTTTTATTGGATTGGATCGGCCACCCGGGAGTTTTAATATGGCCGTGGGGTTGGTATAGAGGGCTCGGACTCCTTCTAGGAACGGGCCTGAGAAGCCGAACTGGCGCATTGTCTGGTCAAGGAAAGACCATTTGACCCGGTCAAAGGCCTTCTCCGCGTCGAGGCTGAGTATCAAGGCCTGGGACTTTTTGAGGTGCACGTGGTCTATAATGTCAATAATTTTGCGGGTGTTGTCAGAGGCCTGTCTTCCTGACACAAATCCCTCCTGGTCTATATGAATTAGTCTCGGGAGAATAGGGTTCAGTCTGTTTGCTAGAATTTTGCTGAAAAGCTTGAGGTCAGTATTCAGTAGGGAAATGGGGCGGTAGCTGCCACATTGAAGTGGGTCCCTGCCCTCTTTATGTATGATAGCCAAGTTGGCTGCCGACATAGTGCCTGGGATTTGTTCTACTTGGAGAAATGAGTTAAACATTTCTAGGAGGTAGGGGGACAGGGATTTTGCTAATTTTTTATAGTAACCGTTGGTAAAGCCATCCGGTCCTGGGGTCTTTGCTAATTTGAGTGAGGATATTGCTTTATCTAGCTCTTCTTGGGTTATGCTCTGGTTTAAGAACTCAAGTTCTTCTTGTGAGAGGGAGGGGAGGTTGCATTGGGTTAGATAGTCGGTGGTGCTCTCATCATTGGGGTCTGACTGGTTGATGGGGTGGAGGTTGTAGAGGTCGGTATAGAACTCTGCAAATTCCCGGGCAATATCTTTCTCATTATATGAGATTTGACCACTTTTGGTTTTGATTTTTGTTATCTGGGTCTTTGTCTTAATGCCTCTTAGTTTTGAGGCCAAAAGTTTGTCCGCTTTGTTACCCCTATCATAGAACCGCTGTTTGGTCCATTTCAGGGCTCTCTCTACCTCGTCAAGTTGGAGTATTTTTAGGTCAGATCTCGCTTTCTCAAGGGTTCTAAACACCTTTCTCGATTGGGATTGTTTATGCAGTTGATCTAGCTTTATGATTTTTTCGGTTAGTTCTTTCTGGGCTTTCTGTTTTA
The DNA here is from genome assembly GCF_040206685.1 of Ascaphus truei. NCBI lineage: Eukaryota > Metazoa > Chordata > Amphibia > Anura > Ascaphidae > Ascaphus > Ascaphus truei. The sequence continues at coordinate 104,707 of NW_027456574.1, read as the reverse complement.
TTTTTTTCCTATAGGAGGCTAGCGATATGAGTTCCCCTCTTATAGTGGCTTTGTGGGCTTCCCAGAGCATTGCTGCTGCCGGGACCGAGCCTTTGTTTAACTGGAAAAAGGTGTGCAGTTTTTGTTTAATTGTCTTGATCACTTGTGGGTCGTTGAGAAGCGAGTCACTGAGTTTCCAGGAATATACTGTTGTTTTGACGAAGGGTAGAGAGAGGGTGAGTATGATAGGGGCGTGGTCAGACCAGGTTATTGGGCCTATGTCGGAGTGGGAGGATGCCTGGAGTACATTGTTGGTGCCCAGAAAGTAATCGATCCGCGAGTAAGACTGATGGGGGGTTGAGTAGAAGGAATAGTCCCTCTGGCCCACATGCTGGGTCCGCCAAATGTCTGTCAGCGAATACTCTCTGATAGTATTCTGGAACTTTTGGGCCTTTTTCTGCAGTTGGCTAGAGTATGGGGTCGCTGTCTGCCCTGATCTATCTTGGTCCGGGTCAAGGACCATATTTGCGTCACCGACGAGGAGGAGGGAGGAAAGCGTCGAGTGGTCAAGGGTACTAAGAAGGTTCTGGAGGAATTGGTTCTGGTTTGCGTTCGGGGCGTAGATGTTGAGAATGGCTATGGGGGAGCCTGACAGTGTGCCTTTGAGGAGTATATATCGTCCCTCTGGGTCTTTGGTTACCTGTGTAAGGGCAAATGGGGTGTTGTTTTTAATCAGAATAGCCACCCCTCTTTTTTTGTTGGGGGAGGATGCAAAGAATGCTTGGGGATATGTATGCTTAAATGTGTTAGGAGGGTCAGCAGTGTTGAAATGGGTTTCTTGGATACATATTATATCTCCTTTGGTTTTTTTAATTCTTGGAGGGCTAGTTTGCGTTTGCGTGTTGAGTTAAGTCCCTTAACATTCAGGGATATGATCTTTATTGACGCCATTAATGGGGAAGGGGGGGTCTCGGGGTTAAACCCTTGTCCCTGAGGTATTCCCATGTCAGGGTCGGCTTGGGCCTTGTTGTGAGTATGCGGGGGGGGGGGGGGGGTTTCTGTTGTGCCATAGGTAGGTGGTGGGTAGGGGAGGGGGGGGAAGGGTGGAGTAAGAGGGGAATGGGGGGGGGGGGGGGCGACACAATAGGGCAAGAAAGAAGGTGGGCTGTCCTGGAGCCCGAAAAAGATTCCTCTTGACATTCTGGTGTCAAGGGGGGGGGGGTACAAAAGACCCCTGGGAGAACTTTCGGGGCGTCACTCACAGATCGGAGCCAGGAAGTCGGGTCCGGCGCCCTCACTAGGTTGCGGGCAGAGAGGGGGGGGGAGGGGGTGGGGAGGGGGGGGGACCTTAACATATACGTAGTCCGCATGAGGTTTACACATTGCTCTCGGGGGAAGTACTTTTCCTAGATTGAATCTCCGCCTAAACTTTATGGTCATTGTCTATACAATCAGTATTGGCACTTATATTCATACATATTGAGACAGGTTGGTCAGACATAGTAGCTTCGCCCTGGGGCTGAGAGGAGAGGGGTGAGGGTAGGTGGGGGGATGAGGGGGGGTAGGGGGTGAGGGGGGGTAGGGGGTGGGGGAGGAGAGGGGGGGGTGGGGGGGAGGAGGGAGAGGGGGGGGGGGTGGGGGGGAGGAGAGAGGGGGGGGGAGGAGAGAGAGGGGGGGGAGGAGAGAGGGGGGGGGAGGAGAGAGAGGGGAGGGGGAGGAGAGAGGGGAGGGGGGGGAGGAGAGAGGGGAGGAGGGGGAGGAGAGAGGGGAGGGGGGGGAGGAGAGAGGGGAGGGGGGGAGGAGAGAGGGGAGGGGGGGGAGGGGAGAGGGGGGAGGGGGAGGAGAGAGAGAGGGGGGAGGGGAGAGGGGGGGGCGAGGGGGAGGGGAGAGGAGGGGAGAGGAGGGGGAGAGGGGGTGGGGGGGAGAGGGGGTGGGGGGGAGGGGGGCGAGGGGTGGGAGAAGGGGGGGGAGAGGGGGGGAGGGGGGCTGGGGGTGGGAGGGGGGGGTGGGGAGGGGGAGGGGGGGGATGGGAGGGGGAGGGGGTGGGGGGGGGGAGGGGGGAGGGATAGGAGAGGGAGGAGGGGGGGGGGGAGAGGGGGAGGGGGGGGAGAGGGGGAGGGGGGGAACTCGACATATACATCGTCCACCTGTGGTTTACATATTACTCTTGGGGGGAGTACTTTTCCCTAGAGTGAATCTTCACCTAAACTTTATGATCATTTTCTATACATTCAGTATTGGCGTATATATTCCTACAGAGTAAAACAGCTTGGTCAGATCTAATATCTTAGCTCTGGGGGGAGAGGGAAGGGATGAGGGTAGGTGGGGGGATGAGGGGGGGGAAGGGAGGGGTGGGGGGATGAGGGGGAGGAGGTTGGGAGGGGTGGGGGGGGGGGGAGAAGGGGGGGGGAAATGAGGGGGGGGAATAAGAGGGGGGGAGCACAATATTTACATCATCAGCATAAAATTGAAACATTGCCTTCTGGGGGAGATCTTTTCCCCAGTCATGATATCGCATACCGCTTGTGGGTGTCCTTTATACAGTCAATATTGGAGTATGTCTCAACACGGAGTGAGACAGGTTGGTCAAACACATCCAGCATGGGGAGGGGAGGGGGGAGGGGGGGGAGAGGAGGGGAGGGGGGGGAGAGGAGGGGAGGGGGGGGACCTCTGGACCCGGATCCAGGGCCTGCTGACCGAGACCCTGGAGGTGGAGGTACCCCTAGACCCTCTGACCTATGTGCTGGGAAAACCAGTCGATGACCTTCCCCCCCCTATAACCAGGCTCATGGCAGCGATTCTGACGGCCGCCAGATGCTGTATAGCAGCAGCCTGGAAGAAAATCAAAGCCCCATCCAGAAGAACGGTAGTCACTAGGGTAAACGGAATCATGGGTATGGAAAGATTAACGGCAATGCTGAAGCAAAAAATGCCGCAATTCCATTTGACATGGGAACCTTGGCCAGGATCAGACCCCCTGACCTTCACAATCACAGGACCATAGGACCGACCCCCCCTTCCCTCAAAGTCCTCCCCATCTTTGCCCCCCCCCCCATCCCCTCTCTTTGTCCAAAGTCGTTCCCAACTATCCACCCCTCCTTCGTCATCCCCCCTCTTTTTCACCACTGAAAACTGGAAAAGGGACTATTGTGTGTCATCAACCTCCCCCAAACATTGTACATGTATCAAGCTGTATTCCTGTGTTGAGTCGCTCATAAATGTATGTAACATGTACCAATCTGCTGTCCGACACCAATAAAGGAAAAATATTTATTAAAAAAAAGACAAACCCAAACATATCTATCTTGAACCAGACCATGCCCTCTCCTTACAGATCTTGGGATAAGCCATATTTGTCCTGAAGCTTTTTTCACAGCAGCAGAATCAAATGGAAAAAAAGGGCTCAGATTCCCATGTCAAGTCAGATCAGCCTGATTGAGCCCCGAAACTAAAAGTAGCCCATTTACCCAACCATCATCTGCATTTTATAAGTACAAGAACAAATAAAAAAATCCCCCAATGGTCTTCTGTGAAGTCCTGCTATTGTACCATAGAATATGTTTGAGGTTAACTGGTCACAGGTCGAAGGTCGGAATGTCTTAGTTCACTGGATGGTTGTATTTAAATTGGACTCATTCTTTTTTGTGCTCAGTTCTCTGCTTTCCTCTTTTGTAACTCGTCTTTGTTGAACATAAGTCTTGCTTTGTACTTTGCTCAGTAAAAAAAACAACTTTCAAAAAAAAAAAAAAATCCCACGGTTTGACATAATAATAATAATAGCATGTTCTTGTATGGTTTTGGGGCCTGAGGCACAGGGAGATAAAGTGACTTGCCCAAGATCACAAGGAGCCGACACCGGGAATTGAACCAGGCTCCCCTGCTTCAAACTCTCAGTGCCGGTCAGTCTCTTTACTCACTCAGCCGCTCCCTCACCCACTCCCACTCCCCCTACCATTTCATTTGCATGCACGTTTGCCCAATTTGCTGCAGTACCGTCTGAAAATCCCACTTTCCTGAGGTACGCAAAATAAGGCTGGAGAGCGAGATACACCAAGTTAGGTGGGGGCCCATTTACTCACATACCTCCAAATAGATTAACGTAGGCGATACCTGCTTTACAGAATACCGATATGTAAGACCATGCAAAAACAGATGTTTTCACCCATAAAAGCATTTATTGCAGATTAATGATTAGGCCAAAAGTTTGTCATTTATTAATCACATTTTGATGTCTTATGTACAGGGAGCAGAAGTGAGCTGTAAGGTCCGTACGAGCTGACACTGGGATTTGAACCAGTATCATCCGCTTCATGTCAGCAACATTTCCACTGAGCCATTCATATTCCCGTCATTATAGACGTACCTGACGTGGCCTCTCTTGTAGACTGTGTAGCTCTTGAATCAATTTGACTAAGTGAAGCATGAGCAGTTCTCCTACAAGAGGTTAATATCCTGTCCCATCAAGTAAAAAACATATTGAATTGTAACTTGGGGTTCATACTTTTCTAGGGGTTGCCTTCACCAACAACATGGAACGCTGGAGGCAGTTACGCCGTTTCACTCTTGTCACATTGAGGGATTTCGGCATGGGGAAGAGAGGGATTGAGGATCGAATCAAAGAGGAGATTCAGTATCTCATATCTGAATTGAGAAAGACCAAAGGTTGGTACATTGTTCAAAGGTTGTCAAAAGGTATAGTGTAAGCCAGTGGTCTTCAACCCTTCAAGACCTGTGAACCCTTCACATCCGTATAGTGACTCCATGAAATCTCTTAAAAATATATTGTAACGTTGTAGAACCCAAACTCATTTATCCTACAGGTATGTACATATTTCAAAATTCTAGTAGTATTGGTCCTGAAGAACTGTAGATTTATTCCCAGTTGTGATATCTCACCCAGAGCTTTCTAAATCTCAATGTTTATTCTACACTTGAAGAAGAAAGCTCTGTTTTTGGGAAGCTCTGTACACTATCATTTAATCTATGAACTATACTGTTGTATGTAAAAATAATACTCTTACAGTGGTTTGGCTTTCAATAATATTGCAACAATATATGATATGGGGCATATCCCAAACCTCAATAGCGGTGTTGTCACCTAACATAATTAAAATATATATTTTTTGCAAATTATACAACACTGCATGTAGAATTTTTGCAGACACAATGGGACCCAATCAAGTGTAGTATCTCCCCAAAAGAACACTGTTAGTAGCAATACAAATCTGGAGTTTTCACCGTATTCAATATTAAATATCAATGCAAAAAAATACTGTAGCTGCAGTTCTCGTGACAAAACTAGTCTGTTTCTAAGATAAATGGGTAATAATTAGAGCTGGCATTGCGTCGCATATACAAAGATTGTAATTCATAGTGGGCCATATTCTCTAAGCAGTGCTTTTCTATAAGACCACTTACAGTAGTATATATGGTCCTTTACAGCCGATTCAAATGAATGGGCTGTAAGTTATCTTCCAGCATGGACCGTCTTATGCAAAATGAACCTATGGAAAAGGGGTGCTCAACACCAGTCCTCAAGACCCCCAACAGTTTATTGTTTTTTTAGACTCAATGTTTACTGAATTTTTAAACAAAACCAATTACAAAGAAGAAAACAGAATATACATGTATAACATATACTGTAAGACAAATGAAAACAAAGTTATATGAATAAAAAAATACAATATATGGAGAAATGGACAAAAATCTTATGAAGAAACCTTGGATGTGGAGAAACGTGTTGAGTGACACTAAGAGGGAAGCTCCACACAGCATAACCTGCCTATCCCGAGCCATCGCGAGAGTGTGGGAGCCGAGAGACGTGACTGCTCCAGTTTACCGAGCAGAGAGACCGCTTCAGGACCTCTGTCGGTGGCGTAGATCATAGATCAAACTGCGCTTTATACTTTGAAACCGTGTGAGTGGATTTTGCACTATTTTACTGCAGTTAAAAGTTTGCGTTACAATCTACACCAGCGGTGTGCAAACTGGGGGGCGCCCCCCCTTTGGGGGCACCAAATTATTTAGGGGGGGGCGCAAGCTGTGCGGCGAAACCTAGGGGCGGGCAGAGCAGTGCACGGACGGCCAAACAGCTCAAGCTCCGTGTGCTGCTGCTTCCCTGTGCTTGCAGCGGGGGCAGGGACTTCCCTGCACACAGACACAAGCCCTCCTTCTCTTCCTGTCTGTTTCCCCGCTCCAGTTTTCAGCAGCATGAGGGACCAGAGCATGCAGTACAGTAATAATAGTAGTACTTTCACCTAAGGGGGGAGGAGGGGTGTTGTGATTGAGTGTGTGTTGTGTCTGTGTTGGTTGTGATATGAGTGTGTGTGTTGTCTGTGTTGGTTGTAATTGAGTGTGTGGTGTGTTGTGATGTTGTGTGTGTCTGTGTTGTGATATGTGTGTGGTGTGTTGTGATTGTGTGTGTTGTGATTGTGTCGGTGTTTGAGTGTGTGTTGTGATTGTGTGTTGTCTGTGTTGGTTGTGATTGTGTTTGTGTGTGTGATTGTGTGTTGTGTCTGTGTTGGTAGTGATTGAGTGTTTGTGTTGTGATTGAGTGTGTGTTGTGATGTGTGTGTGATTGTGTTTGTTTGTGGTGTGTTTTTGTGTGTGTTGTGATTGAGTGTGTGTTGTGATTGAGTGTGTGATTGAGTGTGTGTTGTGATGTGTGTGTTTGTGTTGGTGTGATGTTGTGTGTGTCTGTGTTGTGATATGTGTGTGGTGTGTGATTGTGTCTGTGTTGTGATGTGTGTGTTGTGATTGATTGAGTGGATGTTGTATGTGTTGGTTGTGATATGAGTGTGTGTGTTGTGATTTGAGTGTGTGGTGTGTGTGTGTTGTGATTCTGTGTGTGAGTTGTCATTGAGTGTGTGATTGAGTGTGTGTTGTGATGTGTGTGTTTGTGTTGATTGTGATTGTGTGTGGTGTGTTGTGTCTGTGTGTGGTGTGTGTGTTGGTTGTGATTGATTGTGTGTGTTGTGATTGAGTATGTGTGTTGTCTGTGTTGGTAGTGATTGATTTTGTGTTGTGTTTGGGTGTGTGTTGTGATTGAGTATGTATGCTGTATCTGTGTTGTGACTGTGTGTGTGTGTATGGGTGTTGTGATTGAATGCAGCGATGCACAAACTGGGGGGTGTATGCTCTCCCAAGCTTGGCGATTGGTTAGACAAACAAAATTGACTTTGACGCACGCTCAGCAGCAGTCAATGCACGCACACACACACAGCCACACGCGGACACACACACTCACAGCCACACAAACACACACAGAAATAGCCCCGATCCATGCCCCCTGCTTGTGCTTGCAAAATTATGCAGAACACCCTGTGCGCATGCTTGGAGAGTTGGTGATGTCACCGCTCTCAGCGACAGTGTGGACGCAGCCTAATTTTGCAAGCGCAAGCTGTTGAAATAAGTATTTAGACATATTTGTATTTACATTGTATACCGTTTAATAAAGGTTTTCAGGCAGGAGGGGCCCGAGAAATTTCATGGATGAAAAGGGGGGCTCGGCATAAAAAGTTTGCTCACCCCTGGACTCTACACTATGTCTTTTCTTCTTTTGTATTGAATTTTTGCAAGCGGTGAAGACACCTCCATAAGCTGCATACCACTGTTGCTGCTATATGGGAGAAAACTGCAGCATAAAGATACCTTTACATACACCTTAACACAGATTAATCTGTGAGTATAAAATTCATTGGATGAATGAAGTTTGGATTTCATAATCTCAGTTCAAGACATATTGCACTATATGTATATGTTTTTCTATTTTGCATGATATTGCGCTCCTTGATCATCTTGGACACCTAAATATAATAGAGATTGCAAAAAGAGAAAATACAAGGCTGAAAGAAGAAAATTCTGATTTGACAGACCATGTCAATGAAAAGAAGGAAAAGCTGCACGATCTACAAAAATTAAAGAAACTATTGGAAGATGAAAAGTTTGAAGCATTGGAGCAACACACACAAGCAGAGCACCTTTTGCAGAACCAACTGCAAAGTCTGCGTACGCTCCTCCAGAATGCCAAGGAGAAGCAGCGATCTCTGCAGGAAGAAAATCTGTAGGCTGCTAAAGAAGTACAAGTGCTGCAGGAACGTCTGATTACCCAGTGTGTCCCTGCAGAGCAGCATGAGAAACTGAAGGCTACCATGAGCTTCACCAGAGCATCGCTAGAGTCCAAGCTTAGAGGCCAGGTGACTTGGTACAAGTTGGAGCACAAGAAGGTTCAGAAACTGAGGCAAGCAGCTGTGGCCCTAACAAAGAAATTCAGAGCGCTCCACAATATAATGAAGTTGGAGAAAAAGGTTACAGAATTAAAACAGAGTGAGGCTCTGTGGACCAGTAAAGTACAGGTGTCTCCACTACAGGAAAAGGTATTGGCCCTGCCCAAGTGTCGGTATAACACAGCGACTAAACCCCATGAAGACAAGGGTACAGTGAGAACTTGGGACACCACTCAACTGCAAAACGAGAGTGCAAAGTTTGAACCGTCTGCACTAGCACTAGCTAAACATTCAGCTGCCCAATAGGCAACAAACAAAGGTATGACTGCAGAATCAAAACAAAAAGAATCCTAAACTGATGAAACTGAAAAGATAGGACGTTCTCTGGAAATGGATGCGGAATCGCAACTCAATTCCAAAGAAGTTGAACTGACAACTACATTGAGTGGAAAAAGAAGGGCAGAAGGACAGCTTCAAGATCTGAAAACTCAAATAGCTATTCTTGAATACTCTTTAAATAATACCATGAAATGGCATGAGCCTTGGATAGTAGAAATAGATTCCGGACATCAGACATAATTCAAAAGTAAGCTGACAGAGGCTTTGCAAGACCTGAGCAAGGGAACTCTCATGACCATGCGGTCAGTAGAAAGACTGTTCTTGGAAAAAGTCCTCCTCAAGCGACTGAGGAGTGCTGATCTCAAGCACCCTCTGGAAGAGACACTAACAACCTGGAGAAAGGGCTCCAATCTCCATGAGACTGAGGGTTCTCTTATTCCATCCACTATCATTCGAGCCGCTGTGATATCTCGAGTGAGAGTGGAAGGATGGGCTTCGCCCATGGTAAGCCCGAGCTTACCACAAACAGGGAAGTTATGTTCTGCTGTGCCAGCCTTTATGCTAAAACTTCACAGGGGCATTGTGGTTGCATGTCCTGAATTCCACTCGCAATATATGATGCATCCCCCATGCTCATGCTGCATTTGCGCTGCCCGGCACCCGCGGTTGAACTGCGTTTTTTTCTCTGTTGATCTGTTTAATTATAATGGTTCGGATTTAATTGGGGGCAATTCTTCGCGTATTCCCCAGGTGGCAGATATTCTTGAATTGTAATGAATTCTAATGTGTACACTACTGTACATGTGCTACAGTAATGTGTCAATTTGCAGGTGTTTTAAAAAACAACACAGTGGTCCATTGTGAATTGACCTTGCTACTGAAGAAGTTACAAAATAAAAAAAATTGGACTCAGTAATAATATATGCACCTGGATTGAAAACTGGTTAAAGGACAGACAACAGAGGGTTGTCATAAATGGAACTTTTTCAGGTTGGCTTAAGTCGTGAGTGGAGTACCTCAAGGATCGGTACTGGGACCCCTGCTTTTTAACTTGTTTATTAATGACCTTGAGGTTGGGATCGAGAGCAAAGTCTCCATCTTTGCTGATGATACTAAATTGTGTAAGGTAATAGAATCAGAGCAGGATGTAATTTCTCTTCAGAAGGACTTGGAGAGACTGGAAACGTGGGCAGGTAAATGGCAAATGAGGTTTAATACAGATAAATGTAAGGTTATGCATTTGGGATGCAAGAATAAAAAGGCGACTTACAAATTAAATGGAGATATATTGGGGGAATCCTTGATGGAGAAGGATTTAGGAGTGCTTGTAGACAGCAGGCTTAGCAATAGTGCCCAATGTCATACAGTAGCTGCAAAGGCAAACAAGATCTTATCTTGCATCAAACGGGCAATGGTTGGAAGGGAAGTAAACAGAATTATGCCCCTTTACAAAGCATTAGTAAGACCACACCTTGAATATGGAGTACAATTTTGGGCACCAATCCTTAGAAAAGACATTATGGAACTAGAGAGAGTGCAGAGAAGAGCCACCAAATTAATAAAGGGGATGGACATTCTAACTTATGAGGAGAGGCTAGCTAAATTAGATTTATTTACATTAGAAAAGAGGCGTCTAAGAGGGGATATGATAACTATATACAAATATATTCGGGGACAGTACAGGGAGCTTTCAAAAGAACTATTCATCCCACGGGCAGTACAAAGGACTCGGGGCCATCCCTTAAGGTTGGAGGAAAGGAAATTTCACCAGCAACAAAGGAAAGGGTTCTTTACAGTAAAGCACTCTTTGATAAAGTCCCACGACGGGATGAAATGCGTCAGAGGTCTCTCTGTGATGTACAGCACCATCGTTTAATAAAGCTGATTTTAATCCATTTCTTGGCTGAGTTCCATTCACGCAGTGACCGCCTATACTCCATTTAACTCTTTACAGTAAGGGCAGTTAAAATGTGGAATTCATTACCCATGGAAACTGTGATGGCAGATACAATAGATTTGTTCAAAAAAAGGTTGGACATCTTTTTAGATGGGAAAGGTATACAGGGATATACCAAATAAGTATACATGGGAAGGATGTTGATCCAGGGATTAATCCGACTGCCAATTATTGGAGTCAGGAAGGAATTAATTTTTCCCCTTAATGGGGTTTTTTGTTTGCCTTCCTCTGGATCAATAAGTAAGTATAGATATAGAATAAAGTATCTGCTGTCTAAATTTAGCATAGGTTGAACTTGATGGACGTGCGTCTTTTTTCAACCTCATCTACTATGTAACTTTGTAACTATGTAACTATGAATCAAAGGCTGGTAGCTTAATAGAGTACGGGTTTCTGCAGAAATGAGGGGGAGATGGAGATGGAGAAGGGGAGAAGATAGAGAGAGAAAATGAGATGAGGTGATGGTCAGAGAGAGGAAAGGGGGAAATGGAGAAATCAGAGAGAGAAAAGTTTATAGTGAAAACCAGGTCTAGGTAGTGGCCATCCTTGTGGGTGCTGGCTGCAGTCCACTGTTGAAGACCAAAGAAGAGGATAGCGAGAGAAAGCGGGTAGCCCAAGGGAGAGAGGTGTCATCAGTGTGGAAGTTGAAGTCCCCAAGGAGAAGAACAGGGGAGCATGAGGAGAGAAAAAAAGAGAGCCAGGATTCAAATTGAGAGAGAAAGGCAGAAGGGGGATGAGTAGATGTAGGTGGGCGATAGATGACCGCCACGTGAACAGGGAGAGAAGATCTGGACAGTGTGAGCCTCAAAGGAGGGAAAAGCAAGAGAGGGAGGAATAAGAAGGGTACAGTAACGGCAGAGAGAGGAGAGGAGGAGCCCCACGCCTCCACCCCTGCCATCAGGGCGCAGAGTGTAGGAGAAGGAAAGGCCACCATAAGAGAGGGCAGCTTCCAGAGCAAAGTCAGACTGAGTAAGCCAGGTCTCAGTTATAGCAAATAGGAGCAGAGAGTGAGAGAGAAAGAAATCATGCAGAGAGAGGAACTTGTTAGAAAGGAAGCGAGTATTCCAAAGGGCACAGGAGAAAGGGAGAGAGGAGGAAGGGTGGTAGGGGATGGGTATGAGGTTGGAGGGGTTGACACTAGAAGGAGTAGAAGTTGAATTTGGCAGGCGAGGATGAGAGCATGTAGAAATAAGGCAGGGACCAGGATTACGAGAGATATCCCCAGAAGCAAGGAGGAGAAGCATGGATAGAAATAGAATGTGTGAGGCTGATTTTGTAGGGGTATTGTATTGTATGTCTTTATTTATATAGTGCCAAAAGTGTACTCAGCGCTTCACAAAGAATACAGTACAAGAAATTTAAAAAATAGAATAAGTGCAGCAAAAATCAGACAATGGGAAAGGAAATCCCTGCCACAAAGAGCTTACAATCTAAGATGTTTGAGGGGAAACTTACAGAGACAGCAGGTAGGGGATAAGTGCTGTAGATGGGTGTGCTTGGCCACAATGGGTGGTATAAGTGACTGTGGGACAATAGCCATGAGTGCAGGCTATTGGGATGCTTGATTAGTGGGGCAAGTGTTAAGGTTAGTCAGTGTTAAATGAAAAGGTTAACACAATTTACTGGGGAAGAGATGGCAGGGAGGCGTGGGTGAGATCAGGTGTGTATGTCTGGCTTCAGGCTTAGGGGAGATCCCCAGCAGGAAGGAGTAGATAGAGGGTGTGAATAGAGGATTTGTGTGGGTGTTTTTTATTTAGGGTTGTTGGGAGAGAGGTGTATAAATAATGGTGCAGTGGGTAGTGGGGAAGTTGGAGATAACAGGGACATTCACCAAGGAATGAGGAAACAGTAAACAGAAAAAGCAATAAGGAGGGCATAGTGAGATACAGGAGGAGAGACTTCCCAGTTATTGGAGGATAGTAATAGTACAATTAATCACAGCTTTTAGAAACTAAAGTACTCACAGTTGTAAAGATGTTGTTCAGAGTTCAGATCTTCCTCCAATCTTCAACTCCAATTTCTACTCCAAGATTAACTCTGCCACACACTTAAATCTTACACTTTGATGTTACACAGCCATATGGCTAACAGCCAAGATATCCTGCCTTAAGTATTCTAAAACACAGCCACATTGACTAATAATTAAGGGAGGGGTCTGCCTAATCAACTCACACCAAATTGTTAATTACATTTTAGGATCTTGCCACTTGATAGAATCCAGCTCACACATACCAATGTTAATACATTTTAAAATCTGTAGCAATTGATAGTGGAATCCAGCTCACACATACTTAAATGTTACACTTTGATGTTACACATCCAAGGGGTGTGTTTTAAGGCAGGGGTATAGCTGTGTAGTGGCAGAGGTCGCAGGTAAGAAAGTAGTTCATGTGAACTGAGAAGTGGTGAAGACAGGAGAGATGGAGATATATGAAAAGAGTTGGAGACATGAGGCTGGTAAAAGAAGTGCATAATTTGAAAACAAGTGAGGTCAGAGAAACTAGAAATAGTAAATGCGGCATCACAGCAATAGTAAAGTGCTGAGGTGCAGTCTGGACTAGATAATGTCCTCCTTTCCAGCATAGATCAAATCCAGGATTCAGGGCCAGTAGGTGTTGTCCACTCCTTTTGAACTCCCTTTTAAAAACAACTTTACAAGCTACTTGAAACCTGGCTACTTCAAACATCGCTGAAAACAGCATAAGGCTGCTGGGCTTTTAGATTTATAGGTCTAAAATGTCACCTGACTGAAATTAAATTCAGCCCAGACAACTTAATTAATACATGTGAGGCACATTACAAACAGATGTTTTTTTAAACCGGGTGTTGTCCTGCTTAAGTGACAAAGCTGAATTTAATTAAGACACACATCAAGGGGTGATTGATTTAGATACAGAATTCAAATATAGTTTTTACCAGATAGTTGTAACAAGTTGAATTGACTAAAATAGGCAGCTGGGGATGATTTAGAGACAGAATTCAAATATAGTTTTTACCTGAAAATAGAAGAAAAAGATGACCAATCCAGTAGTCCAATACTCTTCCCAACTCCCTTTTAAACTCCAACATTGCCAGCTACTTGAAACATTGCTACTTCAAACATGGCTTAATTGTAAAGCAATACATTTGTTTTGATGCAACGTCGCTGTCGCCATCACCGACACTATAAGCGCGACCTTAGAATGGAGCTTGCTACCTCCGACGTCACTTTTCAGTGACGGAGCCTCGTGTCTGGGACCCGGTTGTCTCCATCAGAGTCGGAGGCATGGAAATGAGAATGCACTGGAGGGATGCCATGGGTCACACAATGAAGTCAATCCTATGTGTTTCGCTCTAGGCGTGATCTTCCTCAGGGATTATTGGATTGTGAGAGAATTCAGACCATTTATATGATTTGAAATAAATGTATGTATGTGTCTCTTTATTTAAATACCGCCAAAAGTGTACTAAGCGCTTCACAAAAAATACCGTTTTTTAGGGGAATTATAATAATACAGGGAATTATAATAATACAATGAGCGCAGCAAAATCAGACAATAGGAAAGGAAACCCCTGCCCTGAAGATTTTACCATCTAAGTGGTACTATGATGAGAGATTTATGGAGACAGCAGGGGAGGAAATACGTGCTCAAGGCAGCATTGCTTGTCCACAATGGTTGGCAGGAGTGACTGTGGGTGTGGGACAATAGCCACGAGTGCAGGCTATTGGGATGCTTGATTTGTGAGGCAGGGTTTAATGTTAGTCAGTATTAACTCAGATAGTTTAACACCATTTGCAGGGGAAGAAGTAGCAGGTGTGTATATGGCTGGGTCTGGGATTAGGAGAGATCCCCAGAAGCAGGAAGGAGTAGATAGAATGAGGGTGTGAATAGAGGATTTGTGTGGGTGCTTTATATTGAGGGGTAACGAAGTTGTTGGGAGAGAAGTGTATAAATAATGGTACAGGGTATGGGCACAGGCATAGGTGGAGGAGAGGAGATATTAAGAAATGTTGATAGGAGGGGAGTAGGGAAGTTGGGGGGAACAGAAACGTTTACAAAGGAGTGAGAAAACAGTAAACAGAAAAAGCAATAGGGGTGGTATAGTGAGCTGCAGGAGGAGAGAATGCCCAGGTGTTGGAGGATATGAAGAGTACAAATTATCAGAGCATTTAGAAAGTCAAGTTCTCACAGATGCAGAGTTGTTGTTGTTGTGCAGAGTCCAGATCTTCATGTATTCTTCACCTCAAATTCTAACTCCAGTATTAACTCCACAGACACTTTATATGTGACACTAAAGATGTTACACAGCCAATCAATTAAATCAAAACAATAAAAATGTAAATAAAAATTTATTTAAAATGTTATACAAAAAAACTAATATTTAGGCATGTGTAACAAGGTAGAATGACCATAAAATGGTGGTAGAGATTAAGAACACAGTGGTTAAATATTATTGAATATTATGTCATATTTATATGTAATATACTATTGGAATTTATTATTAATATTAATGTTTTTATGCTCATTACATAATTGATTCCAAATCATATAAATCATCTGAAGTTTCTCATAATCCCATAATCCCTGATGAAGGTAATGCCTACAGAGAAACGCGTAGGATTAACTGCATTGTGGATTGACTGCATTGTGTGACCCATGGCATCCCTCCAGTGCGTTCTCATTTCCCTGCCTCTGACTCTGACATTGCGAAGACATCCGGGTTTCAGAAGTGAGGCACTGTCACTGACGAGTGACTTCGGGGGTAGCAAGCTCTGTTCTAAGGCTGCGATTATAGTAAGCAGTGCGTTGCTTTCTCGTGACAATGTGACGTCACACGCTGACGTCAGCAAGGGGGGAGGCACAAAAGGCAAGATGGAGATGTGATTGGCTTGCCACCAGTCACGTGATGCATCCATCGCTGTGTATCATAAAATCATTTGTCTTCTATGCTTTTGGTCTCCATGTCGCTACGCAGTGTCGTCACGGTCACCCCACTCTGGGCACCCGCGACGGACTTCAGGTACTGGTTTTGGAGCTGCGCGCCATCGCCATAACTTTAAGCGCGGCCTAAGTGTCACTGGGGACCAGGCACTTACACATTTAAAACCGGGTTCATATCACTGAGCAAAGCCAAGAAGTAAAATAAACTGTATTTTATTCCGTAGGAACAGGCAAACACACATTGAATAGGCAGAAGAAAAATACACTTACTGGAGGTTTGGGGTTGAAACACTGACTTTTCTAGTTGAAATAACGTCTGTAAATAGTCCGTTGGTTGACCGGGACTTAGCCCAACAGGTTCTGGAGCCCAAATCGGCATGAGCCTCCAGCAGCTCCTGCACTTTCCACTCCAAAGGGTACTGAAAGTCTGACTTAGGAACTTTTCTGCTTAAAGTCCTGTAGCTGTTTCCTTGCTGTCTCCGCAAGGCTTCTATGGGCTTGGAGTCACTTAGAACTCCTAGGATTTAGGATCTTGAGAACTTGGAAATCTTGGCAAAACCATGGAATCACATTGAATCACTGGGGAAAAAACCTGCTCTCTGGGCTGGCTGCTCACTTTTTTTATAACTTTTCAAAGTCATTCCTGCAGTATTACAGTCAATCCGTATAGAGGGAACTTCATCTCAAGCCACTCACACACTTTGCCAGGTTTGTGAAAGCTGGCACCTATGGCTTCAGAATGGCACTGGGCATGTGCGACAAAACCGCCATCTTGCTTATTTGTCATGCTAAGCTCCTGCAGGGCTGGGGCCTCTCTGTCTAGGGAGGTGACAGTTTGCCAGGATGGCCTGTATTTACACAACCATCTTATTTAAATGGCTTTCACACCCCTGGCAAAAAGTGTCCCTTTCATCTATGGACCTAGACCTTACACTAGTCTTTATTTCTTACCCACAGCCAACTGGATCTTTAAACATTTTAACTTGACTTTTAAAACTCCCACGGGCTTATCTTAATAAAAACCCTCTCAGCCTTATTCTTGACTGGAGTAAACCCCAAACCTTTATACTAGGTTTAGGGGGTCTGGGCAAACACTGGGCACCCCCTCATTACACTGGGGACACCGGTGTATGTTGCAGGGACACATTAACCCCTTCATGCCCCATTTACCTTTTCTGGTCTATGCTGAAGCAGGACCCCCTAGTGATGAGTTGCAACAACGCTTTCATGGTAGAGTTTTGACCGGAGCACTGCGCTTCAACATAGCTGGGAATCTAACCTGATCCCTGGGTATGTTTTTGGGGTCTCCGGTAACTTTGGAACCCCGCTAAATAGACGCAATCTGAAATGTTTCTCGGTCAATCCTACCCTGAAACTCACAGCCTGGCCGTCACCACTTGCTAGCACTCCTGGAAAGGGTGAAAAATGAAAAATGGCAAGTGTCGCATTTTTTATTACATGTACAGTAATGCATGCACAATACACGGGTTCAAGAGCTGACACTCTAGGACCCCCAAAACACAGTTCAGGGGCAAACAAGTAGGCTTTACCTTTATTATAAAGCCTGGTTACCCCCTCACCGTCACAATAAGCAACTAGCATCTCCCCACAGAAGAAAGGGAGAGGATCCTTCTGCCCAGCTGCCTTGTTCAGGACCAGGTTCGGGACCTAAGTTACTGAAAGCAGGATTGTGCAGAGACACTGGAAGAGGAATAGACCGTGTGCCTATTTCTGAGGTTATAACACCCAAAGCCACTGAACACTTT
The DNA here is from genome assembly GCF_040206685.1 of Ascaphus truei. Classification (NCBI taxonomy): domain Eukaryota; kingdom Metazoa; phylum Chordata; class Amphibia; order Anura; family Ascaphidae; genus Ascaphus; species Ascaphus truei. The sequence continues at coordinate 87,519 of NW_027456574.1, read as the reverse complement.
GTTTGTTTGTTTGTGAGTCTTATTTCACTTCCAATACATCCTGAGTATTACTCGATTGTACTACTGTGTTTCTTTTCTATTCCACCCCCTCCCCCCATTCCCCTCATCTTACCTGCTGAGGAAAGTAAACAAGTATACAGATTTTCTGCAGATCGGATGTGCTTTGTCCCTGACTGAGCTTGTTTTCTCACTTACTTTATGTGAGTGTAACATTTACCTTTTCAGTAATGAGCCAGCCAGGATACAAGCTTAACACTTGAGCATACTCCAACTTTCATTATACAACCCCGATTATACTGTATACTCATGTTTTAGATTATTGATAACTCTGAGTTATGGAGGATCTTGTTACGCCTACATCATGAACACGGCAATATACATGATAAAAATATAGCTACTTTTAAACATAGGTTTTTGAGGCACTGTTATTGGATTAATCCTCTACATCTTTTCCAGGGACAATGTTCAACCCAAGTGTTCATCTCAGCCTTGCCTCTTGTAACATCATGAGCTCGATCATGTTCGGTGACCGCTTTGAATATGACAACAAGGACCTACTGTCTATGGTACATGTGATTCATGAGTCATTTGAGCTCATAAGCTCTGCCTGCGGGCAGGTAAGTGCTATTTTGTGGGGGCAGAATTGTAATGTACTATATATATTTGCTTGTTGGCAATTAACCAACAGAAAACGTGCCTCAAATGTAAAAAGTTTGTTAATCACAGTTTTTAATGGTGATGAGATATTTATACTGTGATTAGTGATAACATAAAAACATAGTAATTAGGTTGCAAAAACATCCATGACCATCCAGTTCAAGTTACGTTAAATTCTAATCCGGAGGAATATAAAGAAATAAAATAATTAATGCTCTGTCTATGTGGTACCCTGATTAATCACATTTATGGATCAATATTCTGCATATGTTTTATCCTGATCAATCAAAAGTCTCCCTGCATCAAAACTCTGCAAATGTTTTATCCTGATTAATCAGATATCTCCCTGGATCAATACTCCATGTGTTAATTACTTTGACAATTATTTCTTAAATGTACCTACTGTATCTATACTATAATTCTAGAAAATATGAATTTAATTCATTTCTGCAGAAGATGAAAATAAGTGAACATTTTCATTGAGGAAGGAATTGGATCTTTTTAAAGGAAGACAACTACATAGATATGTTCTAGATGCAGTCCCACGTAGCCGAAGGGAAAACAACCTTTTGTAAGGAATTTGACAGTCTAAACATGTCACTGCCATTGCTCCATATCGGTCCTGGGAGGAATTGTGCCTTTAGTCACCTTATCCTTTAATGAAGGTTCCTATGAGAAGCAGATACATAGCACAGCGATGTGCAGTTGTTGTACTTTAGAAGCTTGACCCTGTATTTCCATGTTATTCTTCATAGCTGTATGAAATGCTCCCAGGTCTCATGAAGCATCTTCCCGGTAAACATCGCCAAATATTCCGTGACTTTGAGATCCTCTTAGCAATAATAGAAAAGAGAGTGGAGATGAGCAGACGGACGCTGGACCCAAGCAGCCCTAGGCATTACATTGACACATTCCTCATTAAAATGGACAAGGTATTGTAACCTAGATTATATTTGACTTGTAAAATTATAATTATTTATATCAGGGGTAATGCAAATGAGAGACGAGAAACCCTGCTTTAGCACTCAAGCTCAACCTCCAGAGATTTATGTAGGAATTAAAATATCAATTTTATTATTCTTACACATATATAATATAATGGGTGTTAAAATGACATACTGAGGGTACGTATTGGATCCCAATGCTAACAGCCGTACAGGCTCAGGATCCTATAATATGTGTGAACTGTCAGAATATACTGATAGTACACTAAATCACAGTCACAGATGGGATCTGTGTAGTGGATGCATACAGGTATAACAGACAAAGTAGCATGTACTGTAGAACACTGAATCAATTGTCCTGATAGATATTCTGATACACAGTTGCCGTTAATGTATGAGGTGTGACGTGTATAGTATATTGACACACCACGTATACACCCAGCCTCCCGTGTAAGTGTAATCCAAATGACTAGAGTCCACACTGTGTGATTGTAAGTAAAGGTATAGGTAAGTATGCACCGTAGCTGTGCTGATGTAGCCTTTAATAACCTCTATGGTGTCTGCAAAGGGTGTGTGCTCAGGATAGTGCACAGCTATGCCGGTAGGTATATGGGGCCAGTAGCATAGATATCGGTTCCTAAGGTAACATAACCCTGTATGGGCACACAGTGTAGCGACTTAGATTACACAAATGATAGTTGAATACAATCTGCAATAGTTCCTGCTAGCCTAGGAAGCTCTGTGTATAGTGAGTGCTGCAGAGATATGTTTCCAGACTCCTCGGTCAGTGCTATACACAGAGTGCAAGAGCCAGGCTAAAATTAGGGCTTCCCTATTGTCTTTATATCAGGGGTGGCCAACTCCAGTCCTCAAGGACCCCAACAGGTCAGGTTTTAATTAAGGATATCCCTGCTTCAGCACAGGTGCCTCAATCAGTGACTCAATCATTGTGATAGAGCTACCTTTTCTGAAGCAGGGATATCCTAAAAACCTGCCCTTTTGGTGGCCCTTAAGAACTAGAGCTGGCCTCCCCTGATTTATTTAATGCATTTCCCCCTCAAAGTGCTTCCCAAAAAGACAGTATACAAATGATTACTGTATTATAGTTGGTGCTCTGTGCAAAGTATACCAATAGACACACTGGGCCTCATGCAGTAAGGCCCGATCCAACATTTTCGGTAAGGGTTGCGGATTGGTGGCTAACAGGCCATTTTTTGGCGATTTGCCCTCGCAGTATTCAGTAAGGGCCGAATCCTTCCGATCCCTGCCGAAGCACTGCGAAAGCAAAGCTGCCGATGACCTGTGGCGATACAGCCTGGCTCCCGATAAGCCTTCCGATAGGCCTTTGGTGCCGATAGATGTTTGCAGCTGAGAGAGACAAGCCGCTCTCTCAGCGCAAACATCGGCAACAAAAAAAGTATTTAAAAACAACTTTTACTCATAGTGTACATGTGCAGGGGGTCTTCGGAGCTGAACCGCGTTGGTTTGAGGTCCGGGGACCCCCTGCCCCCCGAGATACAGGCCCCTTTATGAGGTGCCGGTATCCCTCGGCGTTTAAAGGTCCCGATCACGTGACCGCGACCTGTAAACAAACCAGAGGGATACCGGCACCCCATAAAGGGGCCTGTATCTCGGGGGGCAGGGGGTCCCCGGACCTCAAACCAACGCGGTTCTGCTCCGGAGACCCTCTGCACATGTACAGTATAAATAAAACACACACACATCAATAAAGACTCGTTCCTTACCTTGGCGGCTATGTGCAACGGTAATGAAGCAGCATGAATGTCTTTTTAATTATACTGTACAGTGAGCAGGGGGTCCCCTGAGCTGAACCGCATTGCTTTGTGGAGCAGGGACCCCCTGCTTCCCGAGTTACAGGCCCCAGTATGTGTCATCGGGTGGCAGTGTCGCCGCCATGTTTATAGCGTCCCCGCAATAAACATGGCGTCCACACTGTAACCGATGGCCCAAACCGGGGCCTGTAACTCGGGAGGCATGGGGTCTCTGAGCCACAAATAAATGCGCTTCAGCTCAGGGGGCCTCCTGCTTCCGCACAATATTATTAAAATACATTAATGCTGCTTCATTACCATAGCGGATAGCCGCTAAGGCAATGAAGGGGTTAACGCATAGTAGCATGTTTATTGGGGACAAATGCCCCCAATAAACATAGCAGCAATACACAACATACAGTATAGTAATGGGCAGAATGACTATTATCCACAAATGGATAATAGTGCAGTTGTCCATTTAAAATACATACACAACAATAAAGACATTAAATACATATAGCACTCACCCATGTCCCACTGCCACGATGAAGGCCATCCTCATCTTCATCCTGCCCATGCCCCATCCGCTTCTGCAAAACAAACACAAGAATTACAACATCCAAATTAATGTCCCCTAACCCCTTAATCACCATAGCGGTTATTAACCGCTACAGTTATTAAGGGGTTAAGCCACCATCACCCACATACCCTCCCCCACAAAGCCCCCCAACCACCCTCACCCAATACCCACAGGGGAGTCCTACCAAATACCCTTGGGCCTAATACCCCCTCCCCCAGCACATACAGTACAATAATGTGCCAAATAACTATTATCCACATAGGGATAATACATTATTTGGCCATTATTAAACACATTCAATACCGTTAAAATGTAAAGAAAATTGTACTAACCTCATCAATAAGAAGTCTCCGTCGCCAGCATCATCCTTGGGGTCCGTTGCCAACATTATAAATAGCCACAACATTTGAATATCATTAACATAACACTGAACCCCTTAATCACCTTATCGGGTACTAACCTGAAAGGTAATTAAGGGGTGAAGCCATCCTGCAATGCCTACAACAGTTATGCATAACATCCTCAGTGAAATAAATACCCATTGCCTAACCAAATTCCATTTAATCATTCAATCTGTAGGCTCACATGCCTCATAAAACATTGCATTTACAGTGTATACATGTAGCATAACATGTAAACTGCATGTACACGCTGCAAATCAATGTTAACAATACAATAATGCCACTCAAATCGCCATACATCACAAGAAGTATATTATTTAATCAAATAAACTCACCATCAATGAATTACCACACATCACTTACATCCCTAAACAATTAAAATACCATCCATACCAATTACACAATGAACTAAAGCTATCCTAACAGAGAACAACTTCAAAACATATAAAAAAGTACACCAACAATTACAATATACTAAAGCAAGGCTTTCCATATCTTACTGTACGGCCTGGAAGCCCAAAACTTACATCTGTCTAAAAATAAAATACATTTAGCACACATCAATGCATAGCCACAATGATTAACAATACAGAATAAGAAGCTTTAACAACACTATCATTTCTTACCCTGTATATATATCTGTACACATACATACAGACATACATACAGTGGGAAGAAATGATATGCATTATAAAAAATGAAAACATGAAAAAGCAACAAAAAAAACAGTTACATTAAGAACATTTCTTTATTTAACTTACCATTACTTGCCCCCACCGACTCCCGTTGATCAGCTTACTCACGAACCAATCCACGACACCATCCACGACACCATCCACGACACAATCCAGGAACAAATCCACGAACCAAACCAGGAACCAATCCAAGAACAAGTGCAGGAACCAATCCAGGAACCAAGCCACAAAGAAATCCACGAAACAATCCCCGACACGATCCAGGAACAGGAAACCATAAAAGAAAAAAACATAACAAATTAAACATTAAAATAATAAAACATGACAATCAAGGGTTGTACTAGTTTTATTCTTAGTGAATCTGTATTAAAATACCTTGTTCCGGGGTCTTCTTGACGTCCGGTGCCACGCCCTGGTCTTCAATCTTCAGGAGGAGGTCCGTCCTCCTCGGCGTCTGCCTTCAAAATGAGACGACATAGGTTTTAAAGGCCTATGACGTCACATTTGTCGTCATATGGTTCCCACGGCCCTGATTGGGCCGTGAAAACCATGTGTTTTGGCCGATGTAAAAAAATTTGATGACGTCACTTAAAGGCAATGCCAGCACAGCCAATCAGAATGGCTTTGCTGCTATTGCCTTTAAGAAAACGTCATGAAATGACACATGGCCGGACTCACATGGTAAGCCAGCCAATCAGAGCGTGGGAACTCCATCCCTACTCTGATTGGTTCAAGTACCATGTGAGTCCGGCCATGTGTCATTTCATGACGTTTTCTTGAAGGCAGACGCCGAGGAGGACGGACCTCCTCCTGAAGATTGAAGACCAGGGCGTGGCACCGGACGTCAAGAAGACCCCGGAACAAGGTATTTTAATACAGATTCACTAAGAATAAAACTAGTACAACCCTTGATTGTCATGTTTTATTATTTTAATGTTTAATTTGTTATATTTTTTTCTTTTATGGTTTCCTGTTCCTGGATCGTGTCGGGGATTGTTTCGTGGATTTCTTCGTGGCTTGGTTCCTGGATTGGTTCCTGCACTTGTTCTTGGATTGGTTCCTGGTTTGGTTCGTGGATTTGTTCCTGGATTGTGTCGTGGATGGTGTCGTGGATGGTGTCGTGGATTGGTTCGTGAGTAAGCTGATCAACGGGAGTCGGTGGGGGCAAGTAATGGTAAGTTAAATAAAGAAATGTTCTTAATGTAACTGTTTTTTTTGTTGCTTTTTCATGTTTTCATTTTTTATAATGCATATCATTTCTTCCCACTGTATGTATGTCTGTATGTATGTGTACAGATATATATACAGGGTAAGAAATGATAGTGTTGTTAAAGCTTCTTATTCTGTATTGTTAATCATTGTGGCTATGCATTGATGTGTGCTAAATGTATTTTATTTTTAGACAGATGTAAGTTTTGGGCTTCCAGGCCGTACAGTAGGATATGGAAAGCCTTGCTTTAGTATATTGTAATTGTTGGTGTACTTTTTTATATGTTTTGAAGTTGTTCTCTGTTAGGATAGCTTTAGTTCATTGTGTAATTGGTATGGATGGTATTTTAATTGTTTAGGGATGTAAGTGATGTGTGGTAATTCATTGATGGTGAGTTTATTGGATTAAATAATATACTTCTTGTGATGTATGGCGATTTGAGTGGCATTATTGTATTGTTAACATTGATTTGCAGCGTGTACATGCAGTTTACATGTTATGCTACATGTATACACTGTAAATGCAATGTTTTATGAGGCATGTGAGCCTACAGATTGAATGATTAAATGGAATTTGGTTAGGCAATGGGTATTTATTTCACTGAGGATGTTATGCATAACTGTTGTAGGCATTGCAGGATGGCTTCACCCCTTAATTACCTTTCAGGTTAGTACCCGATAAGGTGATTAAGGGGTTCAGTGTTATGTTAATGATATTCAAATGTTGTGGCTATTTATAATGTTGGCAACGGACCCCAAGGATGATGCTGGCGACGGAGACTTCTTATTGATGAGGTTAGTACAATTTTCTTTACATTTTAACGGTATTGAATGTGTTTAATAATGGCCAAATAATGTATTATCCCTATGTGGATAATAGTTATTTGGCACATTATTGTACTGTATGTGCTGGGGGAGGGGGTATTAGGCCCAAGGGTATTTGGTAGGACTCCCCTGTGGGTATTGGGTGAGGGTGGTTGGGGGGCTTTGTGGGGGAGGGTATGTGGGTGATGGTGGCTTAACCCCTTAATAACTGTAGCGGTTAATAACCGCTATGGTGATTAAGGGGTTAGGGGACATTAATTTGGATGTTGTAATTCTTGTGTTTGTTTTGCAGAAGCGGATGGGGCATGGGCAGGATGAAGATGAGGATGGCCTTCATCGTGGCAGTGGGACATGGGTGAGTGCTATATGTATTTAATGTCTTTATTGTTGTGTATGTATTTTAAATGGACAACTGCACTATTATCCATTTGTGGATAATAGTCATTCTGCCCATTACTATACTGTATGTTAGGGGGGTATAGGTGTTGTTGGGTATATATATATATAATTATTTAATTATTTATTTATTTCGTTATTGTGGGGCTGGGGTGTGTTTTTTTATTATTGTGGGTAGTGGGGGTGTGTGAAGGGGGCATTAGCCCCAACGGTGGTTGTTTAGGGCTTGCGGGTGGGTAGCGGGAGGCCTTAACCCCTTCAGGACCGTAGCGGTATTAACCGCTACGGTCGTGAAGGGGTTAAGTGCCCCCGCATCCCCCCCGCAAGTCCTAAACTCACACCCAGGGCCAAATACCCCCCTCACCCATCCCCGCTACCCACAATAATGCTGGCACGGTGGGTTAACCCCTTCATTGCCTTAGCGGTTAGCCGCTAAGGTAATGAAGTGGCTTTTAAATGCCTTTTTCCTGCCTCGGATGCATGCCGGGGGGCTCCGGTGCTGGTATCAGCTCCGGAGACCCCCAGCATCAATCACAGGCAGGAAAAAGGGCTGATTTTTCCTAAGTGTCGCCCTTGCCGATGCTTCTCCTTCAGCAAGTTGCCAACTTTAGTTGGCGGGCTGGATTGGCCATAAAATCTCCAATCTGGCCTGCCGATCAGCACCGAAAAGCTGATCGGGGCTTACTGAATTCAGGCGGGAAAAAAAAGTCCCGATAAGTGGCTTATTGGCAGCCGGGTGGCGAATTTTTTTTTTTCGGAAGAAAAGTTGCCGATAATTCCCAGTTATCGGGGCTTACTGAATCAGGAGGGCAAAAAACGGCTATAAAATGCCGAAAAAGCCTTATCGGGGCTTACTGCATGAGGCCCACTATCTTCAATTTAATTGTATTATGCTTTATACAGTATACAGTACACAAATAAATACTATATTACAGTACAGTTGTTAACATACAGCTGAACCCCGTCATAACGCGGTCCTCGGGGGCCACCCGTTCAGACCGCGTTATAAATGGGGTCGCGCTAATTTTAAAAAAAAATGGCCGCCGTGATCAGGGACTCCACGCTGCCGAAGGGGGAGAGCTGAGATAACTCTCCCAGAGCCCAGCGTCACAGTGGAAGGCCCCCCTACATCCCCCACTCCCAGCAGCACTTAACCATACCCAGCATCTGCAGCAGTTGATCTGTGCAGAGTACCTGCGAGGAGGAGGAGAGCTCACGGGATGTCAGCTGTTTTTGAGTTCCCGGCAAGGGATCAGCTCCTTTCAATCCTCCCCCACAGCAGCAGAGAAACAGGCAGGGAGAGGGGGCTCTCCCTGAACCCAGCGTCGCAGCGGCAGCAGCCCCCCCCCATAGCAGCACCCACCCTTACAGCAGCACTCCCCCCCCCCCCACAGCAGCAACGGCAGCAGAATCTGCCCCCACAGCAACACAGACAGCAGCACGCACCCCCCCCCCAAACCACAGCAGCACCCCCCCCCCACAGCAGCACAACAACAGCAGTTGATCTGTGCAGAGAAGCTGCGAGGGTGAAGAGAGCTCACGGGATGTCAGCTGTTTTTGAGTTCCCGGCTAGGGATCAGCTCCCTTCAATCCTCCCCCACAGCAGCAGAGATACAGGCAGGAGAGGGGAGGCTCTCCCTGAACCTAGCATCACAGCGGCAGCAACCCCCCCCCCACAGCAGCACCCACCCCTACAGCAGCACCCCCCCCCCACAGCAGCACCCACCCCCCCCACAGCAGCACCCACCCCTACAGCAGCACCCCCCCCCCCACAGCAGCACCCACCCCCCCCACAGCAGCAACGGCAGCAGAATCCCTGAGCCCAGCGTTGCAGTGGCAGGCCCCCCCACACAGCAGCACCCCCCCACAGCAGCAACCCCCTCCCCCACAGCAACAATGACAGCAGAGGGGGGGCTCTCCCTTAGCCCAGCATCACAGTGGCAGGTGCCCCCCCCCAGCCTCGCACTGATCCGCCAGCCCTGCACCATTCCTACCCCCACCCAGCAGTCCCAAAGGTGGGCTGTGACACCAAAGGAAGTGGGGGGGGCTGTGTGTGTGGTGTTGTGTGATGTGTGCTGTGTGCTGGGGCTGTGTGTGCTGTGTGTGCTGTGAGTGTATGCAGTGTTCAGTGAGTGTATGCTGTGAGTGTATGCAGTGTGCTGTGAGTGTGTGCAGTGTGCTGTGTGTGTGCAGTGTGCTGTGAGTGTTTGCAGTGTGTGTGCTGTTGCTGTGAGTGTGTGCAGTGTGCTGTGAGTGTTTGCAGTGTGTGCTGTTGCTGTGAGTGTATGCAGTGTGCTGTGAGTGCTGTGAGTGTTTGCAGTGTGTGCTGTTGCTGTGAGTGTGCAATTTTTATTTTTATTTTTAATTCGGGGTCCATGCTCATACCGCGTTATAAGTGGACCTGCGTTATAGCGTATCGCGCTATAACGGGGTTGAGCTGTATCTTGTTTACTGTATACAAATGACTATATTATAATTATTGATATGATTCTATTATCCAACACACATTATAAAAATACAGAAGTGAAATGTATGCTATTTTAAACTTATTTATATGATGTTTGTATGATGTACAGAAATAAAGTATACAATACAATGTAAGGAATATACCAGGGCGCAAACTTCAAAAATGATTATTTAGTATGCTTGTGACAGGGTCTTATCCCTGTTAACAGGCTTGCCTCTAATCCAGCAGTGTGCTGGTTAATTGCACACCTGCAATCAACCATTCCACCTGCCTAATCACAGCTCTGTGAAAAAGCCTGTTCCCAGAAACAGGGGGGAGATTTTCCTCAGTACACAAGGGAGCTGACAAGAGGAAAGAGGTCTTGAGCAGAAAGGCTGTGCTGAGATCAAGACACCCAAAGACCTATATTCCTGGACACAGGGGACCCAGGAACCTACCAGAGACTGACATGAAGGGCCACCTGCTTTAAGGTATCTCTCTTGAGACTTTGGGGAATAGGGTGGTAATGGGATTATCCCTCCAGCCCTGGAGATATGGACTGGGGAAGTAGGTTAGCCCTTAAACAGGGATAGGCGTTTGTTGTTTTCATATGTTTTGCTGTAATGAAGGAATAGGCGCAATAAAGCCTTATTTTAATTTCACCTTAAAAACGGTCTCCTTTGCATACCTCTGCACACATCTCTTACAATGCTATAACATAAACACATAATAAAACAGCGCATAGGCAAGTGCTACAATTGGAAATGGCAGTGATACATTGTTACCAGACTCCCATAGATACCACCAGATGGATTAAGGTTTCTGGAGAAGAACGCCAAGCTTTAGCAGAGGATTATATGTCCACACATACTGTATATAGATGGCATAGCTGAGTATTATTAACAGTCCCGTTAAATTTGGAGGAAAGAGGCGCAAGTTCAGCCTCCCATGACCCGCACTCACGATCACTCATCGGGGAAGGCACTCACAGTGCGGCAGATGAAGATCAGCTCCGGTAGGAAATGCACCCGCTTCCTGTCCTCCGCAGTGAGATCTACACGTCTCCGTCAGCTGAGCATGGAGGGGTGTGGACAAAATTGCCTGCACTTCCTCAACAGCGGAGATAGAATAGCTCAAGGCAACAGCGTTGCTTGGACAGCCGGCAGCCAAAAAGGCAAGTGATATCTGATACTGCTAACCAGCTATAATAAAGTGATAGAAATGTAGCTTAGAAAATGGTCAAGATGACCAATAAGGAATAGCAAATAATACACAATGTATTCCAATGTGTTTCGTAGCTCATCATCTCCCTGATGAAGTAGCAACAGCTACGAAACGCGTTGGAATAGATTGTGTGCTATTTTCTATTCCTTATTGGTCACATTGGGGGGAAATGATAACATTGACTAAAGGCATTGATCATGCGCATAGACCGGGTAGATGCGTGCGGGCGCCAGCAGGAGGGGGAACGCAATGCGCAAGAAATCAGTGAAAACTAATTTCTTGGCGCGACAGGCAGGTCACGTGAGCGGTTCGCCCAATGAGGGTGAACCAGCTCCGTGACGCCCCTAAGCATGCCCCCCATGGCGCGTCTACCATGGACACAAAATGTACCCGCTTCATGCAGGTGACATCACAGCCTTCTCACGTCTCCGCACGGGCGAAGACTGTACGGCCTTAGTCTGTGTGCATACAACGCAAGCTACCAAAAACTCCTTCACATCTTTGTGGATCTGTGGCCACCAAAAGATCCATTCAAGGAAATCACGTCTTCCTGACTCCCGGGTAACCAGCCGTCTTGGAGTTATGACCCCATTGCAATACCTCACTTCGAAATTGAGGGGGGGACAAATAGTTTGGACGAACGAGTGGATGTTGACTGGGATCCTCTGCCTGAGCCAGTGAAATCTGTTGCAGTAGTGAAGATGAAACTGTAGAGATGATCTGAGAAGATGGAATGATGGTCCCCTGCTTTTAGATCCTGGATGATAAGAGATCACAATGTTGAACCGAGTGAAGAAGAGAGCCCACCTCGCCTGACGCGTCCTGAGTCTCTTTGCTCCTTCAAAGTATTCGATGTTTTTGTGGTCCGTCAGAATTGTTATGGGAGAAGTTGTCCCCTCAAGTAAATGTCTCCATTCTTCTAGAGCCATTTTCATAGCCAGTAGTTCCCGATTTCCAACATCATAATTCCTTCCTGCGGCAGAGTATTTTTTTTTAGAAAAGAAGGCACAGGGGTGGAGTTACCCATGAAAATCCTTCTTTTGAGAAAGAGCAGCTCCGGCTACCAGATCAGATGCGTCCACTTCAAGCACGAAGGGTTTCGTAGGATCTGGATGGATCAGTACAGGTGAGGAAGAAAAGGCGGACTTGAGTGTCTCGAAAGCCAGAAAAGCATCAGAGCGCCATATCTTGGGATTCGCCCTTTTCTTAGTAAGAGCCGTAATAGGTGCAACTACCTTGGAGAAGTTCCCGATGAAACGCCGGTAATAGTTGGCAAACCCAAGAAATCGTTGAGTTGGTTTGAGGCCTGTCGGTAGGGGCCAATCCAGCACTGCCAATACTTTTGCACGATCCATCTCAAATCCAAGGGAAGAGATGAAGTATCCAAGGAAGGAATTTTTCTTCTGTTGAAAATGACACTTCTCCAGCTTTGCAAAAAAGGAGTGAGCCCAAAGTCTTTGGAGTACCTGTCTAACTTGTGCCCGATGTTTGGACAAAGAAACTGGAAAAAATAAGGATATTGTCCAGATATACCAAGTAGATCCCGGAAAATCTCATTGATGAAATGTTGAAATACGGCCAGTTGTATAACCCGAATGGCATGACCAAGTATTCGTAGTGACCGTCACTGGTATTAAAGGCTGTCTTCCACTCATCACCTTTTCTGATCCTAATTAAATTGTAAGCTCCTCCAAGATACAGTTTGAAGATCATAGCCTTGTGTAAGCGGTCGAAAAGTTCAGGGATGAGGGGAAGAGGATACCGATTTTTTTACAGTGATTTTATTTAGGCCTCTATAAATCAATACATGGCCTGAGAGAAGCGTCCTTTGTGGAAATGAAGAAGAAACCTGCAACAGCGGGGGAACTTGATTTGCAAATAAACCCTCGCTGGAGGTTCCCCGAAATGTATTCCCACATTGCCCTGGTTTCTGATTCTGAAAGGGGGTAAGTGCAACCTTGAGGAGGGATGGCTCCTGGGAGCAGATCGATGGCACAATCATAAGGTCGGTATGGTAGTAACTCATTTCCCTGCTTTTTGTCGAATACATCAGCAAAGTCCTGGTAGGGACCTGGAAAGCATGATGAGAAAGTCTCCGTGGGTAGCCAAACCTCGGAGATGGTGCGAGACACCGGCAGACAAGATCCATGGCAATGTTGTCCCCAGGCTGTCACTTGACTGCTTGTCCAATCGATCTTGGGGTTGTGGTGCCGCAACGTGGGAAGACCTACAGTAGGACCATGTAACAGGGACTTATCCCTGTTCAGATCTTGCCTCTTATCCAGCAGTCTGCTGGTTAATTGCTGGTGTGCAATCAACCAACTCCACCTGCCTATTCACAGCTCTGTGAAATAGTGTCATGTGAGACACAGGGAGAGGATTCCTTAGTCTCACAATTGGGGCTGACCCAGGAAGAACAGATGTCTTGAGCTGCAAAGAGACTGCAGGCTGACAGCAAGACAAAGGGGACCAGACCTGTATACCTGGACAGACATTGCCTTAGCACACAAGGGTCCTGACCCAGGAGAGCAGAGCGGCCTTCCCCTACAGCTACAAGAAACAGATAAGACTTTCTTATGGGACTATTATATATCTGTATATATATTTAGGCTGGTAAATAGCTTAGCTAACCACCCAGTTAAAGAGGGCTGGACTTCATGTGTAGATATTCTTCAAAGTGGAGTAGGTTATCTTTTACTTATTTTGAAAGAATTTGGCTGTGTTAAAGAGACAGGCGCAATAAAGCCTAATTTAAGTTTCACTTTAAACGGTCTCCATTGCGTACCTCTGCACACGTCTCTTACATATGGTGTCAGAAGTTGGGATGAGAGGTGGCCCTTGAAGTTCAAAGGAGCCCCGGAGACTGCCTGTGAAAATGTTTGTGCTTTTGCCTGCATACAGTACAGTTCCTGTAAACAGCCTGAGCAACAAAACCAAAGAATCCCATGCAGCAGTGACCAGAATTCTGGCTTCACATCCAGACAGGAAAACTACACTGCACAGAAGACACAATGCCACAGTTGGACTGGGAGACCCACCCATACAAGGGACTGATGCTGTGACCAGAGTTTACCCCACCACTGGTAAAAGAAAAAAATTAAAGAAAAAAAAACCTGGGAATTTAAAATGGCCACCCAGTTGAAGTTAAATACAAACTCTTAGAAAACAAAAGGAGGGTTAGGGAGTGATCACAGGGCCACACTAATTGAGTAAAGTGAGAAGGTAAATAATAATAATGGTAATTGTAAATGTGGGTGCAAACTGTGAACTGAAAAGTGAATCAGGCAAAAAGAGGGGGAAGGGGAACACAAAATGAATGAGTCCCCTAAAGAATTCACTAACTGCACACCTACATATTATAAAATCTAACTTTTAATAAATTTACTTAAAACATATATTACCAAACGTAATGTACTAAATGTTTTAAAAAAAATGAATTAAATATTCAATAACGTGCAACCATGTCAGATGAATGTATGATTGTACAAACCCAAATGTAATATTCCTGGGTTTGACAGGACAGTGGATGCTGCAAGTCAGGGTGTTAACCCCTCTGGAGTATATATGCAGACTGTAGGTAACCGTATCCTACTCAGTGAGCCTTTAACTGGTCACAGACTCAGCAATCCTGCAATGATATATATAGCAGCGAACACCTATGTGTTAAGTGCATATGCTTGAGAAGTGACGCTGATACAAACACAATCAATCCATAATACCCTCAGTATAGTTAGGCTGGAACTCGCAGTGCCATTGACATAGAGTTTCTCAGCAAAGAGGCTCAGATTGTGTATATAACATATATTGTGTATAGCAGGAAAGCAGACTCACTGCCCAGTGAGCCTTTAACCCAAGCATGTCAAACTCAAATGCTAACAAGGGCCAAATAAACAAGGTTTAAGTCTAGGTGGGCCGCAAAAAAAAACAACTTACATTTTCATAGAAACGTAGGTTTATTTCGAAAAGTACTGTGTGTGTGTGTGTGTGTGTGTGTGTGTGTGTGTGTGTGTTGACCTCACTAACCGAACCAAAAAAAAAGTCAGACGTGAATGACTTCTGAACACATTAACCAGTGTCAGGATGCCCCCTCTTAACAATTTCCAAAGCAGCAATCCCACCTGGGATCTTACCTGATCCGCAGTCCCTCAAGGTACTATACTGGAGGGGAGGTGTTCTCCCGTGTGAAACTTGAGTCAGATCTGGAAGAAAGCAGAATAGGTTATTTTGGTGTAGGTATAGTGCAGTTAAGATAAAACAGAGAGAGTGGGTGAGGGTGACAAACAGAGGGTGGGAGAGAGAGGGTGAGAGAGAGAGAAAGAGAGAGAGAGAGAGAGAGGGTGGGAGAGAGAAAGGGTGGGAGAGAGAGAGGGTGGGGGAGAGAGAGAGAGGGTGGGAGAGAGAGAGAGAGGGTGGGAGAGAGAGAGAGAGAGAGGGTGGGAGAGAGAGTGGGAGAGAGAGAGAGGGTGGGGGAGAGAGTGGGAGAGAGAGAGAGAGAGAGGGTGGGGGAGAGGGAGAGAGAGAGGGTGGGGGAGAGGGAGAGAGAGAGGGTGGGAGAGAGGGAGAGAGAGAGGGTGGGAGAGAGGGAGAGAGAGAGGGTGGGAGAGAGGGTGGGAGAGAGGGTGGGAGAGAGAGAGGGTGGAAGAGAGAGAGGGTGGAAGAGAGAGAGGGTGGGAGAGAGAGAGGGTGGGAGAGAGGGAGAGAGGGTGGGAGAGAGAGAGAGAGGGTGGGAGAGAGAGATAGAGGGTGGGAGAGAGAGAGAGAGGGTGGGAGAGAGAGAGAGGGTGGGGGAGAGAGAGGGTGGGGGAGAGAGAGAGAGGGTGGGGGTGGGGGTGGGGGAGATAGAGAGGGTGGGGGTGGGGGAGAGAGAGAGGGTGGGGGTGGGGGAGAGAGAGAGGGTGGGGGTGGGAGAGAGAGAGAGGGTGGGGTTGGGAGAGAGAGAGAGAGAGGGTGGGAGAGAGAGAGAGAGGGTGGGGGAGAGAGAGAGGGTGGTGGAGAGAGAGAGAGGGTGGTGGAGAGAGAGAGAGGGTGGTGGAGAGAGAGAGAGGGTGGTGGAGAGAGAGAGAGGGTGGTGGAGAGAGAGAGAGGGTGGTGGAGAGAGAGAGAGGGTGGTGGAGAGAGAGAGAGGGTGGTGGAGAGAGAGGGTGGTGGAGAGAGAGAGAGGGTGGGAGAGAGAGAGGGTGGGAGAGAGAGAGGGTGGGAGAGAGAGAGAGGGTGGGAGAGAGAGAGGGTGGGAGAGAGAGAGGGTGGTAGAGAGAGAGAGGGTGGGAGAGAGAGGGTGGTTGACTGACTCACCGGGCCTGTTGGCGGCCCTGTCCTCATTCTCTCTCTACTTCCCCCCCATTTTCTCTCACCCTCTCCCATTGTCCTCCCCCTATTCTCTCTCCCTTCCCTCCCCACCCCCATTCGCTCAATCCCCTCTATTCTCTGTCTCCCCACCATCTCCCTTCTCCCCCCCCCATTCGCTCAATCCCCTCTTCTCTCTCCCCCCTCTCCTCTCTCCCCCCCCCCCACACACACACTCTCCCGAATACATATTAAAATAATACCCCCACACTCCCAAATACATATAAAAAATACCCCCACACTCCCGAATACATATAAAAAATACCCCCACACTCCCAAATACATATAAAAAATACCCCCACACTCCCGAATACATATAAAAATAACCCCACGCCCCCAAATACATTTTAAAAATACCCCCACTCCCCCCAATACATTTAAAAAAAAGACCCACCTCCCCAATACATATAAAAAATACCCCCACCTCCCCCCATCATCATGATCTCATCTCGCCAGACTGGCCCCCATGCCCCATCATCGTATTCCCCACCCCCTGCCTCCCATCTTTATGTGCCCAGGCTGGCCCCCATGCCCCATCATCATATTTCCCACCCCCTGCCTCCCATCTTTATCTGCCCAGGCTGGGCCCCATGCCCCATCATCATATTCCCCCCCACATGCCCCATCATCATATTCCCCCCCCCATGCCCCATCATCATATTTCCCCCCCATGCCCCATCATCATATTTCCCCCCCCCCCCATGCCCCATCATCATATTCCCCCCCCATGCCCCATCATCATATTCCCCCCAACCCATGCCCCATCATCATATTCCCCCCCACCCATGCCCCATCATCATATTCCCCCCCCCATGCCCCATCATCATATCCCCCCCATGCCCCATCATCATATTCCCCCCCCATGCCCCATCATCATATTCCCCCCCCATGTCCCATCATCATATTCTCCCCCCCCATGATCATATTCCCCCCCCATGCCCCATGATCATATCCCCCCCCCATGCCCCATGATCATACCCCCCCCATGCCCCATCATCATATCCCCCCCCATGCCCCATCATCATATCCCCCCCCATGCCCCATCATCATACCCCCCCATGCCCCATCATCCTCTCCCCCCCACATGCCCCATCATCCTCTCCCCCCCCCCATGCCCCATCATCCTCTCCCCCCCATGCCCCATCATCCTCCCCCCCCCATGTCCCATCATCCTCTCGGCCTCTCTCCCCCCCCCCTTGTCCTTACCTTATTCCAGGCAGGAGGCAGTCTCACAGACGTCTTTTGCAGCTATCTCAGCTGTTGGCTCCGCCCCCGCTGTCCTCCCACACACGGCATGTGTGCAGGATGACTGCGCCCGGCCACCGTCCGACTGCAGTCCCAGCAGGCCAGCTTTTCCTTCCCTGGAAAAGGTCTGTGAGTGGGATCTGGGGGGGACGGGAACACACACACGGACACACACACACACGGACACACACACACACGGACACACACACACGGACACACACACACACGGACACACACACACACGGACACACACACACACACACACACACACCCCCATTCAAGGAGAATGCAGTATCTCCGCCAGAGTTATGAATCCGCCCCCGTGTCCTCCCACACACGGCACGAGTGCAGATTGACTGCACCCGGCCACCGTACGCCTCCAGCCCCTGCAGGACAGATTTTACTTCCGCCCATGCTGCTCGCTTCCCCCACACCCGCGCTCGCTTCTCCCGCGGCCAAAACTTTTAACCGCCGCCCACGCGCTCGCCGACACACATGACCGCCGTGCTGGTTGTGAGCGGGCCGCAAAAATATCCGTTGCGGGCTGCATGCGGCCCGCGGGCCGCATGTTTGACATGCCTGCTTTAACCGGTCACAGACTCAGCAATCCTGCAATGATATAACGCGCAGTTGTGTCAGTCTCCTACTTGGAGCTGTTTTAATGTAGTGCCTTAAGTCTCCTGGTTTTATCTATGCAGACGGCATTAGCTTGATAAATACAACAACAGGCAGTGAGTCTGCTTTCCTGCTATACACATTACATGATATATACACAATCTGAGCCTCTTTGCTGAGAAACTCTATGTCAATGGCACCGCGAGTTCCAGCCTAACTATACTGAGGGTATTGTGGATTGATTGTGTTTGTATCAGCGTCACTTCTCAAGCATATGCACTTAACACATAGGTGTTCGCTGCTATATATATCATTGCAGGATTGCTGAGTCTGTGACCAGTTAAAGGCTCACTGAGTAGGATACGGTTACCTACAGTCTGCATATATACTCCAGAGGGGTTAACACCCTGACTTGCAGCATCCACTGTCCTGTCAAACCCAGGAATATTACATTTGGGTTTGTACAATCATACATTCATCTGACATGGTTGCACGTTATTGAATATTTAATTCATTTTTTTAAAAACATTTAGTACATTACGTTTGGTAATATATGTTTTAAGTAAATTTATTTAAAGTTAGATTTTATAATATGTAGGTGTGCAGTTAGTGAATTCTTTAGGGGACTCATTCATTTTGTGTTCCCCTTCCCCCTCTTTTTGCCAAATACAAACTCTGCAAGAATGGGTAAGAAAACGTGTTCCTGTTGTAAAGAGCCCAGCCACATGGAGCAATGTCCCTTCAGGCCTTATTCAGACAATGAGGATGGCCCCAACGTGACCCCAGAAAAAGGGCAGCAGCCAGAGGACTATTGTTTTCAACAAGCCAAGGAACTGCAGCAGCAAGCACTGCGCTGTGGACCCAAGGAAGATGCTGAAGTTTTACTTAGCAAGTGCACATTCAATATCACTGATGAGAAAAAATGTGTGCACGGTACTGCTGATGTTGTAACACGACCAAAGTAAAGAAGAAAAAGAAAAAGGCTACAGAGATGCCTGTGAGAGCTACGAACTCTACAAGCAAAGTCCGCCCACCTGTAGGACTACCACAATTTGGGTTTCTAGCGAATACAGTGACAACAGCTGCAATAGCGCCTCCTGAGGTCAGGAAGAAAAATACACCTGATAGCCCCAAAATGGAGGACAAGATCTGGCGTTCCTGTAATGAACCCTACCCCACGGGAGAGTGGTGCTTCCGGTCTGATAAGGAGGAAGACATCTCTTATATGGAACCCAAACTGAGTCACACCCACAAAACACCCCAAAAATGGTGGGGGTGCCTGAACTCGGTACATACCGAAAAGTCCACTCTCTATGATGACAAATGTGATCGGCAGGAGCAAGAGCGAGAGCAGCAGATCTCTGAATATTTACGCCACCTCACGCAACTGCAAGGTAAATATGGCGGATACAGTGAAGCTGCTGAAGTTTCAAATAAAGATGGAGACCTCAGTATCCCTGGTGGGACGGAGTCGTCTTAAACAAAAAGGTGGAAAAAGAAAACAGGGTCTTCACTTACCGTGGACGGAACAGACACGTATGCAGATACCGTGTAGAAAAAGGGGGTCCGAGATGCCCTGCAGCCTAGAGAAAATTGAGAATTTGTCCTGCGAATGACCGAATATCCAGAGGGCCCAAGGCAGGAGTCGGGTACCCCAAAGAAGTGTCTGTCCGGTGCCAACAGTGAGGAACCCTCAACCAACCATACCAAGGAAGTGGAGCCGGAACCAGTGAGTGGCGATCCCTTGACCAGCCCTGAAGCTGTCCAGCAAACTGCCAGGCATGACTGTGATATGTTCCATGAACAATTGAAACTGAAGAAAGATGATTTACGCGAGCTACAGAAAAATAATGTTGAGGTACAGAAGAATGTGCTCACAATTTACTCTTTGGCCAGGACCGAATTGGACGATCTCAAGACTGAGCTAGATACTGCAAACGCTACTAATACCGCCATGGTGGAAAAACAGAGCAAGTCTGACCGAATGATTGCTAATCTGAAGCAGAAGTATGAGGAGGAACTGAAGGAGATTAGTCTTTCAGCAAGAGATTCGCAAGTGCCATAGAGAGGTAAAAGTCTCTCAGAATGAGGTTCACACACTCCGCATAGAACTGAATGCCTCACACCAGGAGGTCAACAATGTCCAGACAGAGGTGGACGTATCCCAGAAGGAGGTTCATACTCTCCACATAGCACTGGATGCCTCACACCAAGAGATCAGCAGTTGCCACACAGAACTGGAAGTCTCTAGAAAGGAACTTCATAGTCTCGCTGAGGAGCTGGACATCTCTCAAAAAACTATCCTCAGTCTTAATATGGTTCTCAAAGTCTCTCAGTAGAAGCTTCAGATCCTCAACCTAGAGATGGAAGACGCACACCAGGAGACCGGGAGTCTCAAAGCAGAAGTGAAGAAGTATTTCGATATGAAACGCGTAGGAGAGGGCGCGTTCCTGTATTCTCTTAATCCATTGAGATATTTCCCAATTGCACTGCTGTGTTTGGGACTTTTTGCCGGTTCAGTACTACTCAGCGCGGCGCGACTCGGACGTTAGAGAGACGCCACTTGATGACGTCATACGCTTACGTGGACTAACCCGGAACTGATCAGGAGATCACCTCCTCTGAACTAACGGCGGTGACATCCCCAGGGCTAAAGAAGGAATTTTGATCACGAGCTGGTCTCTTCGATCCTGGGCCCCTGCCATCAAAGGAAGGATATCCAAGTCCTGTACCGCGTTCGTGACCTGCTGTCTGCTGATGGGTAACATGTCCCTAACATGTCATGCTGTGTAAATTTTATTTTGATGTACGTGCAATACTCACCTTTTGTCTATAAATTGATTTTTAAATATACTACACAATGAGGTTTTTTTGCGCTGTTTTTTCTTTTGTTTTGTACTAGTTTGGAGTGCTGAGCCATCCCACAAGAACAGCTGCATAAACCTCATCCTAATCAGGTTGTTTTTATTTTTATACAAGGGTCACAATATCACCAATTACTTTATTACCACTTATGAGCGCAGATTATTTTTTTCCACCTTCTTCAGGCCACTCCTCTGTCACTCCCCTTCCCCTGATTGGTCCAAGCCCCCTATTTAGTCCCCCATCACAATTTCCTCTTTGCTCTGCATAACTTCTGTACCTTGGTGCTGTCTGCTGTTGCCTGGCCTCTCTTGTCTTACGGTGTCCGTTCCTGTCCCTGGAAATACTGCAGACCTACCCTTTGGACTTTGCTTTGGACTTTCTACGCTGCAGACTTCTACAACCCATGGACACGGCTCATGGACAATCAACTACGCTGCTCTCTCCAATCCACGACCATTGGCTTACGAACTTTACCCTTCTTCGCCAGAGCTGTCAAGTACGGTATCATTTCTATTTTTGTTTACCCGGACCATCTACGCTACTTCCACACTCCGCCGTGCCCCCATTTCCTGTTAGGTGTGTGGTATTACTCCTTTCCACCTCAGTCCCAGGCTTTCGTCTGGCTTGTGGGCAGGCCGAGCGTTACAACACATAGTTGACAGGTGACAGCTGGAAACCTTTTTTTTTTACATGCAAGCTTGCTGGTATCTGTACGTGAAATCTTGCTCAGGCTGCAGGTATTAAGGCGGGGACAGATAGCAAGGGTTGCCGGTCACCAGGTTTTCACTGACGGTCGGACCGTTACTGTAAGCCGGTGCTGGCGCTGGCGCCAGAGCTGTGCCATTTCTGGCCTGGGACTGACGAATCTTAGTTGGTTTTACCATGACCTTTCGCCTTTTGAAGTCTCCATGATCAAAGATACTGGAAACATCTGGCACAACACACCAATACCTTCCTCTAACTCCGGGTGCAGGATCAATACGAAAAAAACACGTATCGATACATAACTTTTTCCTTATTGCACGCTTCCACACATGAGCATCCGGTGAAAATTTGTCAAATACATAATTTTCGATAAAATATTGATAAATTTGACCAACTGTGGCCATCATATCGTCTGCTGCATTAATTGCGGACCATATTAAATAAGCGTATGTTATTTCGGGATTTTTGAACACGTACTGCGGCGGTGTACTCATCTCGGAGCTGTCTAAACAATAGAACACCAGACACTGTGCATTGAGTTTTTAATATGAAACGCCTACATTGATACAGTATTGTAACTTCTTATGTTCCAAGGTCAATTCACAATGGACCACTGTGGTATTTTTTAAGCACCTGCAAGTCGACACGTTACTGTAGCACATGTACTGTACACTGTGGTGTACACATTAGAATTCATTACAATTCATGAATATCTGCCACCTGGCGGATACGCGAAGAATTGCACCCAATTAAATCCGAACCATTATTATTATTAAACAAATCAACCGCGGGTGCTGGGCGGCATGAATGCAGCATGAATACGGCATGAATACGGCATGAACGCGGTGAAGAGCATGGAATTCTGAAAATGCACCCGCTACACCCCCGAAAAGTGTTAAAATAAAAGCTGCCGCGGCTATGTATATATATATATATTTATATGTATTGTGACATAGTCCAAAGATGTTAGGCAGCTTTCTGCCCCATTTTAGAGCAGAAAGTGCAGGAATAGTTACAAATGATCCGTTCCACAGCTTCCCATTAACTCAGGCAGCTGGATGGAAAATCCAGACCACAGATTACCATGGCTCTAGTTCTCCCTCACCTGCTCTTCTAATCACATACACAGGTATTTAGAGCAGAGAGGTTTTGCATTTCTCTCTCTCTCTCCTTGGAGCCTGGAGGCTGGGGGTATCGCTGCTCCCCTGCATCCAGTATCGGGGTTGACGGCCCTCCACGTATCACAGTACCAGAGGATTTGCCTGGACTCCACGAACAGATAAGACAAAACAAATGGTTACTGCTGTTGCTAAAAGACTGTGCTGTATCTTGTGTCCCTAAATGAAAGAGCATTGTTTTAAGCTGGGGAACCAGTTTAGTTGGCCAGCAGCAGTTAGAGAGACTAATTCTGATGTGTAGTTAGATCCCTGAAAGGGATAGGATTTTGCTTATATGATTTTGGTTTTATTTCTTGAAATAACAGTGTGGGAAATATTGTAACACTGAAATATGTGAACTGCTGAATGAAAGTATCTGAGTACCTCTAACCTTCACATGTTAAAGCTGCAGTACCTTACTTGGATGAAAATAAAGCAGGCAGAAGCCTGAGTTAAGCAGCATAATACTTTGCATGATCCTGTTTGTTGTATAATTAACCCTAGAAGACTGTGTCGGGAAGAACCCAGACAGACGTCAGCACTACAAAAGAGGGGCGTTTGTCACATATGGTGGAGAATGCGGGCAGACACTAAAGTCTGTGGGTTTGCAAATAAATGCGGGGGTTTAAAATGGCCGCCCAGCTAAAGTAAAATACAGAGGCTATGAGTGAAGTCTGTTCCACTGTGTATATCAGTTGTGCTTCTAGCATACACAGAGAATGTGCGAAGTGTGGATGCAATAGCACCCTGAACCCAAACAGAAAACCAAAATGTTTTGCTGAAGAAAAATTTTTTTTTGCATCTAGCAAGTGCTGTTTGTAAAGCTAATGCCTTTTGCTGAAGTGAGTGAAATTGCAGCTAGCAATTGTCCCTACCGGGTTTTTAAAATGGCCGACTTGAAATGTTTGTTTTGTAATGTACATAATCATGCAAAACAGTGTCCCTTCAGGCCATACGATGATGATGATGATGATGATGATGATAATGACGATTCGTTTGTGGCCCCTGGAGGAGAGCCATACCTACAGGTGAATTTGGTGTGCTGGACCTGTCGTGAAGTGGGTCACATGGAAGATGTGTGCCCCAAAATTTTCAAAGACAAACAGCTGCAAAAGCAAGCAATGCCCTGTGAGTGCAAGCAAGATGTGGAAGCTGATACCAGTGAGTGTGTGCCCAGTACCACTGATACACTGGCGACACACTTTATTCGAGCTCGGCTAGTCCCACGAATTCGGGTATACCCGGGTGTATTGAGGTTTGTGACTGTTTTCTGCCCGAGTGCATTGAGGTATTTTCCGGCAGGGATTGAAGCATTTTATTCCCGTTGGCTGCAATACTGCACAGTACATATATATATACTGCATTACAATTCATGAATTTATGCCATCTGGTAGACACGCGAAGCATTGCAGCCTATTAAATCCTAATCATTATCATTTAACAGATCAGCCGCCCATCAGCCAGGCATGAACCCAGGCTGGGAAGGCAAATGCAACGGGGCTTGTCAGAGGTGAGGAGCGGCGCATTCCAGGTATCTGCCAGGTACATACCGGGTATTTGCTCGAATAAAGTGTGTCGGTGCAGTATCTCTGGGGCTAATAAAGCAAAAAGAAAGAAAAAGAAAACTGTTCCTCAAGTCACAGGGGAAGTGACCGAGCCACTTGAACCTGCGCTGTCAGGACATGCGTCAGAAAGGCGCCAAGATGTGCTGCAGACCGGAGGGACCGGCAGAATTGTCACGGGAACAGTGGCAAAGGAAAAGGAGGAGCAGAGGGAAGCTGAATCCTTGAACCAGGATAAAGAGGCTTTGATTTCTGCACTCCAAGCTGCCCGCCATGATTATGAAGTCCTGTGGCAGAATTTGGGGAAGGAGCGAGAATGTTATAAGAAGGTGCAAGAAGCGAACGCCGAGTTACAGAGGTGTATACTTCCAGTTTTACAAGAGCACGAGACTTTGAAGAAAACAGAGTCTCTCTTACGGAGTGAGCTGGAAGAGGTGACGACTAGTCTGAAAAAGGCCAACACCGTAATTGCCACCATAGAGGAAAAACAGATTAAGTCTGACAAATCGATTGCTATCCTAAAACAGAAATACGGGAAGGCTCTGCAAGAGGTTCACACGCTCAGCACAGAGGTGCAAAACTCACTCCTGGAGGGCCACGGTCTGAACACAGAGCTGGGAATATTGAAAGAAACCTATGAGAATGCCCTGAGTAATTTAGAGACTGTAAAAGAGAGAATGTAAGTCTGACACAGAAAAATTCAGACTTGACTGACCAGATCAGTGAAGGTGATGAGAAGCTTCACCAAGCAGAAAAAGTGGAGAAGCAATTGATCCAGGACAAGTTAGAAATGCAGGAAGCACTGCAGAATACAGAATCAGCGGCGATCCAGGCGACACAAACTGCAGAGCTCCAAAAAATGGAGGCGCTGATGCAAACCCAGAGCAAGCACCAGATAGAGGTGAAGACCCTGAGGGAGGTCTGGCACGATCAGGTTGAAGAGCTGCAGAAGCAGATGGCTGAGCGCGAGATACAGTGCGCCAAGAGAGAGGAGATCTCCGTCCGTCAGGTGGTCTGCCTGACATTGCACTATGAAAGCGAGATGGCCGATATCTACAAGCAGCTGGACCAAACGGCAAATGAGGGGGCCCGGCTGCAGCTGGAGCTGGACAAGACCCAGAAGGAGCACCTGCAGCTGCAGGTCAAGAATAGAGAAAATGAAACAGAGTTAAACCTCGCTCTGAAACAAATGACGGACATGGGAGAAGCGGCTAAAGTGGTTCAGTCGGGCTATCAATCCTACCTCCTAACCAAGCAAGCTGTACGTTCCTATACGTGTATCTTCAATGCTGTTGCAATATTACGATTTGCTATAAAGATGAAGTTGGAGAAAGAGATTCCAAGGCTAAAAGAGACACAGTCACAAAAGGAGACCAGGGAACGTAAACTCAATGCCCTCACTGATGACAAAGAGGAAGGAGAAAGAATTGACTTTGATTGTGCTGCTGTTATTCCAGAAACAGATAGGCACCCTCCTGAGAATATTCTCCCTGATCTGGGATTCAAAAATCCAGATCCTCAATTTCATTTACGTTGTCCAGAAGATTATCAAACCAGTGGACACACCCAGGACACCACAGAAGATGTTTTAGCCAAGTGGGTGGCAGTTCCTGAAAACACAAACTTGTTGACAGATCCTGATGACGTGGTTAATATGGACTACGTTTGTACAGAGGCAACTAGGTCTCCAAAACCCAAAGGCCTGGTAATGGCCACAAAAGGGAAATCAAAGATTGAAAAGAAAAAACAACGAAGGTTAACACGGCGCCTGAATAGTTCCATATCTCACCAATCTGGACCACACTGTGGAGCCAAGGAGAATCCGGTCCAAGGGTCTCATCAGAAGCTAAAGAAACAGTCCAGTCATTTGCAGGTTGCAGCGGACTATGAAATAAAGTCAAAGGATGCAATAGACTGGAAGTCAAAAAAAAAAAAAAAAAAAATGTTTGGGGGAACTGACCGATTTATTTTTTTTATTACACGTGTGGACTATGTCACGGACACTTAACTTTGCAAATAAGCATTTTTGTCAATATTACAATGTTATATTGGTTCTCTGTGTTGAAAATGTAGCTAAACTACAAATTAATATACAGGGTTGATGGCCCTTAAGATTACAAGGCTGTAGTATAAGAAAAAAAAAAAAAATATTGGTTGCTTACAATATGGAAAAAAAAAAAAATGCCCTTTTCGGTTGGTAAATTTATAATGAGGTTCATATTCTAGAGTAGAAAAACCCAGGGAGGTAATAGAAATTGTCTGGTTTTGTGAATATATTTAGCAGATCCTGGGTTGCAAGAATGTGTGCTAGACATTTATTTTTCAAAATAGTTCCCTAATAGAGAGCAACAAAAAAATATGTTTGCCAAGTATAGTCTCTTATGACGAAACCTATTGTCCATAATTGCCGTGGAAAAAGTTCATATTCGTGTCATGTGAATACTTAATGTTGTACTGAGGAGTTAGCTCAAGTATTTCAGGTAGGACGCTCACCCCAGTGAGGTCCATGGCCGCTCACCCCAGTAGGTGTGAGCTGGGGAGGGGGATATGTGACATACAGTAGTCCAAAGATGTTAGGCAGCTTTCTGCCCCATTTTAGAGCAGAAAGTGCAGGAATAGTTAAAAATGATCCGTTCCACAGCTTCCCATTAACTCAGGCAGCTGGATGGAAAATCCAGACCACAGATTACAATGGCTCTAGTTCTCCCTCACCTGCTCTTCTAATCACATGCACAGGTATTTAGAGCAGAGAGGTTTTGCCTTTCTCTCTCTCTCTCCTTGGAGCCTGGAGGCTGGGGGTATCGCTGCTCCCCTGCATCCAGTATCGGGGTTGACGGCCCTCCACGTATCACAGTACCAGAGGATTTGCCTGGACTCCACGAACAGATAAGACAAAACAAATGGTTACTGCTGTTGCTAAAAGACTGTGCTGTATCTTGTGTCCCTAAATGAAAGAGCATTGTTTTAAGCTGGGGAACCAGTTTAGTTGGCCAGCAGCTGTTAGAGAGACTAATTCTGATGTGTAGTTAGATCCCTGAAAAGGATAGGATTTTGCTTATATGATTTTGGTTTTATTTCTTGAAATAACAGTGTGGGAAATATTGTAACACTGAAATATGTGAACTGCTGAATGAAAGTATCTGAGTACCTCTAACCTTCACATGTTAAAGCTGCAGTACCTTACTTGGATGAAAATAAAGCAGGCAGAAGCCTGAGTTAAGCAGCATAATACTTTGCATGATCCTGTTTGTTGTATAATTAACCCTAGAAGACTGTGTCGGGAAGAACCCAGACAGACGTCAGCACTACAAAAGAGGGGCGTTTGTCACAGTATATATATGTAATATATATATATATATATATATATATATATATATATATATATATATATAAAAAGAAAAAAAGCGCAATCCTGTATAGCTACAAAAATCTGGATAATTTATTAAGCAGAAAAGGCTGGGTTGCTGGACAGACAGATACAAACAAACACAATAATGCAAAGTATCACAATATATGACAATAAAACAATTCAAAAGATATCATGTGGAGGAGAAAAAATTATGAAGTGAATCCAAAACATGTCTAATAGATTTATTATGAGGAACTGATAGTTGTAGTAGATGAAATATCACTTAGTATGGTAGTCAGTGACTATAGCAACAATAGGGGAGTGGAGAAAAGCCGTATGAGAATCAAGGTGGATATTGAGATAGTATTGGTAGGCTGATGGGTGTGTTCTGTTAGATGGAATAATTAATGTCAGCAAATTAAGCAGCAAGGGGTAAAGGAACGGTCTCACCAAATAGTGTATCCGCGATGACCCCAAGGGGTCTCCATGTCCCTCCGTCAGCTACACCAACGATGCCACGCTGGAGATATCACGCGATGCTGATCCGGGTAACACTGGAGACACTGTTTAACTTCCTATCAACCAACCTCCACAGCAGCTGTGATTCTTCCGTTAGGAAAGTTTAGCACCAGGTAAAGTTACTTCTGGTGTATAAACTAGATGCCAGACTCAGCCCCTCAAGCAATTGCAGCCTTTCACTTTGTTGCGCCGGTATGGACTTGAATATTACTCTCACTCCTCTCACGTTGCTCAGCACTCCTCCCACAATCAGCTGTTGGACATGGATGACGTAGACCCACGCGTTTCATCAGCTGTTGCGCCGACTTCTTCAAGGGTGTGTGACAATAGTATAGTTAAACCTACCTGCACAATTGCCACTATACATCTTCCTGAACACCTGTTGCCATTTTACCGCCACTTTGAGGCAGTGAGATAAGGATTTAAGGGGATATATATTTAAATATGTGTGTATATAATAGATACTCCCAAAAAATCGTGGCACTTGTTAACCGATTGTGTGCCCATTCGCACACACATTCATGTGACCACTCTCCAAAGTGGTCATGTGATCGCACCTTCACTGATGATGGACCGGAAGAGGAGGAATTTTTGGGACGCAGCTACTATGTCTGTAACAAAATGGCTTTTCCTCTCTTTGTTTTTCATGAGTGTCCAGCTGTAGCTTTTGTACATTTTTTCATTATCACCATGGTCCGTTTGTACTGGACCGAAATGTTGTTATTTTGTACAGTAAATTCAGTTTTTCACACTTATTGAATCCATGTGCTGTTTCCATTTGTTCAGAGACTACATGTGCACATGTTATGAAAATAAATTTAAAAAAATACTTCTCCCAAACCAGGTCGTATGAAGAACGACTCAGTACTCCAAGAATATCAATCAAAAAGATTTATAATGAACAAACATCATATCCAATGTTTCGGTTCACTAAAGATGGTGGCTGCTGCAGTAACTTCATAAGCAGAGTTGTCACTTACTGCTCTACTTTTTTAAGTCATGCCCCCTAATAGCGCAATGCAAGGAATTAGGGACACAACTTTCAGAAACAGTGTCATTAATGACAACTCTGCTTCTGAATAGATTCTGCAGCACTGGCAGACATTAACTATACAAAACACCTCCAACCTACAAGTTGTTTTTTTGAGCCATGTGTGCGTGCGCATGCGCAGAGAGAGATATCCATTGTTTTCTCCCACTCAAACAGGAAAAACAGAATCCTGACACAGAATTCACCATGCCCAACTTGCTATGTAGCACTGCTCAGATCATCTATGCTGCTTCCGATACCACCAGTACAACTCTGACTTATGGATTCCTTCTACTGCTTAGATACCCGGCAATTCAAGGCAAGTAACTTAAGAAGGCACTGCGCACCTTCTCCTATCCCTTAGGGGCAATGTGTTAGTCTGCTGATTGCCAAATTGGGACAATAAAATAAAAATTGTTATATAGTGTTTATAGTGTATGCAGTGCTGTGCATTGAATTTTGCAGTCACAGTGAGTAATGTACCTTCCCTGCAGAGCTTAAAATTTAATATTTGGCTGACCACAAGCTACTCATAGTCAGCTTTTAGCAAGTGGCACAGGTGCTATTGCACAAGGTGCATGATTTCAGGAGTGCCGCACTCTACCACAGATTCCATTGACTCAATAGAAAGAGCCAACCAGAGAAGTGAAAAATGGGACAAAGAAGGATAGGGCCATAGGGAGGAGTATGGGGTAGGACAGAATCAGGGGAGACCAATCAGAGGCACAGGTCAGGACAGAGGAGAAGAATAGACAAGAGCAAAGAGAGAGGCAGACTAGGGGTACTGAGAGGGGGAGACAGGCAGACAAAAGAGATAGAGAGATGGAGACAGATATGAGGGAGGGAGACTGATGCATGGGAGACACAGAGAGACAGATAGACATATGGGGCACAGAGGGAAAGACAAACAGATATGGAGGGAGCACTGAGGGAGAGACAGACATGTGAGAGCACTGAGGGAGAGACAGGCATGAGGTGAGCGCTGAGGGGGAGATACATTGGGGGACAGAGACAAACATGAGGGGGCACAGAGACAGACATGAGGGACAGACAGACATGAGGGGCACAGAGAGACAGACATGAGTGGCACGTAGAGATAAACATGAGGGGCACAGAGGGAGAGACGGAGGCAAAAAACAGCACCAGTTTTATCACAGAGAACTGTATTAACCTGTATGGGGTTTTGTTTGTGTGTATGCATACACACAGTGGGTTTTTTGTAGGTACAAAGTTGTCAAAATGTAAGATGTATTTGTAACACTCATTCTCCCTCCCCCTATGGGGGATTTGCATACACAGGACGGTATGGTGCTAACCTGCAGGCTCACAGAAGGCTTGAGCCTCCGCTCATAGGAAGCTTGTGGGTGCTAGGTGCAGCGCCTCCATCCCGTGGGGATCCCGGCGTAGACGGGATGGCTCCTCATGGGAACATATATATGTATACAGCAAATAGCCACAACACACAATAGCGATTAACAATATTCTTTACTGGCTGGGCCTCTCCAGCTACACATGCAGTAAGAACACAGTGTCGTTGTTTGCAAACTCACAAACATGGATTATTTTGATAATGAGAAGTTTATTGCAGAGTATGACCATACACATTCAAAAATCTATAAGACTCTCTGCCAGGTAGTGTCCAAACCGCCTTTTTATACATTTTTGATTCCTTTGTTCAAAATAGGTTACCAGGCAGAATATAATAACCACACCTTAATTCTTAAACCAATCACCCTACAGATCATTAAAACTGGCTTAAAAAAGTGCTCTATAGGGACCAGGTACAACCTTACACCAGGAATTTGGACATTACTTCAGACACAGTCGTAAATCTACTGTGAGCAAAACTCACTCACACCCCATTCTTACACACAAAATGGATACAAAAGACATAACAATTCAGACAAAATGGAAACAGAACATTGCATTCAATCCTTCTCAAGAACCCCCCCCCCCAGTCCCCCAGTCCATTTCAGTAATATCAAAAGTATCTTCATTTCAGCAATATTACTTCATCAGTCCCTGCTCCTATACTTTTTGAAATCTTCAGTGAGAAATGTCTAACTTTATTCTCGGAAAACACGGTATCTTGTCCTCGTAGAGGGTATTTCCTTGATGTAACCCTTGGTCCGGATCCTGAATCTCTTGGAGTCTCACCCACTCCATATCCATTCGCAATTGTCTTTCCCTCTCCTGACAAGCATTTATTTGTCATTGGATCACATCAGGAGGGTATTGTTACATAAAGAGGTTTCTGTCGGTTCTTCATGTACATCATCTTGGAGGATCATTGAGGGAATGACTTGAGCGGTCAGCTTGATGATCAATCCTTTAACGCAAGAGATAACAATGAATATGACAACAAACACACATACACATATAATCAGCCCTTGCACCAGTTTCGCTCCCAGTGATCTAAACCATGTGCCTAGTCCCAAGTCCCAGCTAGATGTTATTTTCAAAGAGTCTTCCAATTTTGCCACATTTTTTTTTTAATACCTTGTATATCAGGGGTAATATTAGCCATATTGTCAGGTACATAAATACAACACTCTTCTCCCACCATTGCACAAACATTTCTGCTCTTATAGTTACATTATTTTTTACTGTACAGGAACCTGCCTTTCCTGGACTGGGAATAAAATCTCCTGAGCTATTATAAAAATTCTGTAATTGCCCAGTAGTATTAAAAAGATTACATACATAGTGTAATTGCATTTGATATGCCTACATATATCACAGTCGAGTTTGAGTACCTAGACTTGGGCAACCTGAACAAATAAAATAAACCCCTCGCATATATCATAACTAAATATTTATTTGCTACTTCATTACTGAATATACAGAAATCCTTGACAGAATAAATATAATTTTCACACATACTATCTCTCTGATCTTTCATTTGATGAGAATATATATATACGTATCTTCTAAATAGATATACTGTACTATATTGAGGGGTCTATCTAACTGTAACTTATATAAAACTATTGCCAGTTAAGCTTTTCTATACAAATTGTTATAAACACATTGAATCTTGACATAGCCTTTAATATTAATAGGTATGAGTATATAACTCACTCCTCTTGCGGCACTTAAAAGTATATATACACAGATATTACAAAATATAATATTAATAACGAGGGCCACTCTATGTGCTGTCTAACAACAAATTCCTCTCCTCTGCTATCCCCAGCTATCCACACACATAGATATAATAGAATGTGGAACCCTTTCATATTCGTAAATCTTTAACAAAAAAGAAATTGAATTACACACTGCGCTCAACTAAATACTAGAAAAAGTGGTAGGGAGTGACACCACACCTATCTGTGACTAATCAATAACTGTGATAACAATCCCAACCCAACCCCTTCGGACAATGGGATGGCAGCCTAGCAAATGCAGAAACAAGTCTATCCAATGACTTGTTATACAATAAAAGAACAATTAGGTGAAAACCGGGCGCAACAATCACAAAAAGCAAAAAACACAAGTCCAATTGGAATATACCAGTCCTCCTTGGGGGAAAGATAAGGAATGAAAGTCCAAGATAGTTCAAATCTCACTGTCACTTCTTTTCTGTGGGAGTTTCTTAATACTTCATGCTTGCAGGATTCTGGAAGAATAGAATACAGAAAACCATTGCGCAATATCGTCTGAGCATTAGGAATATTCTCCCTCAGCTGCTAGCTACTTACAGCAATTATGCAGAAAACAGGTACTGATTGGTATCTTTAATCCTCCAGTGAGGTCACTACAGCTGACGCTGAATCTCTCCACACTCTGCATTGTTACCGGATCTCTCCTTCAACGCTCAGTGCCTTGGTGGAAGCCAGCACTGCTCCCTGCCCGCACCTCACACAGGTCACACAAGCAGGGGCTGCACAGCCTGCAAGCATGAAGTATTAAGAAAACCCCACAGAAAAGAAGTGACAGTGAGATTTGAACTATCTTGGACTTTCATTCCTTATCTTTCCCCCAAGGAGGACTGGTATATTCCAATTGGACTTGTGTTTTTTGCTTTTAGTGATTGTTGCGCCCGGTTTTCACCTAATTGTTCTATTTTCGTA
The DNA here is from genome assembly GCF_040206685.1 of Ascaphus truei. NCBI lineage: Eukaryota > Metazoa > Chordata > Amphibia > Anura > Ascaphidae > Ascaphus > Ascaphus truei. The sequence continues at coordinate 53,907 of NW_027456574.1, read as the reverse complement.
ATTCTTTAGTTTAGTTACCAGATAAAAAAAGTAATAATAATAATAATACAAATAACCTTTAATAATAACCCAACCGGGATCCACTGATATGCTTGGTAGTTTCCGGTCAGAATCCTAAACTATATGTTAATATTTAAAATATAAAACATAAAAAATATAAGGTTAGTATACAATAATTCAGCAATAATGAGTATATGAAGATTTAAAGTTCGTATTGTTTTGATTCTTCAAAAATAATACTTGTATAAGTGTCTATTAGTTCTTTAAAAATTTGTGTAAATGTCTTTTGGTTCCTTAAAAACTTGTGTAAATGGGTCCTTGATGGGGAGACCACTTTACAGTGAGTCACATAGACCCACGAGGTGAGCTCTGCAACCTTGACAACTGTATTTGGTGTAAGCAATACTTGGTACCGGCCCTTCCACTTGGGCTGCAATGCGTGTTTTCTTTTAAACAATTTAACCATCACCCAGTCTCCAGGTTCGAGTAGGTTCACCTTCAGGTTCTTGAATATAAACTGTACAACTTTGACCTGCAACCTTGACCTGTGCATGGAGAGACTGCAACATTTTTATTAGTTGCATACAATACTTGCTAATTGTTTCATTACAAATAACATGATCCTTAATAATTAGTTCCTTTGAACTACTGATACTTCCTGTAAGTGTCTCAGAGGGAGATCATTTGTATTCCCCTGTCACAGTAAATATTATATTATCTATACCTAGGAATAAGTTCCTGTAACAATTTGTTTACCACTGTCTTAGCAAGTCCTGGGGCGGAACAATATTAATTATCCCCCATCTCTGTTCACATATAACCCATATACTATGTGAACAGTATATAATATTAAAAACAATAGCAAGACCAGGAGACTATTGAGTCCTGTCCAAACATGTATGTCATTATGAATTGCCCCCCGTGATTCTCACCAATCAGCTTCATAATACAAAAATTCTGGGAAAGAGAAAAAAAAAAAAAAGATAGAGAGAGATAGAGAGAGATAGAGAGAGATAGAGGGCCTTATTCAGAAAGCCTCAATAAGGCCCTTATCGAGCACTTATCGCCCGAAATGGGCACTCGTATTCAGATAGCCTCGATAAGTGCTCGATAATGGCCTGACGTCACGAGATCCAAGATGGCCGCGTCACATGGTATTTCAGCCAATCAGATTGTGGACTTGGATGGGGTTTCAGGCGGTCACTGCAATCGCCGGGGCATAAAAATAGAAATCCTCACGCAGTAAATAAAATACTTTTATTTACTGCGTGAGGATTTCTATTTTCATGCCCCGGCGATTGCAGTGACCGCCTAAAAACCCCATCTCTGTTATACTTACCTGGGCTGGAGTACGCATCAAAGCACTTCCGGATCAGTGAAGCCTGACGTCAGCTGGTGAGTCAGCTTTGGAGCTCTGAAGACTGAACACGGCGTGTCAAGACTGTGAGTACTCGTTCTTCCCCACCGCTGTGGGGTTTTGTTTCTGTGTGTGACACCGGTTATGTGAGGGCAGTGGCGGAGGATTAGGGTGTTTAAGACCGCATATAGTTCCCTTGCAGGGGACACGGCTGCACCGAGTTTATACTTCCCCCTTACCACACTCTAGCCCCGTTCCGGAGGTGAGTCACAGATACACAGTACTACTGGTTTCATTTACTTTATGTACCATACACTGGGAGACTGAACGAGAGTGCAATTATTGAATTATATTCATGGATCTACTGTAGATTATTTATATGTGCACAATTTTGGCAGCAACGGTTTATCTTGGAGTTTCTCTGGGACATTTCTACTTCAGATTGTGGAATTGGTTACCACGATCTGATTGCCTGAAATACCATGTGACGCCGGCTTCGTGACGTCATCTTAAAGGCAAATGAAGCACAGCCATTCTGATTGACAGGCATCATTCCCTTTAAGTGACGTCATGTAAAAAAAAAAAAATTTAAGTCGGAATATGGTTTTAACAGCCAATCAGATGGCTGATAACCATTTTGAGGCTAAATGTGACATCACAAGCCCTATTTAAGGCCGTGACGCCTCATTTGAGCCCAAGAAGCCGACGAGACAGCATCGGCTGGGATTTAACATGTGGTTTTGTGGATTGACAGATGAAGAAAGAAGATAAAGAAGAACAAGAAATGGTTACAGATGAAGATAGAAGACGGTGAGTAAAGAAAGAAAAAAGAAGATTGGGGTACCTGAGCCGGATCCTGATGGCGGATGTCAGCGGATGCTGTTGGAGGCCTTCAAGGTACGTGAGCTTCCTGTTAGCCCGGGAGTCGGAGGGCCACCGCTTCTAATGGTAAGTAAGATATTCAATAAATGTCTCTTTTTACAGGTTTATTCTTTGGATGTGTTTTTTTATTTTTTGTGGTAGGCACATTGACTGATAATATATTAATCTGTACCTGTTTAGGGTACAGATTAATACATTATTATGTCAATATTTGGGGGGCATTTCTCGCTTGTTATTGCAGTTAATGATGTGGCTGTGATTGTTTGTTTATAGTTAATGTAATAAAAGTTTTGCGATTGGTGTTCACTTGTACTTAATGTTATATTATGTTAGCTCATGTGTTTTATGGATACTTCAAAGATTGTTTTAATGTATTTATTTGTCTTTTCATGGTTAAATTAATAAATGTTGGTTTAATTCATTGTTTGCATTGGTTAGTGTTACTATTCATTTTGAGTTGCTTTCGGAATTAATTGTTTAGATTGGATAATGGATTAATTAATTCAATGTTGATGTTGCTATTGATTGTATTGATTGGATTAGCTGGCTACTGTTTGTATTTATTGAATTGTCTTTTTTGGTAGTTTAGTTAGCTTTTTTAATTGTGTGTCTTATGTATTACTGTATTTTTATTAGGGTGCCCATTGAGTGCTATAGAGGCTTATCATGCCCATATTATTATTATATGGGTATGATGTACCACTATACTAATCAATGGGTATAGGTTGGGTATAGTCAGTCTGGGGTGGGTGCTTAGGCCTCCCGGGTCAGGGTCGGTTAACCCCTTAATGACTATAGCGGTTAGGAACCGCTAAGGTGATTAAGGGGTTAGGGGCCATTAGAATGTATTCATTTTTTATCTATGCTTTCTGGCAACGGAGGACAGAGGGACCTGCTGTTGTGGTAAGTATAACTGTATTTATTTATTTTATTTATGTATGCTAATGCAGTGTTTAATAATGGGCAAATAATCTATTATCCATATCTGGATAATAGTTATTTTGCCCATTACTGTACTGTATGGGTTTGGGCGGAGGGGGGGTGTGTATTTATTTTCTAAAATTATTTATTAATATACTTTTCTTTAATAGTGTAGATGTGCAGGGGGTCTCCGGAGCTGAACCACGTTGGTTTTATGTCCGGGGACCCCCTGCTTCCCGAGATACAGGCCCCTTTATGGGGTGCCGGTATCCCTCTGCATTGAAATGTCCCGCGTCACGTGACCGGGACATTTCCTTGCATAGGAGATACTGGCACCCCATAAAGAGGCCTGTACCTCGGGAAGCAGGGGGTCCCCGGACATAAAACCAACGTGGTTCAGCTCCGGAGACCCCCTGCACATCTACACTATTAAAGAAAAGTATATTTAAATAAATAATTTTCGGGCGACATTTCAGCTGGGAGAGGCGGGTCTCTCAGAGCCACTCTCTCTGCAGCAGAAATGAATCGCCGGTTCGGGCCTTTTCAGATGCTCGATGCTCTCGCTGGCAGCAACTCGCCCGTGTTTGGAATTTTGCTATCACTGGTATTCGAGCCTTTCTGAAAACCGTGATAGCAAAGCCCCAAAAAAAGCCATTTTAAATTCCCTGGCGAATTTTTTTTTGAACGTTCTCTGAATGAGGCCCAGAGAGAGATAGAGAGATAGGGCCTCATTCAGAAAGTGTTCATAAGCCACTTATCAAGCACTTATCACCCAAAATGCCTACTGCTATTCAGTGAGCAGTGATAAGTGGGTGATAAAAGACTGAATTGCTCAAAAAAAATTGGTCATAAAAAAAATCACTGAGGCAGCGGTGATAAGCCACTTATCACCATTTTTTGGCATGTTCATAAACTCGTGCAATTCTAGTAGCAGTGATTTGGCTATGAACGCCTATCACCCCTCTAGAATGGTGATTTTATCACAAAATTCTCACGCCAGAAAAAGTTGGCTTAAAGGTGTTGGAAACCTGCAGAGAAGCGGCGAGATGGGACTTAGAAAAAAAATGCATTTTTCCTGCATAGGATTGATGCCGGGAATCTCTGGAGCTGATATCCCTTAATATTAGCACCAGAGACCCCTGGCATGAATCCTGTGCAATAAAAATGCATTTACAGTAAACTTCATTACCATAGCGGATAGCCTCAGGGACCCCCTAGTTCCTTAGATACAGGCCCCGTTATGAGGGGCCAGTATCTCCTATGCATTTAAATGTCCGCGTCCGTGACCATGGGAATAAAATGCATAGGAGATACAGGCACCCCATAACGGGGCCTGTATCTCGGGAAGTAGGGGGTCCCTGAGACTGAAACCAATGCGGTTCAGCTCAGAAGACCCCCTGCTCATCTAAACTATTAACAAAATTAAAATTTATACACATACATTTCGGGCAAGATTTGCACAGGGAGAGAAGGCTCTCTCAGAGCAGCTCTCTTGGCAGCAGATACAACTCGCCGGGTAAGGCCTTTTCAGAGGGTCGTTCATCAGATCACCGGCTTATCACCTGTTTTGTGAATTTTTCTATGACAGGTAATGAAGGCTTTCTGAATACCGTGAAAGCAACGCTCATAAAAAGGGTGATTTAAATGGTGCGGTGATTTTTTTTATGAACCTTCTCTGAATGAGGCCCATAGAGAGATAGAGAGATAGAGATATGCATATGCTGTAGGCAGGATCACCTGGTCTGTCCCCTCTCAGGGACACGTAATTATACTTTGAGCAGTTGCTCCATGCATATTCATTGACACTGTGTTTGTAATGCTTAGGAGGAGTGTGTTTTCATATCATACAACTTCTGGATTGTGCTGAACCTAGTCTTTCATCCACAACTTTGATTGTTGTATAGCTGTGCTGAGCTTTCTATGGATAACTTAATATATCTCTAGGCGGACGCTCACAGAGGTATGCAAGGAAGACTGGTTATGGTGAAATTAAATAAGGCTTTTATTGCGCCTGTTTCCTTAACATCAGGAAACCATCCAAACAAGGGGTCAAACAAAGCTTCTATTCACTTGGGAGTATTTCTAGTGAAATCTATGCAGTCCACACCTCCTTTTAGATAAGCATATCTCCAAGCCCCAAACATATATCATGAAATGAGCAGATATAAAAAGTCTTATAAAGGAAAGTCTTATCTGTTCCTTGTAGTTGGAGGGAAAGTCTTCTCTGTTCCTGGGTTTTTGCCTTTTCCTCAGGCGATATCAGGATTCAGGTTCAGAAGTGTTTTCCCCTGTGTCTTGCAAGCAGCCTCTTCTGGTAGACTCAAGACGTCTGTCCCCATGTCAGTCTCACAAGGTGTGAGACAGGAACAATCTCCCTTTCTGTTTCAAGGGCAGGCTTTTCTAAGCAACCTAATCAGACAGGTGGTGTTTGTTAATTGACTACCAGCAGTTAACCACCACACTGCTGGATTAGAGGCATATTTACTGAACAGGGATAACTCCCCTGTTACATACCTCCCCTGTTTGTGGGAAGCTTGGGTTTGCCACGGCCAAAGCCCATCCTTCCACTCTCATTCTAGATATCTCTGTGACTGGAATGAGAGTGGATGGAGGAAGAGAACCCTCAGTCCCGCTGGGATCAGAGCCCTTTCTCCAGTTCATTTGTGTCGCTTCCTGAAGGTGCTTGAGATCAGCATTCCTCAGTCGCTCGAGGTGTACTTTTTCTAAGTATAGTCTTTTTGCTAAGTGCACGGTCATGAGATTTCCCTCGCGTCGGGTGCTCGTCTTATTGTAGGCCGACTGTATGGCAGCAGTTGCAGAGCATTTAAAAACAGCCCTTTGAGTTTTCCGCTCTTGAAGCTGTCTCTCTGCACTTTTCCAACTCAATGGATTTGCTTCAGCCTCTTTGGGATTAAGTTGCAATTCCACATCCACTTCCAGAGAATGTCCCATCTTTTAAGCTTCATCAGCTAAGGATTCTTCTGGTTTTGATTCAGCACGTGTACCTTCTTTTGTTACCTGTTGGGTGGCTGAAGGTTTTGCTGGTGCTTGTTTAGGTGGTTCAAATTTTGCAACCTTGTCTTTCAGATGAGCGGAATTCCCAGCTCTCAGTGTACCCTTATCTTCATGGGTTTTTGTGGCTGTGGAATACTGACGCTTAGTCAGGGTCAATACTTGTCCTTGTAGAACTGTAATCTCATCCACGAGAGATCCCTGTTTTTTGAGTGCGCCTTGCAAGTCTCTTCTCAGGGAATTCATCTGTACACTTTGTTTTTTCTGAGCTTGCTTCCACATTTTCACTGCATTGTAAAGCACTTTGAATTTCTTTGCTTGGGCCACAGTTACTTGTTTCAGTTTCTGGACTCTTGTGCTCCCTTTTGTGCCAAGTCACCTTGGTTCTAAGCTTGGCCTTTAGCGATGCTTTGGTGATGCTCAGGGTAGCCTTCAGTTTATCAGGCTGCTTTGCGGGGACATACTGGGTAATCAGACGTTCCTGCAGCACTTGTATTTCTTTAACAGCCTGCAGATTGTCTTCCTGCAGAGTTCGCTGCTTCTCCTCGGACATCTGAAGGTGCGTACACTTGCAGTTGTTTCTGAAGTCGGTGCTCTGCTTCAAACTTCTCACCTTCCAACAGTCTATTTATTTCCTTAAGCTCGTGCAGCTTTTCATTCTTCTCCTTGTCTTCGTCTGTCAAATGAAATTTTTCTTCTTCCAGTTTTAAGTTCTCTTTTTAATCTTAAATTTTCTCCTTTTTCATTCTCTGTACTATTCAGGGCCTCCTTGCAGTCCTCCTTCCATTTACGCACCTCTGCTTTGAGAATGACAGTCTCCTGGCGTGAGACTTCCTTCTCTAGGTTGAGGGTCTGAAGCTCCTTCTGGGAGACTTTGAGATCCGTATTAAGATTGACAATCGTTTCTTTAGAAATGTCCAGCTCCTCAGTGAGAGTGTGTAGTTCCTTTCTGGAAATTTCCAGGTCTGCACGGCAGCTGTTGGTCTCATGATGTGAGGCATCCAGTGCTCTGCAGAGTGTCTGAACCTCTTTCCGAGATACGTCCACCTCTGTCCGGACATTGTTGACCTCCTGTTGTGAGGCATTCAGCTCTACGCGAAGAGTGTGAACCTCTTGCTGAAAGACTGTCATTTGCTTTAGTGCCTCCTCATACTTCCGCTTCAGCTTAGTCATCATTTTATCAGATTGGCTTTGCTTTTCATCCATGGCAGAAACAGTTGCGTTTGCAGTATCTAGCTCAGTCTTTAGATCGTCCAATTCTGTTCCAGATTCAGAGTACATTGCGAGCACCGTCTTCTATAACTCAGCATTATCTTCTCTCTCAAGTTTCAATTGTTCCCGAAGTAGATCACAGTCACGCCTGGCAATTTTCAGGGCGTCTTCAGGGCTGGTCAAGGGATCGTCACTCACTGGTTCTGGCTCCGCTTCCCTGGGATGATTTATTGAGGGTTCCTCACTGTTGGCACCGGACAGACACTTCTTTGGGGTACACGACTTCTGCCTTGGGCCCTCTGGATATTCGGTTATCCGCGGGACGAATTCTCCATTTTCTCTAGGCTGCAGGGCATCTCGGTCCCCCTTTTTCTCCACAGTATCTGTGGACGTGTATGTTCCTTCCACGGTAAGTGAAGAACTGCTTTTCTTTTTTTGCCTTTTTGTTTTGGATGACACCGTCCCTTCAGGGATACTGGGGTCTCCATCTTCCTTTGAAATTTTAGCAGCGTCACTGGATCCACCCGGCTTTTCTTGCAACTGTAATAGCTGACGGAAATATTCGGTGATCCACTGCTCCCGCTCTTTCTTCTGGTGATCATATTCGTCATCATAGGGAGCGGTCTTTTCGGTTTGTGCCGAGTTCAGGCACCCTCACCATTCTAGGGGTGTTTGTGGGTGTGACTCGGTTCGGCTTCCCCCTTAAGAGATGTCTTCCTCTTTATTGGACTGGAAGGGCCACTCTTCTGTGGGGTAGGGTTCATTACAGGAACGCTGCATCTTGTCCTCCATTTTGGGGCTATCAGGTGTCATTTTCTTCCTGACCTCAGGAGGCGCTATTGCAGCTGTTGCCACTGTATTTTCTAGAACCCCCAATTATGGTAATCCTACAGGTGGGCATATTTTGCTTGTAGAGGTCGTAGCTCTCACAGGCATCTCTGTAGGCTTTTTCTCTCTTTGGTAAATTTTATAATATCGGCAGTACTATGCACGCATTTTCTCTCATCAAGTATACAGGATGTGCAGTTGCTAGGTGAAAACGTCTATTTGCTTTACACTATTTACTTGCTAGGTCCAATCTCTCTGCTTCAGCCAAATAATGTGGTTTTCTGCTTGAGTTCAGTCTCAACTTTGGGTATTATGACATTCACTTTTCACACTTTGGGATACCTTTTACACAGCTCAGCAATTCCTTTTTCCCCAGTAGGGCAATTTTACCCTCAGCACTTGTTTACTGAAAATTCCCCTGCTTCAGCACAGTCTTGCATCAATTTTCCCACTTTTCTGCATATACTCCATTCACAGCTGTAGTCCTATGCGGTGTGGCAGCCTTTATTTGCAGAATCAGTACCGCTCATGGGTCATCATCTGTATTCACTGCTTCAGCGAAACATTTGAAAACAACAAACGCCTATCCCTTTTAAGGGCTAACTCACTTCTTGAACCCTGACTACGGCTTGAAGGCAAAACCCCTATTTCAATGACCATATTACACTTTATTGTGATAGGCAAATAAGGTTTACCTGCTTCAGCAGTCTCTCTCTCCTCTTTGGATTGAGAAAAAGAGTCCATCTGTGGTTTTGTGAGTTTCGGTGCAGTGTAGATTTCCTGCCTGGGTGTGTCTCTTTAACTCTGATCTCTGCTGCATGTGATTGTTTATGTTGCTCAGGCTGTTTGTAGGCAAAATGTGAAGAAAAAAAAATTCACAGGCAAAATCTCCAGATCCCTTCTAACTTCAAGGACCTCTCTCGTCCCACTTCTGACGACCATATGTAGGCGGACGCTCACAGAGGTATGCAAGGGAGACTGGTTATGGTGAAATTAAATAAGGCTTTTATTGCGCCTGTTTCCTTAACATCAGGAAACCATCAAAACAAGGGGTCAAACAAAGCTTCTATTCACCTGGGAGTATTTCTAGTGAAATCTATGCAGTCCACAACTCCTTTTAGATAAGCATGTCTCCCAGCCCCAAACATATATCATGAAATGAGCAGATATAAAAAGTCTTATAAAGGAAAGTTTTATCTGTTCCTTGTAGTTGGAGGGAAAGTTTTCTCTGTTCTTGGGTTGTTGCCTTTTCCTCAGGCGATATCAGGATTCAGGTTCAGAAGTGTTTTCCCCTGTGTCTTGCAAGCAGCCTCTTCTGGTAGACTCAAGACGCCTGTCCCCATGCTCAGTCTCACAAGGTGTGAGACAGGAACAATCTCCCTTTCTGTTATCCTGCTTGCCTCTATTCTTATCCACACTTTCTCTCTCCCCCCCAGTATCCCTCCCCCTCCCCACCTTTCTTTGACACTGTCCCCTGGCTTCAAACCCATTTAACACCCTACCTTATCTACAGTAAATATCTGTTATTTTTTTCCCTCTCTCTACACTGTTTTAGCCCTTGAATCCTTTGTATATCAGTATTGCTTTACCTGAAGAAGAGAGGATAACTCTTGAAAGCTTGTCCTATGACATAAATTGTTAGTCCAATAAAAAAGGTATCACCTAATACTGAAGAACTCATTTATTCTGCACTATCGCAACTGGACTAACACGGCTATTTTCTGCTTTATATATATTGAACACACAAAAGACTAAGACAATCCCCAATAGCAGCACTCTAAATATACCACAAAATAACTGATAACATAATACCAAAAAGGAAACTAATGTCAGAATAGAAAATGAATAGATTTTAATAGTGAGCAAAAAGAACACTAACATTTAAAAACATATACACACTAAGGGCAGCAAAAAAATACAAAAAGACTGTGACTGACTAAAATTTACAAAAATCAATAATGCTGAAAAATAAATCAAAAGCAAAAATGTGTCTGCACAATGAGCCTGATAACTATATAAAGCGACACAAAGAAAGCTGAATATTTCAAAATACCCCTGGTAAAGACCTAAGCTAAAAAGGTAGATAACTAAGCTAAGGGCATAAAGAAAGGTATGGCATAAATAAACCTATATACAAAAATGATGTACATAAGAAAAATAATAACTTAAACCAAGGGGGAGGCACAGGGGAGACAAAATAAAACAAAGACTTAAACCCGGAACAGCAATACAAAATATCAAAATCAACAAAAGATGCATACAATGCCTGTGGTGGCTGCACAAAAGCAAGTAAGACACATGGCTGTAGAATCACAAAAAGCCAGTGGTTTTTGCACAAATGAAACAACCTAGAGTAAGGGTTCCATAGGAGATAATGACTCCAGATAGCAGAGAAAATGATACTCAGCTGCCATATAGTGATGATGGAGTCAATCCCACGGAGTTAAACTCCAGGATGTGTGGAAATAAGTCATACAGTCCACAGGATAAGCACCAAGAGTCATGCCAACAAAATAATGAATAGCTGCCTAGAGTGGACACTCAACATGTTTCAGCCGAGGGGGCCTTCTTCCCAGAGTGGTAAAAGAGTAGTGGAGGCTTGCTGAGCTATATACACTACCGACACGATTTATTCGAGCAGGGCTAGTTCCGCAAGCCGGGGGATGCCCTGGCTTGCTAGCCCCACTCCCTCGGCGTGCCGCGCGTCACCGATGCGCGGTCACGCGTCATCGGGTGTCAGCGCCCCCTGCACGCGCGTCCAGGGCTCCCCGAGGGAGCCCTGGTGTCCCGCGATGTGGGGGATGGCGGCAGGGGGTTCCGGGGGACCCGGCGGACCCGGCAGCGGGAGGGAGAGCGCCCCGATCGGAGGGCGCTCTTCCGCTGCTTTGGCGCGCGCCCGGCACCCTCCGGCGCGCGCCAGGTTACTGCTGCGGCAGAGAACGGGCAAATGCTCGAATCAACTCTGCCGCAGCAGTACTGTGTTCAATAAGTATCAGCGACGCCCTTTCCTGTTGGTGATCAGTAACGATGACGTCACTGGGGGGTGGCGTCGTCTGCACAGGTGCTGTAAGGTAAGGCATTCAGAGCTGTGGCATCCTTGGATACTGCAATCCCAGCTGATCACATAGTAACTCAGCTGCACATGGGCATATGCTGCAGACTGAAGCGTCTGAGTGCAGGAGTCTTAGTGAAGTCATCCAAACATTGAAAACAGACAGAGGCAGGATTCATTAAATTCTGATCTGTATCATGAAATTCTTTGTCTTTTGTCACAAAAAATTGGAATTGGAATGGTGATGTTTTTAATTAATCAAAACACACAACAACAGAATACACAGGCATTGATAAGACCCAACCTATTCCTCCTCTCCAAGAAAACAACTATACCTTAAGGGTCCACTGTTCCCCCCCCTCCTGTCCACTGTCCCTCCCTCCCTCTGGGGGGTGAGAGAGGGGGAGCACAGAAATAGGGGGAGAGGAGGGAGCAGGAAATTTAACTCACGGGCAACGCCGGGTCTTTCAGCTAGTTAATTAATAAAACAAAAAGGAAATAATTGAAACAGTAACCAACAAAAAAATTAAATAATAAAAAATCTCGGCAACACAACCATTAAAAGCAATTCTCAACACCAGACATAACTAATTAAAAACGAAAATCAATTGGCAAATATTTTTTTTAAAAAGCAGCAAAATAACAAACACTTACAACCACATACAGTAATAAACACACATAGAAAAAAGTCACACTCAATAAAAAGCAAGAAATTAAAAACAAATGATTGGCCTAATAATGTAATAATCTGTACCCTAAAGTGGTACAGATTAATACATTATCAGTCAATGTTCAAAGAAAAAAAATATACCTGTAAAAAAATACTTTTCCATACATTCAATATTTGACTTGCCTAGAAGCGTTGGCCCTCCGACTCCCGGGGAAACAGAAAGCTGATGTACTGCGAAGGCGTAAACGCACTACCCACAATAAGTCTGGCACTGGTGGTTAACCCCTTCATTGCCTTAGCAGTTATCAGCTAAGTTAATGAAGTCGTCTGTAAATGCATTTTTCATGCATCGTATTCATGCCGGGGGTCTCCGGTGCTAATATTAATGGAGACCCCGGCATCAATCCGATGCAGGAAAAATGCCTGATTTTTCTAAGTGCCATCTCGCCGCTCTTCCGCAGCTTCTCCCCACCTTCTTGACAACTTTTTTTGCTGAGGCCATTTGGGGAGACATTCTCCATTCTAGAGCGGCGATCAGCTGTGAGAAGCTGATCGGGGATACTAGAATACCATGAGTTTGAGAAGTTGGCGATGACCGGCAAAAAGTGGTTTCTCGCCGCGTGTTTGGCAAAAAAGAAATTCCGCCAAAAAAACCTGCCGATTTTTGAGCTTATCGCCAAATTCTCACTGCTTGCTGAATCGCTACAGGTTGTTTTGGCGAGAAGATGGCGAAAAGTTACTTATCGGAGCTTTCTGCATAGGCCCCGAAGACGGAATCTTGATGGCGGCGGATTTCAAAGCAAGGAATCTGGTTCAGACGACATGGGCGCGTAAGATTAACTGGATCAGAATTGCACTTCTTCGTCTGCTTCTTCTTTCCAGTATCTTATGGAAAGCAGACTGTAGCATTAAGACAGCATAGCGAATGCGCATATAGGAACTCACAGCTTGCTTGGTTAGGACGCAGGATCTGTATCTGGACTGAATTACAAAAGCAGCTTTCTTTATATTCCTGTAGCGTCTTTGTTGCTGAACCTTTCTAACGTTTGACTGCAGAACTATCACACATTGTTTCAGATATTCATATTTCCTCCTTTGTTGTTTAATTCTCCAGATTGACTGAAGAATGCAGATTGCTTTATTCCAGCAACATAGCTGACGAATTTTTATCCCTCTATAGTCGGCCTGTAACATGACAGCTGCGGAGCGTTTGTGCAGATAACGCTGTCTCTCCAGCCTTCCTTGGATGAGGGCTCTGTAATATCTTTGAAGTGTCAGGATGCTTCTATTCTTTCTTTCAGATTCTGCTCTGATTTTAGAGAGTTCTAACTGGAAACATAGGGAGTTACCTCTTTCCTTTTCCAAGGCGCCTATGCTTCTTCCAGCATCAATTGCATCCTTGACTTTTCTTCTACCAATAGTTTCTTCTCCTCTTCTAATTCAGTGAGTCTCTTATCTCGTTCACTGACAGAGAGGTTATTTAACTCTTGGTTTACAGTTTCAAAACCACTATTTAACCCAACGAAGATCTCTCTCACTGAACGTATCTCTGTTTTTAAGTAGAAAATCTCCTCACAAAAGGCTTCCCGCTCTGTGTTGTCGATCAATTGAGCTCTAGTACTGGGCAGCATCAGTGTATGCCTTCTCCAGCTTACTTTATAAAATAGATGTTCCAGGACACTACCGTTTTGTCAATAAAGATAATTTATTCAATCATAAACACAACATTTCAACCAGCTGTGTGGTCTTCATCAAGTGAAGATAGAATACTCATAATTACAAAATGTCCACTATATGTAGTCCCAAACACAGGTGAAAATACTTAAAATCTTGTCCGGTTCTCCCATGCATTCTCCAGCTTACATGACATGATCACCAGGTCACTTTCCAAATGATGGTTCTCTTTCTACTGTAATACACATTTAGCAATTGGATAAACACTTCTGTAGTGCAGCTTGGCCTCTTGCTCATTTTTTAGTTGTCCATAGTGGCAATCTATCTCATTCCCTGCGGATTGACGAGCCTGGGTTAAGGCTTTTTTACCTTGGTTAAAGGCGTCCTCTTTCTTTTCAACTACTCTTGGAATTACTCTGTGAATCGCCTTAGGCTGCAGCATATCTCTGTTCCCTTCTAACGCAGGCTTTCCTGATGTTGAAGGGTCATCCTTAATTCCTTCTTGTGAGAATTTGCCGTTCTGCTGCTCTTGCCCTTTAAACCCTCACTTGGACATTGGAATACCAGGGCAGTCAAAAGTGGCAACCTGGTGGCGGTACTCACCCACGACGCACGGGTTCTGTGCGGTCCCTGGGGCTGGGGCGCGCTCTCATCCCTCCATTCTTGGTGCGCTGCGTGCGCATGGTGCGCGGTCTCCTCGGTGCTCTGCGGTTCCCATCCCGCCCCCAGCCTGACGTCACCACTACACGGCGCGGTTGCGCCTCGTGTTCCACCTCTGCCTCCGCGGGTCCTGCCTCTGGTCTCCGCCCTCGCTGTGACATCACGGTTACGCATCGCGATAGCGCTCCTCGCTCTGCCTCCTTTCCCGCGGGTCCCGCCTCTGGTCTCCACCCCCTTGTTGGCATAGCTCTTATGGCGCGTGATGACAGCACGCGACCAAGTCGCCAGCGGGTTGCGCGCGATGCCCGTGCACATTCTGACACACTGGCTATTGGCTGTGTAATAGGACGCACGTGTGTTGTCCAGCATCCTATCCTGTGCCATTCTCCTGCTTCCTGCTTTCCTCCCATTGGTGGGAGGTCCTATAAATATGTTCTCAGTGCTCCCAGTCATTGCCGAGCATAACCTCTTTTTGTGTGACGCTGCACTCACTGCTTTGTTCCTGTTTGCCTGAACTCTGCTGCCTGACCCTGCCTGGATACTACCCTGTGATAATCTCCTGTTCTGACCCTGGCTTTGGACGACTACTCTACTCTCTCCTGCACTGACCCTGGCTTTGGCTCCACGACTACTCTACGCTCTCCAACTCTGACTCTGGCTACATACCCCAACGATCCGCTGCTCTATACTGCAAGACCCGGCAAGTACCTCACTAACGCTGTCTTCTGTTACCCTGATCTGGCCTGCACGACTATCCTACACTAGACGCGCTCTCGCAGTTGTGGTTGGCGTTCTATACAATTCCCTACCTCAGCCCTGCGGTCGCGCCTTGTTTGTGGTCAGCTACGCGTTACACTTCTGCAACTTCCCCAGTAACACCACCTCTCTTCTTTTTCTTTCTCTTTGCTTTGAGAAGCTTTGAAGAATCAGTGGTTCTGTGTTCACATTTATTGCCCAAGACTGTTTTCAAAGTAGGAGCCAGTTTCAGACATAGGGAAAACCAACCTCCCGAAAAAAAACCCAGTAAAGAGGAAATGTGTCTTTTAAAGCAGAAGCATTGGAATGAACAACAGAAATATTAGGCACAACAGGGAGACAAAAGATAGGAGAGCGACCTCTAGATTTGAGACCTGAGCATCAGTCACAGAAATATCATACAGTAAATTGTGAAAAACTAACGACAGAGAAACTTGCAGTTACATATGAAACTTTTAGATTCGACCATAGGAATATCACAGATTGCGAGAAACTAAAGACAGAGGAACTTGCTGTTACATTTGAGGCTTTAGAAACAGGCATATACACTAGCAACAAACAATGGAAGTACTCTTGTTTTTGAAATGGGAACCCTGTGAAACAGCAGTGGTCCAACCAGGATAAGCAGAGACAGACAAGTCTTGTCTTGGACATTAAAGTCTGAGGGTCTGAAGTGGTGACACCAGGTACTGCAGGGAAATGCAAGCTGATCTTTTGAAAAAAGAGAATATGAGGATAAGCAGGGGTTAAACCAGGCACTACAAAAACCTCAAAGAAAAGTGCACTGGTCTCTGCAGCAACATTTTCCACTTTAGCAGAAAAGTCTTAGATGCAATATGTCTTCCCTATCTTTACAGAGGGTACAGTGGAGAGTTTTCTTTTGGAAACGAAAAAAGCCTCTTCAACTGAAATTCCCACAAAAAAAAAAGGGGAACTTTTCTTAGGGACAAAGTGCACAATAATCCTACAGAACCCTTGCAGCAAAAAAAACTTCAGGATCCCAAATGGGTCTTCAAAACACCTGCTCCATTGCTCTGCTGACAAGCA
The DNA here is from genome assembly GCF_040206685.1 of Ascaphus truei. Classification (NCBI taxonomy): domain Eukaryota; kingdom Metazoa; phylum Chordata; class Amphibia; order Anura; family Ascaphidae; genus Ascaphus; species Ascaphus truei. The sequence goes on along the minus strand of NW_027456574.1, from coordinate 37,836 downwards.
GACTAATGGGCAAGTACCTGAGATATCGCCGTCCCTGTATATGTATCCCTACAACATTTAGCTAGGGTGGCTCTGGGCCTAACTTGGGCCTACAGGGTTTTCTCTAGCCTAGGCCTAGGCAGCCTGACTAGCTCCCAGGACACAACCTTCCCCTCTGCGGTCTCCGACAGTTCTGACCTTGCCCTTGCTCCAGAGGATATCCTGTTCCAGAGGGGGATATCCTCTCTCCGGTACTTTGGGAGTACCAACATGGCCGCCGCACCTCTGCATAGGAGTCCGAAGAGCTGCATCAGCTTCCCCCCAGAGGTGAGGGGGACTACCCTGCTACATATTTATATGTAATCTACAATAAATTATTTATAAAGAAATGTGGTAGAAAAAACATTTATCTACTCCCATTTCTAAAGACACAAAGAGATGTAGAATTTTATATACATCATTATAATATGATATGTAACACATCCTATTGCTTTACAGAACTCTTCCATGATTCCACCTATTGCACCATAGCATTACTCCATATAACCTCCTATTGCTCCATAAAAACGCTCCTTATAACAGTCTCTAATGCTGTCTATTGCTCCCTATAACACTTCCTATTGCTGCATATAAGAATTCCCTATATCTTCCCCTTAACTCTTCATATTGGTCCATAACATTTCTCCCAACAACCTTAATGTTCTATTCCCTTCCAAACAGAGAGGGTTCAAGAGGAGATTGACAGAGTGGTGGGACAGAATCGAACTCCAAACATCCAGGACAAAAGTGAAATGCCATATACAGATGCAGTGATACATGAGATTCAGAGATTCATTGATCTTGTCCCATCTGGCGTCCCGCGGGCTGTCATTCGGGATGTTCTTTTTAAGGGATACACCATTCCAAAGGTTGGTATTAACAGACACACCATCAAAGATGTTTTTGTGTGTGCTAGTAACCTTACTAAAGACAGATTTTGATAGCAGGCAAGAACCACTTGGTCCACTCAGTGTGCTTATGATCCTATCTGTCGTACAACCCTATAGCCTATTACATCCTTCAGTTTCTTTCATATTTGGGATAGCTCTATATCTATCTCAGGCAATTTTGCATTTTGAATGAGCATTTATAACTTAACTGGAGGCTTTTCCATTAATCACTTATGGAGTACTTCCTCATATATTACCTGAGCCTCCAACCCTCCAAACTTAGAGAATCACCACTTGTTCTGGCACTTCCCTACTGCACATTTATTAAGCCCTTAAAGTATTTGAAACTTGTAATCATATCCCCCTCTCACTCATCTTCTCTGAGCTGTACGTGTTTGGTCCTGGAGAAGTGTTGATTCATCATACAGGTGTAGCAGGCATTATTGCACACATGATGCATTTGCCCAACCCATTTTTCACACGTGGCTAATAGAAAGACAATGGTGTTTGCTTCCACTGGCACATTGTCCGTCCCCCTCACGGTAATGTGCACGCGGGAGCAGTAACTTCTGCTACATCTGTAGGTTGTGATACCTGATACTTACGAGGTCTTTAGTTGATGTACAGTATTCATGAGTGTACTGCAGTATTCTACAGCAACATTACCATTGAATCCATTGGGAGATAAAGTGACTTTGCCCAAGGTCACAGTGATAGCTGAGCTGACACTGGGATTTAAACCCATTAAACATGTCACTGTTATTAGATCACTTTGTTCCTATATGGGGCTGACCATTTAACTCATGTGTGACGGATCGACCTTGTCGGTATGGTCAGAAAAGAGCTTACACACCACTTTCTTGCAATGAAAAGTGCTTGATTTCCCTTACCAGGGAAGCAGGTTGTAGTTGCACAGAGAATAAAGCAATGAAAGTAAATGGCATCAGTCTGCAACAAAAACAATAGTCCTTAGTTCCAGGTATACAACAGGGAGTTCAGGCTCTCCCCACAGGCAGGCTCTCCCCGCAGCCAGGCTCTCCACGCAGCCAGGCTCTCCCCGCAGCCAGGCTCTCCCCGCAGCCAGGCTCTCCCCTCAGCAACCTGTTTCCTCACAGGTTGAGAGAAAAATAGCCTGGAAGAAATCTGCTGTCTTCCTTTTAAAGGTCCCCTTTCCAATCAGCTAGTAGAACTACCAGCTAGGGTGTGGTTCTTTTGGTCTGTTAAAGTTAGAGAGTTTTTTAACCTCTTGTATACTCCCTCACATCATGAAACAGGTCACTGCCATTAGTTCACTTTAACCACACGATGGAGTGGCCATTTAATCCAGGGGTGCTCAACTGCAGTTAAGACCCCCCCAACAGGTAAGGATTTAATGATATCCACGATTCAGCACAGGTGGCTTAATCGGTGGCTCGGTCTTCGACTATTGGGGGGTCTTGAGGATTGGAGTTGAGCTCCACTGATTTAACCTATCATTGTTATTAGGGCATATTTGTCCTATATGGGACTGACACTTTAAAGCAGCAGTCCGCACTGATTGTATTTGATACTTTTATTTATTTCAAGAGATCTCTCTTCTTGTCCTTTGGATGCTCGGCTCAGCAGATATATGCATTTGAAATAATAAGTGTCTGGAAGGTTTCTATGCTAGCCTCAGACTCTAGAGACTGAGAAAATCATGATTTTGAACACAATCAGATTTGTACTTTTTAAGAAAAAACATACTCAGGGGGGCAAGATACTAACATTATATAAGGTGTGTATATATAAGGTATTATATACGGTAAATGTATATAGGCTTCTGGTGGGGGGGAGAATGCGGCCCACATTAAACCTGCCACTGTGATTGGGTCACTGTGGTCCTAGGTGGGACGGCCACTTTTATCCATTACAAAATGTCACTGCCATTAGGTCACACTGGTCTGACCCTTTAGCCCACTAAGCTATTTAGTGTGAACCCTGAGTTTTGCAGATGGATTACAGAGTACATTCTTAACCACCATCCTTATAAAGAGGAAACCTAATTTGAGTCTGTCTTCTCATTTTGTCAGGGTACCAATGTGTTTGCCATGCTAGGCACCGTGTTAAAAGATCCTGAATGTTTCTCTGACCCTGACAATTTCAACCCCAAGAACTTCTTAGATGAAAGGGGTGGCTTCAAGAAAAGTGACGCTTTTATGCCTTTCTCTGCAGGTATGTTATGTGTTTGTATTTATGAGTTAACATATTATTCAGTTTAAAGATGCAATTGTTGTAGAAAAACTGAGTTCCACACGTGTCTTTTTAAATAAAGCAATTTGAATATACAGTAGACTTTTATTGCAAACAGCTGTTAGCAAGAGTGCATTTATTACAAATCAAACATTTCTGCCTGACTCCAACACAAAGGTACTGAAATAATAGCCCTAAGCAATCTAGCTTATACCCCAAAAATAAATAGGTATGCATACATAATTTTGCAATGCCCGCCGATATGACTTCATCGGGCATCCTATTTTATTTCTACATAATTACCAATTATATTTGCAAACTAGACAGGACAAAGAAAGAAAGATATAATATATGGCACCCTCATACCCACAAAAACCCTTACTGTGTTCCCTACTTTGCCTAACTGTGTTTTTCAATCAGGGTTTCTAGGAACCCTTGGGTTCCCTGGGTATCCCTAAGGGTTCCCTGCAATTTTCTGGTCATTTGAAAATTGTATCAAATGCAGAAGAATTTACTGCACCTGATCACAGAATTGCCACTCTAAGTGACTACCTAGGTCTAGAAATGACCCTGTCACTGCCTAACTACATAAAGATGTGCAAAACTTTTACATGAGGTCAGGAAAAAAAGCTGCAGTTGAATCCAAGTTCGCAAGCGATTAGGGGGGAAATGGTTTAGATTTTTGCGAATGCATTTTGGACAGTTCCACACATCTCTAATGCTATAGAGTGCAAAGTCTGTTCATATGCACCGGAACTTGTCCCACTCTGCTGCCTACTCTGTTTTGCTCTCACTCCTTGTCCCTATTGTCTCTGGGGTGGTGGTGAATGTAGGGGAGGGAAAAGATGTCCACAAGTTGGGTTATCGGTCCAGAAAAAGCACCTAAGGTACTTCAGACAGGACTTCATCTAGGATAAGAACTGCCAACTAGGAGAAGGTGTGGGTGACTTCCTGCTTCAGGGGTTGGTGGTGGAAACTCCACCAGAGACATACAGTACAGTAGAGTAGGATCCTTGTGTCTAGAAGAACACTCAGAAATAGAGGATTGCTGATGGTGCTTCTCCCAGACGTCTCTGTGATTGCATTGTAGATGGTGTTGCAGAGCAGGTATCTCCACGTTGCACATGCTCCTGTCCTCCTGCTCCCAGCTTACTATCCAATATCAGGGAGGTGTATCCTCTGGTGGCCCAACTATGCCTATGTGATGCTTGTGGGCTCGGGGCAGGATGGAATTCCAGCCTGAGGCCCAATGCCATCACATCTCAGAGAGGAATGGCCACTCTCCTACACCTCACCTTCACCAGGACGTGTCCTACTAAGCATCACTAAGAATGTCTGTCACGGGAGCTTGTGCAGGGATATAATAAACACCAAAATCACTGGTTTGACTTGAATGCATCTGTAATATAATAAAGAAAGTTTATTCCTTGAAAAAGGTGAACACACAGAATATACAAATAACACACAGGATATATACACTTACTTTGGGGAATGGCAATGAAGTAATCTGGATCGGATTAGCAATTCATCAGGCAATCATGGATCATTCAGATGTTGTAACGAAGACACTGGGCATAGGGCTTAAACTCGTTTATATGGTATTTAATCCCTACAGTATACCCTAACATTGGGTGCCAGGTATTGGTTAATAATCACCTGCACCCAATCCCCTTGTGCCAGCTAACGTGGGAAGCATTTTGGTACATGCCCCCAGGTTGTTGGCACATGCGCACAATCTCTGGCTTGGGGTCTCATTTTTGTAACCCCACACTAAAGAAGTGGCGCCTCTGAGTATGCCAGAAGGTGATCTGGACAGGAAAACCTTTGTCTGTAAGTGTGATTTATAACACCTATAGAACCACTCAAGTTCTGCTCTCCTTCGCTCCAGCATATACAAACAGGGTGGGGGAGACTTTGATCAGGAGGCCTGGCGTAGACATCTGGTTACCCCTTGAACATTAACATACTGCAGAGCCAGTATCCTTCGCGGGCTTTAATGCCAGACCCCAAAAAATACAGTACATTTCTTAAAACACCAACATATTAAAATAATCCGTTCGGTTGGGCAGAGTGGGCTGGAAATTGCCAGACCCTCATGCCGGTGGGGACTCTCCATGGTGGCCATGTTTCAGCTCACTACGACCCACCGAACCGGAGTTACAATAAAAGACTTTAAATGTACCTTTTGCAGAAGTGGCCTTTCTCTGCCATTGAAGTCAATGGAAAAAACCCACATTAAACAATTAACCTGCCTCTGTCCTGTTGCTCAGAGAGGGTCGGGATTTGCCATGCAGTCATGTCGGAACGAGGACTACATGGTGGCCAAATCCCAGCTCTCTAGTCTATACATAACCGGAGTTATGGACTTCAGGTTTTTACCATTTTGCACTTAGTGTTTGCAAGTTTTCTCCTCCATTGTGGACAATGGCACTACCCTCGTGGCGCGTGTGAGCCTTTACCGTGACCCTTGACTATCAGACCCAGTTGGGGTCAAGTGAGGGGGTTTCTATGGGCTAGGGGCAAAAATAATTTTATTTCTGGTCGCCCTAGAACAAAAGTTTCACACGCTAATTGGTGGTGAACTTGACCGAAGCCTAGTTCCCACGCCAATTGAGAGCTCTTTCATAGAAAAGGTATCCGCTTTTGTGGTTTTGCGGTCTGGCTGGCTGCCAGCTCGTCTCCGGAGGTTGGACTCGAGAAATCCCCATTGAAAGACATTACTCCATTCACTTTCAATGGGGAAGCTCCGCTCCTCCTCACGGGCGCCACCTGCAGGTCTTCTCAGATATCGGGCCCAAATCTGTGGAATCTCCATAGGCTTACATGGGGCTCCAATGGCGACCTATGGAGATACTGCAAAATGGACTGAAAAGGCGGGAAAGGGAACAAAGGGCCATAAACACAAAAATATCATCAACCCTTTCCCTCCAGACCGGATCCCAGTGTATGTGTGTATGTACATTAATGGCGCTATATAAATAAAGACATACAATACAATACAATACAATGTGTTGGTGCAAACACTGGAATGGGGAAAATACACATTTACTTGCGGACACACCTTTGGTGCTGAAGCAGGGGCATAAAATCAGTACTGAACATTATTAGAGTTAACCCTTCACTTCCGATATGAGGGTATGGGGTGGCCAGCTGGGGTGTGATCCCTTTATTACTGGGCCAAGTCCCCTCCCCCACTATACCTCCCCTTCTTAATGGGTGTCCTGTGGCCCGCTGCCCCTCATGGGAAGCAGGTCACTGTTGGCACCGTTGAAGAACTCAAGTTCAGATTTGTATTCTTGATGAGAGAGTCCATCTGCATTGCTGTGCTCACTACCCTTTTTGTGTTGGATAGTGAACTCAAACTCCTGCAGTTCCAAGCTCCAAAGCAATAGCTTTGCATTCTCCCCTGACGCCCTCTGTAACCAACTCAGGGGGTTGTGGTCAGTAATGACCGTGCAAGAGTGCCCATACACATATGGTTGTAGCTTCCTTAGTGCCCACACAATGGCCAAGCACTCTTTTTCAATGGTGGCATATGCCACCTCCCTGGGGAGCAGCTTATGGCTGAGGTACACCACAGTGTGCTCTCGGCCGTCCTCCCCCACCTGGCTAAGTAAAGCCCCAATGCCAAAGTCCGAGGCATCAGTCTGTATAAGAAAATGCTTGGAGTAGTCTGGGGCAGCCATTATGGGGGCGCCGGCAAGGGCAGTCTTTGGTGCCTGAAAGGCAGTTTCACAGCCTGGAGACCAGGTAATAAGCACAGGCTGTTGCTTTCTGGTCAGATCAGTTAGGGGTTTGGCCACGGCGCTGTACTGTGGGACAAACTTCCTATAATACCCTGCGGTGCCTAGGAATGCCATAACCTGTTTCTTGGTTCTGGGAACAGGCCACTGGATTATAGCCTCTACCTTGGCTGGCTCTGATTTAAGATGTCCTCCCCTCACCCTGTGCCCTAAGTGCAGTACCCAAGCCATTCCTACCATGCACTTTGTGGGTTTTAAGGTAAGCCCAGCTTCCCTAATCCTGTCTAGCACCGCAGCTACATGTCCTAAATGGGATTCCCAGGAGTTACTAAAGACAGCAATGTCATCTAGATAAGCCCTGGCATAACTTTGCATCCCTTCCAGTAACCGGTTGACCAGGCGTTGTAAGGTAGCCAGGGCATTCTTCATCCCGAATGGCATCACTAGGAATTCATAGAGGCCACTCGGGGTGATGAAGGCTGACTTCTCCATAGCCTTCAGGGTCAATGGGATCTGCCAATAGCCCTTGCTCAGATCCATGGTGGTCAGATACCTTGCTCCCGCGAGTTCACGGGATAGGCATATGAGACCGTCCCAGCGTTGAGCAAGTGGTAGTCCGCACAAAATCGTGTGGTCTTGTCCTTCTTAGGAACTAGGACTACTGGACTAGCCCAAGGGCTTTGGGACAGAGTAATTACCCCTAGGTTCAGCATCTCCTCTATCTCCCTCTCTATTCTTGTCTTGACCTCTGCTGACACTCTGTAAGCATGCTTATGCAGAGGTCGCAGGTCCTCTGTGAGCACTGGGTGATCTGTGAGGTGTGTTTTCCCTGGCATGTCAGTGAAGAGGGCCATATACTGTTCTAGCATGTCCCTGGCATCTACCTTCTGCCTCACACTTAACTGACCTCCTATCTCCAACTACTCTACAGTACGTCTCTGCCTAGCCTCCCTTAGGAGATCAGGCAGAGCATTGCTTGCCGGATCTTCCAGCGGTGGGCTACAAATGGGCCATACTCGAAGCTCTGTATTCTTTTAACATATTAATGTGATATGTCTTATTCCTATCTTGCGCTACCTGTACACCGTATTTGTACTCATTCATCTTTCGGCTGACCGGATATGGTTCCGACCAGGCAGCCATCAGTTTGTTCTCCTGAGTGGGTTTGAGAACAAGAACCTGCTGTTCTGGGATGAATTCCATGCTACGGGCATTCCGGTCATACCATTGCTTCTGCTTGCTCTGAGCGGCTCTGAGGTGGTCCTGGGCCACCCCCATGAGCATCTCTAACCGGTCTCGGAGATCTACTACATACTGGATCACTGAAGCATCTGTATCAGTAGCCTCCCCTTCCCATCCCTCCCGGAATAGGTCCAGAGGTCCACGTACCCTGCGGCCATTTAGCAGCTCGAAGGGGGAGAAGCCTGTCAATTCCTGCGGTACCTCTCGGTATGCAAACAGCAAGTGCTGCAGGTGAATCTCCCAGTCTTTCCCCTCTGCCTCTATAAATGTCTGTAGCATTTGCTTCAGGGTCCTGTTAAACCTCTCCATAATCCGTTTGTCTGGGGATGGTGAGGGGTAGTGCGCCGGTGCTGTACACCGCATGCATCCCAGAGACACTGTAACAGTTCACTCCTGAACTGCGACGCTTGATCGGTTAGGATCTCACTAGGGAAACCTACCCTAGCAAAAATGTTCAGCAGAGCTGCTGCCACTGTCTTGGCATCTATGGTGCCAAGCGCTACCGCCTCAGGGTACCGGGTGGCAAAATCCACCACCGTGAGGATGTAGCGCTTCCCTGACCTGCTAGGAATCATAAGGGGTCCTACAAGATCCATCGCTACTTTCTGGAAGGGTTCCCCTATTACCGGTAGTGGGTTCAGGGGTGCCTTCACATGGTCGCCCACCTTACCTACCCACTGGCAGGCGTCAGAGGAGTGGCAAAAAGTGCCCACATCCCGGGATGCCCCCTAACAGTAGTAACGCTGCAATAGCCGGGCTCTCGTCTTAGTGACCCCCAGATGTCCCGCTAACGGAATAGAGTGAGCTACCTGTAACAGTTGCTGTCTGTACCCCTGGGGCACTACTACTGCACCGACACACTTTATTCGAGCAAATACCCAGTATGTACCTGGCAGATACCTGGAATGCGCCGCTCCTCACCTCTGACAAGCCCCGTTGCGTTTGCCTTCCCAGCCTGGGTTCATGCCTGGCTGACGGGCGGCTGATCTGTTAAATGATAATGATTAGGATTTAATAGGCTGCAATGTTTCGCGTGTCTACCAGATGGCATAAATTCATGAATTGTAATGCAGTATATATATATATATACTGTGCAGTATTGCAGCCAGCGGGAATAAAATGCTTCAATCCCTGCCTGGAAAATACCTCAATGGACTCGGGCAGAAAACAGTCACAAACCTCAATACACCCGGGTATACCCGAATTCGTGGGACTAGCCGAGCTCGAATAAAGTGTGTCGCCAGTGTAGCTGTCGCCTATCGGTCACCCCCTCCTCTGTCCCCGGGATCCCCGCTTTTCTATACAGGAGTCCCTGGTGCCATAGGCAGTGATCAGCACCCTCCCCTGCCTGAGACTCGGATGCCCGAAGTCTCAAAACGGCCAGGCTGGGGTCTGATTTCACTGCCTCTCTAAACAGGGTTCCTAATTCTGGCCACCCCCCGGTCATATCTATGTCAGGGAAACGGGGTACGGTAAGGGGAAACAGTAAGTTAGTCTGTGGTTGCAACTGAGCCTGGCTTACCTCCCTGGTCTCCTCAGAGACCTCCGCTAACATTGGTCCCAAATGCAGGGGGACTGGAGCCGCTGCCCTCGCCGCCGTCTGGCTCCGGGTGACTGCCGCCACGGCAGCGGGTCTTGGTACCCAGGTCATTGCCGAGGAGCACCTTCGCATCCAAACCGGGTAAAAACCCCACCTCCTGCACACCCTGTCCCTCCCCCCAATCCAAAAAGATTCGGGCGATCTGCAGGAACGGTGGCTCTCCGGCCGCTACTGTGATCTGCATCCCGGGTCCCGGGACCAATTCCTCTGGTCGTACCATATTAGGTCTTACCAGGGTTACTGCCGCACCTGAATCCAGCAAGCCGACTGCTTGCCAGTCACCGACTGTGACCGTGGTGAGGTGTCTGCTCTGGCCATCCCTCTGCCGCTGCTCCGCTGCTGCGCTGGGATGTCCGCCGCTCCTTGCTGTGGGTAACGAGGAAACCAGGACAGGCTCTTCATGGGACGTCCCGCTGGGGGTTGTTTCTATGACTGGGCTTGGATCCTTGGTTGAAGCCACCTGTGCTCAGGCTACCTGCTTTGCAGCTGGGGTGCATTGCCCCTGATGGGGTATGCCGGAACGCAGCGGCTCCGGGCAATCCAGCTTGAGGTGACCGGTGCGATTACAGTTGTACCACTGCCGCTCATGCCGGAGCTCTCCCGGCTTGGGTGGACTGCTGCCTGCCGACTGCTCCATAGTCCACTGGGGAGTGTTGCAGACAACCTTGGCTGGGGCCGCCACCACTTTAGCCGCTGGCTTGCCGTTCATCAGGTCTCAGCTGGTAATGTAATCGTCTGCGAGCCTTGCCGCCTCTTGGTGAGTCTCAGGATTTTTGTCATACACCCAAGCCATCATGGCCGGAGGACACTGTTGCATCAACTGTTCCTGGAACACCAGGTCCAGCAGGGTCTAGTATGTTTTAGCCCCGCATCATTCCACCCACCGAGCCCTCTGCAATGCCATGCGGGTGTCAAAAGTCACAAAAGACGCCAGCGGCTGTTTCTCCTCCAGCCGGAACTTGCCAAGGTAAGCTTCTGGTGCTAGGGCATATTGAACTAGCAACAGGTCTTTCAAATGATCGTAGTCATCAGCGAACTCCTCCGGGAGCGCCAGCATGGTCTGTTTGGCCAGACCGGACAGCAAGGAGTCAAGTCGCATGACCCGCTTCTGTGGAGGTACCTTGTACTGGCAACACTGCATTTCAAAGTTCCTGAGAAAGCTGTTGATCTGGTTGGTACCCTCCACAAACTTGGAGAAGCTGTGATGATTCAGATGGGGAGCATTCCGGTTCTCGTGTGCAGGGGGAGAATAAGTGGGTCGGTTCACCGCCATAGCCATGAACTGTGTCTGCTCCTTCAGGCTTCCCCGATCGCTCCACAGGGTAAGCATCACCATAATTTCAGGGGTAAACGGACTGGTCGCGCAACGGCCAATGCCCCTCCGGCTGCAATACTCCCGTGTCTTTGGGATTCACCCACTCCCTCCGCAAGTCTCTGCCATCCCGGACCTCGGTCCAATCCCTGCTCTCCGGGCGGTTGATGTACGGCCGCTGGAGCTATGGGTCTTAGCTCAGCCAGCCAGGTCTCGTGGGCTTTGATTACCTCCTCCATGTGTTCTTTATCTCCGCCCTCCGTGGGCAGCCCATACTCGATACATCGATTTCTCAGCTGTGCCCGGGTCTGGACGTCAGATGAACCGGCACCCTCGCTCATGCTTCAATGATTCTTGCAAGTCGTTAAGAACAATGAGGTGGTGCAAAATCCCCTGTTATGTGTTGTACAACCGTGTGTCCAATATTTGTAGCCTCAGGAACTCGCACTTTTCCTGAGTTCCTGCTGTATTACAGAGTCCCGCAGAAAACTGTAATACAGATTCAATTAAATCCCGCTGCTGCCACCAGTTTATTATAAACCTGTCACAGGAGCTTGAGCACGGTTATGCTATACACCAAAATCAGTGGGTTGAATTGAATGCGACCGCAATATAATAAAGAAAGTTTATTCCTTGAAAAAGGTGAACACACAGAATATACAAATAACACACAGGATATATACACTTACTTTGGGGAATGGGCAATGAAGTAATCTGGATCGGATTAGCAATTCATCAGGCAATCATGTATCATTCAGATGTTGTAACGAAGACACTGGGCATAGGGCTTAAACTCGTTTATATGGAATTTAATCCCTACAGTATACCCTAACATTGGGTGCCAGGTATTGGTTAACAATTACCTGCACCCAATCCCCTTGTGCCAGCTAACGTGGGAAGCATTTTGGTACATGCCCCCAGGTTGTTGGCCCATGCGCACAATCTCTGGCTTGGGGTCTCATTTTCGTAACCCCACACTAAAGAAGTGGCACGTCTGAGTCTGCCAGAAGGTGATCTGGACAGGAAAACCTTTGTCTGTAAGTGTGATTTATAACACCTGTAGAACCACCCAAGTTCTGCTCTCCTCCGCCCCAGCATATACAAACAGGGTGGGGGAGCCTTTGATCAGGAGGCCTGGCGTAGACATCTGGTTACCCCCTGAACATTAACATACTGCAGAGCCAATATCCTTTGCGGGCTTTTATGCCAGACCCCCAAAAAATACAGTACATTTCTTAAAACACAAACATATTAAAATAATCCGTTCGGTTGGGCAGAGTGGGCTGGAAATTGCCAGACCCTCATGCCTGTGTGGACTCTCCATGGTGGCCATGTTTCAGCTCACTACGACCCACCGAACCGGAGTTACTACCCTGCTACAATGTCACCCTCACCTTCTCCAGCAACGGTTCAAGGGTAAGGTGCAACAGAATTAGTTGAGGACGGTGAGATAGATAAGACTCCTGCTGCCATATGTGGCCCTATCAAAATCTCAGTCTCTAACATACAGTAAGAGGAGACCAGCAAAATCTCATACTGACGTCCTTCCTCTAATACAATGCAACTTCCAAAGAGAGTGGTTGAAAAAGGTGAAATTACCTCCTCCGAGCTCAACTCAGCCACAACCTGTTCCACTAACATGGGCTGAACAGCAGCAGGCACCTGGGACACACACAGAGGGGGTGCAACCACAACACTACCACTGCTGCAACTACTAGTATAAGCAAAAAAACTATTGTATCTACTACTGCTGTGGATGTTGTCACTGCTGAGCTAAGTGACCAAAAATCCCCTCCTCAGTTTTACACTGCAGAACATAACAACCCCCCCCCCCTCACTGTCAGAACACTTCTCCAATTTAAACAAAAAAACAACATTGGCAGGGTGAAACTGCTGCCAGCGTGCCTATTTAGTGTTTCTATGTTGCAGTTCTGCTATTTTGCCAAGTTAAAAAAAAAAAGCAAAATAGTACATTTGTTTTGCCTCAAAAACATTCAAAATATTTGGAAATGTTTCTAACTTTTTATAAAGTTCAAACAAAATGGCAGCAAAGTGAGTTTCGACCAGTTCACACATCTTTAGAGGCAAAGAAATATCCCAGTACTATTTGCCAATTACAGCTGCAGGTGCCGGTTTTAGACCACTTGCCATGGAAAATCTGTGGCTATCTCGCAGTAAGGCTGGGAGATTTCTGCAGCCAGACTAATGGCCCATCGGATTAACACAGCGGGGGTCCCTGCATTTCAATGGGACTCACGCTGTGTGAGTCCAACCGGGCTGTGAGTTCCATTCAAGCTCAGGGACCCCCGCTGTGTTAATCCGATGGGCCATTTCAGCCTGCTCTGACCCATCTCACCAGTTACTGCGAGATAGACACAGATTTTATAAGGGAAGGGGTCTAAAACTGTCAGCTGCATCTGTTCGTCTCAAAAGGTAAAGGAATTCCTTCCTAATGCCTGTAAATGGATCAATACTCTGCCTATGTTTTATCCTGTTTAGTCAGATTTCTCCCTGTATCAAAGCTCTGTTTATGTTGTGTATGGTTCTGCATACCCCGTATACTTTTCCTCTATGTAAAAAACATCAATAGCCATATTTACATGTAGTAAGCAGTGCTAATCCGTAAAGCACCTTCCGCTATGAGAAGACACTTTATAACCCCATTGAAGTCATAGGGGCTGATGTTATATGTACCAAAGTAGCTGATTGGGGAATTTTGGGCAGCAAATGACACGATCAGCAGCTTGGAATACACATCAGAAACTGTATTCCAGTGCCAGACGGGGTCTTATGGAATAACACTGCTTAGCAAATACCAAATAGTTTCTTAAACGTATCTACTATATCTATCAGTCTCCATGAGTAATACATTCCACATGGTCACTGCTCTCACTGTATAGAACTCTTTGCTGCTGGTGAAATCTTCTTTTCTCTAATCTCAAGGGGCGACCTCATGCCATTTGTATTATACTTGGGATGTTCCCTTGAAGGTGCCTTTTCTTGACCTTACATATACTGTACTTGTAAATTGTAATCATATCCATTTTAGATGCCTTTTTCCTAAACCTTTTTCCCATTCACTACACAGATCAGAAAGTATGACCTTCTTGTTGTCTTTTCTAGGGAAGCGGAACTGCCTCGGAGAGGGTCTAGCTCGGATGGAGCTCTTTTTAATCTTCACTACCATTCTGCAGAGCTTCAACCTGAAATCTGCTCTCCCTCCAGAAGAACTAGACATCACCCCCAATGTGACTGGCCTGGGGAACTTCCCAAGGTTCTATAACATGTACATTGAGCCACGTTAAAGATGTAGTCAATCTTAAAATCTAATGAGCTGAAGTGCTCCCATCAGAGAGAGAAGGATCTCTGATTCACTTTTTATATATAGTCCAATCTGTGAGTGAGACCATTTACACATGATAGATATGGTTTACACTATTGTGGCTACACTATTATATGGCTACACTATTATTTTTCATTCTATTTCTTTAAATATATTGCACTTCGTGAGTAATCAGCGCTCCCCCTACCAGGAAGATGAAATTCTACGACTTTGGACTAGTGAACAGTCCAGACTAAGGGCGTAGAGCTGCTTTTCTTCATTATATAATAAATCACTTTATTAATCACTATTTGGTGGAGGTTTTATCATTTTTGCACAAAATTTGAGGAATGATTATTTAACTATTATATACAATTATTGGGTGATATATACTATTATTTTAGTGTGTACACTTTTTCACTGCACTTTATAGAAGCGCCCTGTTCCTTTCTTTTTTCTTTTGAGGGGTATGAAATGTGATTGCTTCGAAAAAATGATCCACTACAATGAGTATCGTGTTCATGCCACTAGAAACAGGGAGCTCAACGATGAAATCCATTGAAAGATGGGTCCATGGACGGTCAGAAAGAGGCAAGGGATGAAGTAGACCTGAAGGCTTGTTACGAGAGTATTTATTGCGGTCACAGACGGAACAGGATCTGATGAAATCATCATCATCCTTGAGTATGCTAGGCCACCAGAAGGTGCGTTTGATTAGATCCGAAGTTCATTGCGTACCTGGATGACCGGCCGATTTAAATGAGTGACCCCACTCTGGAATTTTCTTGCAGAAAGGTGGAGCAGCATACAGACAACCCTCCGGCACCTCCAGACCCTCAGGAACGCGTGATGGAGAAGACAGAATTTTGTCCATGATATCAAAATAATTGGCTGAAAGAATGTATTTAGTTGGTAAAATGGTTTCATGGATGTCCTCTGTCTTGTCCTCCGGGACAAATTGTCGGTATAGAGCATCGGCCTTAAGATTCTTAGTTCCGGGAATATAAGTAATAATGTACTTAAATCTCGGGGGAAAAAGAGCCCAGCGAAGTTGACGTGAACCGAGGCGACAAGCCCCCTCAATATATCATAAATTTGTATGATCTGTGAGAATTGAAATGGGATTTTCGGTACCTGCCAATAGATGTCTCCATTCATGAAGCGCCATCTTGATAGCTAAAAGTTTGCGGTTGCCCACATCGTAGTTTTGTTCTGCAGGTGAAATTTTTTTGGAAAAGAATCCACAAGGATGTAGTTTGTCCTGGGGACCTTGTCTCTGAAAAAGAATGGCTCCAGCGCCTATGTCTGATGCATCAACCTCCAGCGTGAAGGGAAGTTTCGGGTCAGGATGGCATAAAAAGGGAGCTGGAGGAGGTATTTGCCCCTTTCTTAGTAAGAACTGTTATAGTAGCCACGGAGGAGAAAAATTACGCATAAACATACCGTAAGGTTCCTGCCAGTTAAAATGGGCTTGGGGACCTCCTCGGTCAGCCAGCTGTGACTGGAAACAGTGATGCTGTACCCGGGGAGACTTTACCACGTCCTGGGCTGTTGAACCTCGATCTGATGACGTTCGAGCGCTCGGGAAATTAAGAAAGAGACAGAGATTCTGATTCTTCATCACAACTTTATTACGGAAAATCAATGCTATTTATACAGGAAAATAAAGTGTTAATTAGAGGTATAAATTAGAGTCGTAACAATATTAGCATATTACTAAATAACAGTGAAATAGAGAAAGTGCAGCGCACCACGATCCAAAGAAGAAGCAGGTCTGGCAAAAATCTATCTTTATTGGAATGTCATAAAAACAAGGGATGCAGCCCTTCTACGCGTTTCGTGCCTAGTACTTTATCAAGAAGTATCTTGATAAAGTACGAAGCACGAAACGCGTAGAAGGGCTGCATCCCTTGTTTTTATGACATTCCAATAAAGATAGATTTTTGCCAGACCTGCTTCTTCTTTGGATCGTGGTGCGCTGCACTTTCTCTATTTCGCTGGACCTCATCTCTCATCAGCAGCACACGGTGGAGGGGAGACTCTGGTTGCTGAACAAATACTGTGAGTACCTAGAGCCAACCCAATGAGGTAGGGGAGGCTGTTCCTGGACAACCTACCCCAGCCTTCAGGGTATTTTAGTGCCCCATTATCTTTAGGCTCAGTATATATACCAACTGAATGCATTAATACCCAGAGTGTGCTCCCCTCCTTCCTATATATATAGTACACTTTGAGCACCTTGCCTAACCAAATATTACTAAATAACAGTCTAGCTGGGAATTTTCCACTCATACACATTATCTCTATAGCCTTGGTTTCTGTAAGCAAAACTTTGCGGCCAAGCCGATTCCAAGAAAACACAGTACTGGTGTTCAGACCACAGAACAGTGCTGTTTGTCTGACAATAACTAGCGAAAGCTGATGAAACGGCCTGAATGTTTGGAGGTTGTTTCTATTCCACCCTGTTTCTGTGGCAATGGTACTGAATAAGAGGGCATACCTTGCGACAGATTTATTGTCCTGTGAATTATGAAACAGAGCGGAGGCTGCAGTGACCTTTCGGTCTGGAGTGTCAAAGACCTGTTTAGCTCTTGTTTAAAAAGTGCGAAGTTCTGTGTAAGATCCGGTCTTAGCTCCCAAATGGGGGCAGCTCAAGCCATGGCGTCTCCAGTGAGCAGGGCAATAATGTATGCCACCTTTGATCTATCAGAAGAAAAACGTGAAAGGGTTAATTGAAATTGTATATCGCATTGATTGAGGAACACTCTACAGCCATGGGGATCACCGGCATAACGATTGGGCGTGGGAAGACGGGGTTCCAAATGCAAAGATAACTCTGAGGCAGGAGCAGAGAAAGTTGCTGATCTGATAATTCTGGACTGAGACTGACGTGCAGACAAAGAAGAAATCTCTTGCGTCAGGGAATCAATCTTGTTCTGGATATATTGAAAGCGCTCAGCAATAGAGGCAAAGGCCTGGCCTACCTCAGGGGGGTCCACGTTCGTTTGGCTGAGCATACTGTACCGCATGCACTCACCACGAACAAGGCGGGACCCCGGTACTGAGGTGGGAAAGTACAAGACTGCGCATCCACAGCAGCGAGAGCATGCCTGGTGGGTGGATAGTCAGCGCAGCCGGGTCTTTTTTGGAGAGAGTGGGTTAGTGTGAGTACTTGCCAGAGTCTGGGGTGGAGCCTGCAGGGTGGTCAATGTCCATTGTGCCATGGCCTAGGGTAGGAGCCAGGAGAGTGGTAGATTGTACGTAAGCCGAGGTCTGGTATGGAGAGGTGCGGTTTGTCAGGTACAAGCTGGGGTCTTTATCCAGAGGGGGTCCTACAGTCAATCCAGGTCGGAACACAGGAAAGCAACAGAGAACACAACAAGGCACAAGCAAAGCAAGGCAAGGCAAAACAAACGCAGGAATGCAAGGTCACAAGAGTTATGCTCAGCAATGAGGAAGTGAATGTGAAAATCTTAAGTAGCACACAGGAACCAATGCGGCTGGGGGTGGAATGGAGGTGCAGCCTCCGCGGAGGTCAGGATAAGATGCAGGAGACAAGGGGCAATCAGAGTAGTTGCCACGCAGCTGGGGAGCGTTGCAAGGCATCATGTGAGCAGGAAGCGCGAGAGCGAAGTGCAGTGTGTCCAGAAGGCAGAGCTAGGCTCCGTGGCACGGCTAGAAGAACTGCATGTGAGTGCTCTGTAAAAAGAGCGGGGATGTGTGAACGTTCACCAATCAGTGCAGAGGGCTGTGTTGAAGCAGGTAAGGAGGGAACACGCCGTATAGGACGTGTTCCCCGATTCCTTACAGCTGCTAGATCATTTAGTAACTGTCACACTGTGCAGCCCGCAGACCAGACCAGTCCCTTGTACTGAGGTAGGATGTAGAGTATACGCACTGACAGCAGAGGGGGCGTGTCCGGGATGTGGCGTAGTAGCGTGGCCAGGCCTGGATGTAGATAAAGAATGGTCAAGTACTTGCCGAGTCCGATGATATAGAAAGTTCCGCAGTCAAAATCTGTAGCAGAGTCCGAGGGTCTTAGAGGTTAGAGTAGTCTGTAGGAAAGCCGAGTTCAGGAGCCAGAGGGGGTATTCAGACGAGCCGGGTCAACAGCTGTAGGAAATAAACACAAGAGAGCACGACACAGGTTCCAGGCAACACAGGTAGCAAGGAGCTATGCAGAGCAAGGAAGTGAAAGCAAAGCAGGATATTTAAAGCGGCAGTGACCAATCCGGACGAGGGGTGCCAAACTAGAAGAATGTACTTCTTATGAATACAGTTTTTTTGTACTTTCCTGGCTGTGTGCTGTCTCTGTTTTCCGGACCAACATCTGGTAAATATTTGTGTTGTATCGGAGTTATCACTGGCACTATCCACTTGCCCTGGACATCTGTTAGGACTGTGGCTTATCCCGTTCGTGATCGGGGGTTCCTCAAGAACGAAGCGCAGCTACTGTACTGGATGGTGGTGATTATTATCACGAAATGCTTTTTTACTCTGTACCTTTGTGAGTGCATTTTTTACCCCCCCTCTTCCCCCTACCCTCAATAAATTTACAGTTTTATACTATGGGGCGTGCGCACTCTCCTCTCTCTTCTATACATATATATATATATATATATATATATATATATATATATATATATATATATATATATATATACTAGCTGATATACCCGGCGTTGCATATTGAAAATATGTAATAGGTAGTATTATTTATAAATGGTGGAACAATAGATTGAGTATTTGTTGTAAAGGTTGGAGAATAATGTTGAAAAGAAAGATGGAATAAAATGTAATGCGATGTTGTGTAAAAATGGTTTATTGTAAACACACCACAGTACAATGTAGATTTTGGTGACATAAGTGATGTGAAAATGTGAGGCATGTGTCCTGCTAGGGTGTGAGCGTGTGTGAGGCGGCGGGTGGGTGTTCAGTACGGGTAGTACGGGTGGGGTGTGGGTAGTGAGTGCTGGCTGTGGGTGGGGGTCCCGCTAGGGTGTGAGGCGGCGGGTGTGTGGCGAGTGAGGGCGACAGCTGTTCAGTGATGTTGGTGCATAGGGGCAGGAGGCGGCAGGTGTGTGTCGAGTGTGTGGGGTGGGTGAGAGGCGGCGGGTGTGTGTCGAGTGTGGCGGGTGTCTGCTCAGTGCGTGCGGTGGCTGTGTGGCACATCGAAAGGCAGAAGGGCGGGCGCGTGAAGGGGGGAAGGGGAAAGGGGGGATGTGGGGGGAGGTGGGGGAAGGGGGGAGGTGGGGGGAGTTGGGGGAAGGGGAAGGAAGGGGAAGGGGGGAGGAAGGGGAAGGGGGGAGGTGGGGGGAGGAAGGGGAAGGGGAAGGGGGGAGGTGGGGGGAGGAAGGGGAAGGGTGGAGGTGGGGGGAGAAGGGGAAGGGGGGAGGTGGGGGAAGGGGAAGGGGGGAGGTGGGGGAAGGGAAGGGGGGGAGGTGGGGGAAGGGGGGAGGTGGGAAGGGGGGAGTGGGGGAAGGGGGGAGGTGGGGGAAGGGGGGAGGAAGGGGAAGGGCAGAGGTGGGGAAAGGGGGAAGTGGGGAGGTGGGGGGAGGTGGGGAAGGGGGGAGGTGGGGGAGTTGGGGGGAAGGGGAAGGAAGGGGGAAGGGGGGAGGAAGGGGAAGGGGGGAGGTGGGGGGAGGAGGGGAAGGGGGGAGGTGGGGGAGGAAGGGGAAGGGGGAGGTGGGGGGAGGAAGGGGAAGGGTGGAGGTGGGAGGAAGGGGAAGGGTGGAGGTGGGGGGGAAGGGGAAGGGGGGAGGTGGGGGAAGGGGAAGGGGGAGGTGGGGGAAGGGGAAGGGGGGAGTGGGGTAGGGGGAGGTGGGGGAAGGGGAAGGGGGGAGTGGGGGAAGGGGGGAGGTGGGGAAGGGGGGAGGAAGGGGAAGGGCAGAGGTGGGGGAAGGGGGGAGGTGGGGAAAGGGGGAAGTGGGGAGGTGGGGGGGAGGTGGGGGAAGGGGGGAGGTGGGGGGAGGTGGGGGAAGGGGAAGGGGGGAGGAGAGGGAAGGGGGGAGGTGGGGGGAGGAAGGGGAAGGGTGGAGGTGGGGGAGGAAGGGGAAGGGGGGGAGGTGGGGAAGGGGAAGGGGAAGGGGAAGGGGGGAGGTGGGGGAAGGGGGGAGGTGGGGAAGGGGGGAGGAAGGGGAAGGGGAAGGGGAAGGGGGGAGGTGGGGGAAGGGGAAGGGGGGAGGTGGGGGAAGGGGGGAGGTGGGGAAGGGGGGAGGAAGGGGGAAGGGCAGAGGGTGGGGGAAGGGGGGAGGTGGGGAAAGGGGGAAGTGGGGAGGTGGGGGGAGGTGGGGGAAGGGGGAGGTGGGGGGAGGTGGGGGAAGGGGAAGGGGGGAGTGGGGGAAGGGGGGAGGTGGGGAAGGGGGGAGGAAGGGAAGGGCAGAGGTGGGGGAAGGGGGAGGTGGGGAAAGGGGAAGTGGGGAGGTGGGGGAGGTGGGGAAGGGGGGAGGTGGGGGAGGTGGGGGAAGGGGAAGGGGGGAGGTGGGGGGAGGTGGGGGAAGGGGAAGGGGGGAGGTGGGGAAGGGGGGAGGTGGGGGAATGGGGAGGTGGGGAAAGAGGGAAGGGCGGAGGTGGGGGAAGGGGAAGGGGGGAGGTGGGGGAAGGGGGAGTTGAGGGAAGGGGAAGGGGGGAGGTGTGGGAAGGGGAAGGGGGGAGGTGGGGGAAGGGGAAGGTGAAGGGGGGAGGTGGGGGAAGGTGAAGGGGGAGGTGGGGGAAGGGGGAGGTGTGGGAAGGGGAAAGGGGGAGGTGGGGAAGGGGAAGGTGAAGGGGGGAGGTGGGGGAAGGTGAAGGGGGAGGTGGGGGAAGGGGGGAGGTGGGGGAAGGGAAGGGGGGAGGTGGGGAAAGGGGAGGTGGGGGAAGGGGAAGGGGGGAGGTGGCGGAAGGGGGGAGGTGGGGGAAGGGGGGAGGTGGGGGAAGGGAAGGGGGGAGGAAAGGGAAGGGGGAGGTAGGAAGTGGAGGTGGGGAAGGGAGCAGGTGGGGGAAGGGGGAGGTGGGGGAAGGGTGGAGGTGTGGGGGGGACAGGGATGTGAAGGGGGGAGGTGAAGGGGTGGAGGTGAAGGGGGGGTAGAGGGAGGGAAGGTGAAGGGGAAGGAGTAGTTGAAGGGGGAGGGAGGGAAGTGGAAGGGGGAGGTGGGGGAAGGAGGGGGAGGTGGGGGAAGGTGGGAAGGTGGGGGGAAGGTGGGAAGGTGGGGGAAGGGGGGTAGTTGGGGAAGGGGGAGATGGGGGATCGGTGGAGGTGGGGGGGGTACAGGGAGGTGAAGGGGCGTAGGTAGAGGGGGGGAGGTGAAGGAGGGGTAGGTGAAGGGGGAGTGGAAGGGAGGTGGAGGGGGGGTGACAGGAGGTGGAGAGGGGGTGACGGGAGCTGGAGGGGGAGGTGAAGGGGGGGTGGAGGGAAGGTGAAGTGGGGAGGGAAGTGAAGGGGGGGAGGTGAAGGGGGAGGAAGTGAAGGGAGGGAGGTGAAGGGGTGAGGGAAGTGAAGGGGGGGAGGTGAAGGGGGAGGGAAGTGAAGGGGGGGAGGTGAAGGGGGGAGGGGAAGTGAAGAGGGTAGGTGAAGGGGGGAGGGAAGTGAAGGGGGGTAGGTGAAGGGGAGTGGAAGGGGAGGGTGGAGGGGGGGGGGGGACGGGAGATGGAGGGGGTGACGGGAGGTGGAGGGGGGAGGTGAAGGGGGTGGAGGGAAGGTGAAGGGGGGAGGGGAAGTAAAGGGGGGGAGGTGAAGGGGGGAGGGAAGTGAGGGAGGGAGGTGAAGGGGGGGAGGCAAGTGAAGTGGGAGAGGTGAAGGGGGGAGGGAAGTGAAGGTGGGGGAGGTGAAGGGGGGAGGGAAGTGAAGGTGGGGGAGATGAAGGGGGGATGGAAGTGAAGGGGGGAGGTGAAGGGGGGAGGGGAGGTGAAGGGGGGAGGGGAGATGAAGGGGGGGAGGCGAGGTGAAGGGGGAGGGAAGTGAAGGTGGGGGAGGTGAAGGGGGGAGGGAAGTGAAGGTGGGGGAGATGAAGGGGGGAGGGAAGTGAAGGGGGGAGGGAAGTGAAAGGGGGAGGTGAAGGGGGAGGGAAGTGAAGGGGGGGAGGGGAGGTGAAGGGGGAGGGGAGGTGAAGGGGGGAGGGGGAGGTGAAGGGGGGGAGGTGAAGGGGGGGAGGTGAAGGGGGGAGGGGAGGTGAGTGGGGGAGGGGGAGGTGGGGGGGCAGGGGGGAGGGGAGGTGGGGGAGGTGGGGGGGGCGGGGGGAGGGGAGGTAGGGGGTGATGGGGAGGTGGGGGGGAAGGGGGGAGGTGGGGGTGAAGGGAAGTGATGGGAGAGGTGACAGGAGGTGGAGGGGGGGAGGTGACAGGAGGTGGAGGTGACAGGAGGTGGAGGGGGGCAGTGACAGGAGGTGGAGGGGGGGAGGTGACAGGAGGTGGAGGGCGGGAGGTGACAAGTGGAGGGGGGAGGTGACAGGAGTGGAGGGGGGGAGGTGTCAGGAGGTGGAGGTGGGGAGGTGGACAGGAGGTGGAGGGGGGGGAGGTGACAGGAGGTGGAGGGGGGGAGGTGACAGGAGGTGGAGGGGGGAAGGGTAACAGGAGGTGGAGGGGGGAAGGTGATAGGAGGTGGGTGGGGGGGGTGACAGGAGGTGGAGGGGGGGTGACAGGAGGTGGAGGGGTGACAGGAGGTGTAGGGGGGGCGAGGAGAGGTGGAGATGGGGGTGAGGAGAGGTGAAGGGGGGTGAGGGGAGGTCAAGGGGGGGTTAAGGGAGGTGAAGGGGGGAAGTTGAAAGGGGGAAAGGGGAGGGGGAAGGGGGAATGGATGAGGGGGGGAAGGGGGAGGGAGAAGGGGAGGGGGGAGGGGGAGGAAGGGGAAAGGGGGGAGGAAGGGGAAAGGGGGGGAAAGGGGGGGAGGGGAGGGAGGAAGGGGAGGAGGGGAGGGGGGGATGGGAGGGAGGGGAGGGGGTGAGGGGGGGAGTCGAGGGGGGAGGGTGAGGAGGTGAAGGTGTGGGGGGGAGGGGAGAGGGGGAGGGGGGAGGTTGGGGAGGTGAGGAGGGGAGGTGAGGGGGGGGGGAAGGGGGTGGGGAGGTGAAGGGGGGAGGTGAGGGGGGGAAGGGGGTGGGAAGTGAGTGGGGTAGGTTGCCCTGGGGAAGTGAGGGGGAGGTGATACATTCTGCAGAACCCCGTCCCTCATTCCCCCCTCCCCTGCCTGCAATAATATAGATACTTAATAGTATGTCAGTGGTGCTACCTGGGCCTAGTAATGTGTTAAACAGAAGAAGAGAAAGGAGCCCAAAATTATAGCACTCTAGTATACCATATGAATATAAAAAAATACACAATTTATTTATTAACTGTCACAGAACAAATATAAAAGAAAGCATAGAATATTTAAAATCAGGCATAGATCCCCTGTACGTAAAACATGGCAATCGCTCTCTAACATGCAAATCAATTAGGACACAATATCTCAGATGAGAAAATCACAACCCAATAGGGTCTCAAGCAAAGGGGGAGATTATACTACAAATGTAGCAAATAGCTGCAGTATGGAGAAAAAAGCTATATCCAACCTATCAAATCACCCACTACACAATTCATGGGAATAATATAAAATGGTCACTAGAAGGCTGAACACAGCAATACAGCAATCAAAAGCTGTGGGTGAAGGACTGGGTTAAGCATACACCAGAAACTGTCTGACATGAAACACATTCCACCTAGGCATGAAAAACACAGTGTCAAAGAAAAAGCATGGAGCAGCTGCTCAAAGTATAATTACGTGTCTCTAAGAGGGGACAGACCAGGGAATCCAGCCTACAGCACCCACTCCTACAGTACACGTTTCGGCCAGATGCCTTCAACTGGGAGCCTTGCCTGTATTTGTCTTTGTTGTTTGTCTAGTGTTTGTACTGTATGTCCCCATAGTAGCAGGTTGCACTATGTATGTATGTATGTATGTATGTCTTTATTTGTATAGCGCCATAAAATGTACATAGCGCTTCACAGTAGTAATACATGTCATATAAATAACAAATATAAATAACAGATCATGGGAATAAGTGCTTCAGACATACTGTAAAAGTAACATTAAGGAAGGAGTCCCTGCTCCGAGGAGCTTACAATCTAATTGGTAGGTAGGGAGAACGTACAGAGACAGTAGGAGGGAATACTAGTAAGTGCGTCTGCAGGGGGCCAAGCTTTGTGTCATGTGTCCATGATTATCCAGTGCTACTCATATGCTTCTTTAAGCAGATGTGTCTTAAGGTGGGTCTTAAAGGTGGATAGCGAGGGGGCTAGTCGGGTATTGAGGGGAAGGGCATTCCAGAGGTGTGGGGCAGAAAGTGAGAAAGGTTTAAGGCGGGAGAAAGCTTTAGATACAAAGGGGGTAGAAAGAAGACATCCTTGAGAAGAACGCAAGAGTCGTGATGGTGCATAGCGAGAAATTAGGGCTGAGATGTAATGAGGGGCAGAAGAATGTAAAGCTTTAAAAGTGAGCAGTAGAATTGAGTGTGAGATACGCGATTTAATCGGAAGCCAGGAGAGGGATTTCAGCAGGGGAGACGCTGAGACAGATTTAGGAAAGAGTAGAGTGATTCTGGCAGCAGTGTTTAGGATAGATTGTAGGGGAGACAGGTGAGAGGTAGGAAGGCCGGACAGCAGGAGGTTGCAGTAATCGAGACGTGAGAGAATGAGGGCCTGAGTCAGAGTTTTGGCTGTTGAGTAACAGAGGAAAGGGCGTATCTTTGTGATATTGCGGAGGAAAAAGCAACAAGTTTTAGAAACGTTTTGAATATGAGAGGAGAATGAGAGAGAGGAATCAAGTGTGATCCCTAGGCAGCGTGCTTGGGCTACTGGGTGAATGATCGTATTTCCAATAGCAATGTGGAAGGATGTAGTAGGGCCAGGTTTGGGAGGTAGTATAAGGAGCTCTGTTTTTGCCATGTTAAGTTTCAGTCGGCGGATGGCCATCCAGGATGATATTCCAGAGAGGCATTCAGAAACTTTGGTCTGTATAGCAGGTGTAAGGTCAGGGGTTGAAAGGTAAATTTGTGTGTCGTCAGCATAGAGGTGATATTTAAACCCAAAAGATGTGATTAGGTCACCTAGAGAGAGTGTGTAGAGAGAAAAGAGAAGGGGTCCCAGGACAGAGCCCTGGGGTACCCCCACAGAGAGATCAATAGAGGAGGAGGAGGTGTTAGCAAAAGAGACACTGAAGGTACGACGGGAGAGGTAAGAGGAGATCCAGGATAAAGCTTTGTTCCGAATACCAAGAGTATGGAGAATGTGAAGGAGAAGAGGGTGGTCCACGGTGTCGAATGCTGCAGAGAGGTCGAGTAATATGAGCAGAGTGTAATGACCTCTGTCTTTGGCAGCGTGGAGGTCGTCAGTTATTTTAGTGAGGGCTGTTTCAGTAGAATGAGCAGTGCGGAAGCCAGTTTGTAAAGGGTCTAGGACAGAATAGGTGTTGAGAAAGTGTAGCAATCGAGAGAATACAAGACGTTCAAGGAGTTTGGAGGCAAAAGGCAGGAGGGAGACAGGTCGATAGTTAGAAGGACAGGTAGGGTCAAGCTTGCTGTTTTTGAGTAATGGTATAACGGTTGCATGCTTGAAGGATGAAGGAAAGGTACCAGAGTAGAGGGAAGAGTTAAAGATCTGTGTGAGCGTAGGGATTATAGAAGGAGCAAGAGGTTTTAGGAGATGGGAGGGAATGGGATCAAGAGGGCAAGTGGTAGAGGGAGAAGAGGAGATCAGCAGTGACACATCCTCCTCCGAGATAGCAGAAAAAGAGTCAAGAAAGACAGGAGGAGAGTTGGGAAGCATTGTGGGATGGGAGGAGGCAACAGATGGG
The DNA here is from genome assembly GCF_040206685.1 of Ascaphus truei. Taxonomy (NCBI): domain Eukaryota; kingdom Metazoa; phylum Chordata; class Amphibia; order Anura; family Ascaphidae; genus Ascaphus; species Ascaphus truei. Next base: position 11,698 of record NW_027456574.1, on the reverse strand, counting down.
ATGTTCTGCCGTATGGACTCCACCTTTTTCTTAAAAAAGTCAGCAAAGTCCTGAGGTGAGATGGAGGAAGAAGAGGAGGCAGCTGAGGGTGGTCTGAGTAGAGAGTCAAAGACAGAAAAGAGACGGCGTGTGTTAGACTTGTGTGTGTTGATTAGTGATGAAAAGTAGGTTTGTTTAGCCTGAAAGAGGGCAGAGTTGAAACAGGATAGCATAAATTTGTAGTGAATGAAGTCTGCGAGCGTATGAGATTTCCTCCAGAGGCGTTCAGAGGAACGAGTGGAGGAACGCAGCATGCATGTGTGGGAGTTTAGCCAGGGTCTGGGGTTAGAAGGGCGAGGACGGCAGAGAGAAAGTGGGGCATGAAGATCAAGAGAGGAAGATAAGGCAGAGTTGTAGTTCCTGACCAAGTTGTCAGGGTCTGAAGCAGAACTGAGAGAGGAGAGGGAGGAGCGTAAAGTGGAATCAAGAGCTGGGAGGTTAATAGAGCGCAGGTTTCTGCAAAAACGAGGGCGAGATGGAGATGGAGATGGAGAGAAGCGAGAGAGAGAAAATGAGATGAGGTGATGGTCAGAGAGAGGAAAAGGGGAAATGGAGAAATCAGAGAGAGAGAAGTTTTTAGTGAAAACCAGGTCTAAGTAGTGGCCATCCTTGTGGGTGCTGGCAGCAGTCCACTGTTGAAGGCCAAAAGAAGAGGTTAGAGAAAGAAAGCGGGAAGCCCAAGGGAGAGAGGGGTCATCAATGTGGCACTTGAAGTCCCCAAGGAGAAGAACAGGGGAGTCTGAGGAGAGAAAGAAAGAGAGCCAGGATTCAAAGTGAGAGAGAAAGGCAGAAGGGGGATGAGTAGAGGAAGGTGGGCGATAGATGACCGCCACATGGACTGGGAGAGGAGAGAAGATCTGGACTGTGTGAGCCTCGAAGGAGGGAAAAGCAAGAGAGGGGGGAATAGAAACTGTTCTGTAACGGCAGAGAGAGGAGAGCAGGAGCCCCACGCCTCCACCCCTGCCACCAGGGCGTGGAGTGTGGGAGAAGGAAAGGCCACCATAGGAGAGGGCAGCTTCCAGAGCAGAGTCAGACTGAGTGAGCCAGGTCTCAGTTATAGCAAAGAGAAGCAGGGAGTGAGAGAGAAAGAAGTCATGTACAGAGAGGAACTTGTTAGAGAGGGAGCGAGCATTCCAAAGGGCACAGGAGAAAGGGAGAGAGGAGGGAGGGTGGCAGGGGATGGGTATGAGGTTGGAGGTGTTGACACCAGAAGGAGTAGAAATTGCATGTGGAAGGCGAGGACGAGAGCAAGTAGAAATAAGGCAGGGACCAGGATTGGGAGAGATATCCCCAGAAGCAAGGAGGAGAAGCATGGATAGAAAGAGGATGTGTGAGGATGATTTGTAGGGGTGTGTTTTAGTGCAGGCGGCATAACTGTGTGGTGACAGAGGGCGCAGGTAAGAGAGGAGTTCATGTGAACTGAGAAGTGGTGAAGTAAGGAGAGATGGCGAAATATGAATAGAGTTAGAGACATGATGAGGCTGGTGGAAGGAAGTGCATAATTTGAAAATAAGTGAGGTTACAGTAAATATAAAAAGTAAAGGTGGCATCACAGCAATAGCAATGTGTTGAGATGTGCAGTGTGGGATGATAACCTCCTTTCCAGCGTAGTTCAAATGCAGGAACGAGAAGCAGTAGGTGGTGTCCACTTTTTCCACTTCTTTTTGAACTTCCTTTTTAAACTTCCATACTACTTTAAAGATTTCTACTTAAAAGCATTTCTGCTTAAGAGCAAAGGCTGCAAGCAGCAATGGCTGTTGTAAGTTTACTTATATACATTTAGAAAGTCACCTGGTTGGTACAACAAACTTAATTAGCACATGTGAGGGATGTTAATTAGCACTATGTTTTATCTGTTGTTTGTTTAGTGTTTGTCCCTTTTGTCATCAGTTTGCACTATGATTTATCTTTCTGCTTGACTCCACATATCACGTCACATCCGGACGTGGCCACTTTGGAAGCACAAGACTAGAAGTGGATCTGTGTGTCCCGATTCAGCAAAGTGCTTCAGCGTGATGAAGGCGAAGTCTGCCAGGGATAGGAAGCTTTAGCACAGGATTTACAGCATAGGAACGGCCTTTGGATGCAGGAGGTTTCAGGATAAGAAAAGCTTCAAGACAGCACAAGAAGGCCAAGTAAGGGCAAGCACAGTTACATACAAGAAGATCTATGCTCCGCCACTTCCTGGGGGGAAGGGCTGACCTTAAATAGCATAGACAGCCAATAGGGGAAGAGCAGCACGGCAAGCAGCATCAAGATAAACAGGAGTCTGAGTTCAGAACCAGGCGATTCCAATAGCTGTTCAGGGAGAGCTTTGCCTGGAACCTCTATAGCCCTGTAATGGTGAGTTCCAGCTAAACCCAGGACCGGATCCCTTCCCCTTTAGTACAATAGCAGTACCAGGCCACCGGATCTTGAGACATTCAGGTGAGACACTCCAGCTGGAACGCACCCCACAACTCCCTCCCAATACACAAAAATACCCCCTGCAAATACAGACACCACTACACCCCCCAGAAACAAACACCACCACCCCCTAAATATAATTCCCCCTCAACAAATACAATTCCCCACCTCCACAAATACGTATTACCTCCCACAAATACACTGCCACACAAATACACTTACCACCACCCCTCCACAAGTACACTTACCACCCCCTCATAAATAAAGTTACCACTCCCCCACAAATACACTTACCAACCCCCCCACAAAATACACTTACCACTCCCCTACAAATACACTTACCAACCCAACCCCCCCTCCCCCACAAATACACTTACCACCACCCCTCCACAAGTACACTTACCACCCCCTCATAAATAAACTTACCACTCCCCCACAAATACACTTACCACTCCCCTACAAATACACTTACCAACCCAACCCTCCCCCCTCCCCCACAAATACACTTAACCCTCTGTTCAGCTGCAGTTTCCTTGCGCCCAAAATGAACTTAAATAACAAGGCATCTGTACACAGACACACACACACATGTGATTTTATGTTGAACTGTACTGAATATTTTTTATTTGGATGCTTACTTTATTTTGTGTCTAAACAAACACAAAACAGTACATTTTAAAATGAGGGCTGAGTCAGACAAGAATAATAGGTCAAGCCAGAAACTGTATTAGCATTGGAAGCATTTCAAGATACACCGTGTGCTTTAAACTGGTTCTATTTTTCACAGCTCAGACTTACAGTACACACGTCTAAAAGATCTGAAGAGTACTGTTCAGCTCATGGTTAGCAATGGATATCACTGGATCTGTAACGCTGACTATTGTGATCTGCATCTCCTGTCTGCTCTTCTACTCAGCTCTGAAGACACGGGGAAGGAGAGGAAATTTGCCCCCAGGACCGACACCTCTTCCATTTTTGGGGAATATATTACAGATTAGGAGAGGGAAGCTGGTGGAGTCATTAATAGAGGTGAGTTGTGTTATACGGAGGAGTCAGGCAGGAAAATTGTTTTGTAGGTGCATATAACGGTATTAATGGTGACCTCTGACATTTGACCCCTAATGCCAGCAGCTGATGCTTTTTAACCACTGCACAAGTTCATTAATGCACATTGATGCACACATAGTACATACACCTTAACACACATAAAAAAAATGATGCACAACCAGCACACACAATAACACAATTATGCACACACACACACGCTCTAAGGGGCAAAGATGGAGAACCTTATTAGAGCCACATCAATAATGTTCTTGCTCTTCCTGCACATACGTACATATAGAACGAAATACTCAGATAATAATATGTTCTTGTATATCGTTGCTATATATTCATAGCAATTTACAGAGACATTTTGCAGGCACCGTGGAGCTTACAATCTATGTTTTGGTGCTTGAGGCACAGGGAGATAAGGTGACTTGCCCAAGGTCACAAAGGGCCAACAACGGGAATTGAACCAGGTTCCCCTGCTTCAAACTCTGTGCTAGTCAGTGTCTTCACTCACTGAGCCACTCATTCTCCCATCTGAACACGCACACACATATTCTGCTGATGTTGTAATTAGAATTGCCTACATAGTTGTTACACCCCTTAATTCAGCAGAGTATTTCCATGAACTGTATAGTCCTCAATCACATTTGCTTAAAAAATATAATATACAAAAAAACAATAAAAAGAACTTACCAATAGCATTTTCTTAAAATGTTCTTATTTCTTATGGATTGCTGCCCAGATCCACTGCCTCCACCAGCAGGCTTTCAGACAGTACAGGAACAACAAGGGGTTGGATCAGCACTCAAAGAATATATGAACAGAATAAACGATAAAGCCAAAACTTACAGTATCAGTGAAATCCTCCATAAGGATGAAAAAATTATCCATACGGATTGCACAATGAAAGTGAATAGAGTCCAGCTACACTAATACTGTAAGGTTTTGCTGTATCTTTTATTCCTTAACATTCACTCTTTGAGTGCCGATCCAATGGGTCCCTACCCTGCAGAGGTTACAATCTAATTTGGGCGCTCTTTGACAATGTTATTACAGTTGAGTGAAACCTATGGCAGTGTGTTTACGGTCTACTTGGGGATGCGGCGAGTGGTGGTGCTGAAAGGTTACCAATCGGTGAAAGAAGCTCTGGTGAATCAAGCAGATGATTTCAGTGGTCGAGGTGAAGTTCCCACCATAGACACAGCCTACAAAAACTATGGTAAGAAATCAGCCTCAACCCCAATTATTAAACATCACCTAGTAGTGGATAGTTCCAGTAGGTGTATTGGTCCTTGAGATATGTGAGTTGGTTGTAACTTGTGTCACCTATTAATGGAGCGACAAAGAAGAGACCTGTGAGATTTGGGAAGCTCAGCACACATGAAAAAGAGACCTGTGAGGTTTTGGAAAAATTTATGAAGAAGAGACCTGTGAGGTTTGGGAAGCTTTGTATACATGAAAAACAGACTTGTGAGGTTTCAAATAGCTTAGCACATAAGAATAGACCGGTGTGGTTTGGAAAACAATGTACATGTGAAGAGAAATGCGAGATTTGGAAAATTATGAAATGTGTCAGGGCGACTATGTGTGCTGCTATACCTGTGTGACAAACAGGAGGCCTGATCCTTCACCACGTTGAGCTTAGGGTGTGTGTATCAGTATCTACTAACAGCGCCTCCACCTGAGCGGGATCCTTATGCAGTAGGAGGGCCCCTCCCAAGACAATATGCCCAGTAATACACACACAAAGTATGGGTAACAGTATTTACTGGAAGGTACTAAACAATAAACATGAACACACAATATACATGTACAGTATAGCTTATACAGACCCGCGGTGTATTCCCTACAGTACTTGGGTGCAGGGGCACCAGTGTCTCAGTGTCCAAGCCATGAAGGCCTTTCCCACCCCAAGTGTGAGACAGCGCTGTCCCACAATGTGTTGGTGCACTTGTGGAAAATACATGCCCAGAGCTCCAGCCCCGGGGGTCGCTGCGTAAGGCCAAGTTACGGTCAGTCTGTTCAACCGAAGATCCGCCTCGGCGTCCCACTTTTAGATAGTCTCTGAGATGAGGACCTCTACTGTTCCCTGATGCAGGCCACGCGCACCGTGTGCATCCATCACCAGTACAATGGTACTAGCACTAACAGGCTAAGGGGCGCGTCTCTATCTGAGGGGCCTTGCCTGTAGCACCACAGGCTAGAGGTGGTCGGGGCCTAGCTGGGACCTGAGGGTATACTCTGGCCTAGTCCAGCGGAGCACTTCTCCCTGGACCTTACCTATCCTCTTGCTGTCCTGCTCCCGACTCACCAACTGCCCTAACTGTCATAACTGTTATAACTGTTATAACTGTTATAAATGCAGAAGCCTTATTGGTTGAAAAAGTTATATAAGAAAATGTTGTACATGTATATAACTTAACAAATGCAGACTCTAAATAATATTATGCAATTCAACAAACATGTTGATAACGGAAGCCAGCTTTTTCTTAGCCAGCTGCTGAGACACATAGTGGGGTTCCCATAACTGATCATATGCCACTCTAGTAGGAGGGTGTCTTTCTCACTGGCTTCTGCGAGGCTCTTCTTCTGTGGTTCCCACTGAGGAGGGTCTGTCATAGTTCTGGGGCCTGACCCATCCCCAAGTGAATACTCAGTCTCTGTAAAGTCTCTATTAGGCATAAAACTTGGACTCCTGGGATTCAATGGTCGGATTGGTGGAGGCACGGGTGTAGGTACCTGAGGGGCATGCCTATTACCCGGTGCTTCTTCGGGATGTGCCCATCAGTCTCCATTGGAATCAGGGGAGGTTCCTTCCATGGGATCCTGATTGAACTCATCTTGTGGATCTGATTGCTTTTCAGACCCCTCTGGCTCACTGGTCCTTACTATTGTCTCTGATTCGGGGTCACTGTCGTCTACTTGGGGAATGGGCAACAAGTGATTTCTGTTCCAGACCTTTACATGGCCATTCACGTCTTCTATGCAGTAGACCGGGAGGCCTGGCATCTAGGACTCGACTTCAAAGGCTCCATCGCGCCAGCGGTCGGCCAGTTTGTGTTTGCCAGGTATTCTGAGATTGCGTAGGAGAACAGCATCTCCAGGCTTTAGTTCCTGATAACGGAACTTGTGGTCATACCGCTTGCGTTGTTGCCGGTGTTCAGCTGAGCTGAGGCTTTCCCCGTTAATTGATATGCGCATTGTAAGCTGGCTTGGAGTTGCTGAACATACTTGAAATGCACCGTATTGGGTACCCCATCGGTAGATACCTTGAGGCAGATGTCCAAAGGCAGTCGTGCCTCTCGTCCGAACATCATAAAATACGGGGTATATCCTGTGGATTCATGTCGGGTGCAATTATATGCGTGCAGCAGAGCTTCAACGTGCTTACTCCATTCAGTGTGTTTGTATATAGCCTTATCTAGCACCTCTGAGCCCTCATTCATCGCTCGACATAGTCTCTGTATGGAAGTGTTTGGTGTACTCTCGGTTACTACAGGTTTGGCACGGCTCGTACGACTACCCCACTTGGCTCTCGACTTCGGCTCTCCTTGTACTACATATTCTCTGGCATCCCACGATCATGGCTTGGACTTCAACCTTCCTCATCTCTCCGCTCCCTGACCTCGGCAAGGCAATCACTATTCTACTCCTATACCCGGTACCGGCAAGTATTATCTACGTTACTTACATCTGGCCTGGCAATGCTTAATACCACACTTCGGACATGCTCCCTTTGCTGCGGGTGCGTGCATTCCTACCTCCCCCTTCAGCACAGGGGACGGGTCTGGTCTGCGGGCAGCACCGGCGTAACATTATGTCGAGCCCACAAGACGCAGACCAGACTGAAGTAAGGCAGTTTCTCTCTGATCTGCTTCAGCAAAACCAGGCCATGGCGGATTAAATTGTCGCACTTGCACGTCAGGTCGCCGTACTCTCGGCCCGAGTACCAGCTGCTTCCTCTACTGCTGTTGATCTCCAGCCCGCAAGCGCAGCTAGCAGCTCTGACGTAAAAATTCCGCCCCCAAGCCTTACGCAGGCGAACCGCAAGAATGTAAGGGTTTCCTCAATCAGTGTGCAGTTTGAAATAGCCCCCTATCTCTTCAATACTGGACGTAAGGGGGTAGCCTACATTTATAATCTCTTAACGGGCAGCGCCCTGGCTTGGGTTTCCCCGGTCTGGGAGCGACGTTCTGACCTTACCCAGAATTACCCGGCCTTTAAGGCTGAATTCCAGCAACTGTTTGATTCTCCCGCGCGCCGGGAGATGGCACCTGTTTCTCTCCTAGAGATTACCCAAGGGTGACGAACGGTGACGCAGTATGCCGTGGAGTTTCGGACCCTCGCAGCCGAGACTAACTGGGGGCAGGAGGCTCTCGTCTCTGTATTCTGGCAAGGCCTGGCAGATCCCATCAAGGATGAACTCGCTCGTCAACCCAGGCCAGATCAATTGGAGGTTCTCATCGAACTAGCAGTCCGGGTGGATCAACGTATCCAGATACGCCGCTTCGAGCCTCAGCGCACTCGCTTTCATAATTTTCAACCTCCTTTCCTCAGTACTCCAGGCAGTACCCCTGCGGTTACAAGTGCTATCACTCCTCTTCGTCCGGCCCAGGACCCACCAGAGCCGATGCAATTGTGGGTACAACGCATCCGCACACCTATACGGCAATTCCGCTATACCGGAGGATTGTGTTTCTACTGTGGATCCGCTGAACACCTGATCCGGGAATGCCCCCTGCGGCTGGGAAACAGGAACACCCAATGAGTACGGAGGGGCTCTCTCTGGTTATCATGTCTCCTCGTCCCCTCCATAAAGGAGAACTCCCTAAGAAACTCACCACACCCATCTCTCGTACAGGCGATAAGTTTCAGACCTCGACCGCAGCGTTCATTGATTCTGGAGCAGGAGGAAACTTTGTGGATCTAGAATTCGCCAGGTTGAACCACATACCGCTCGTGAGAAAGAAAAGTCCCATCGCACTGGTCGGTATAGATGGACTTCCTCTTACCCCGGCATACATCTCCTTAGAGACGGTCCCTCTCCTTCTGACCTCACACCCTCACAAGGAGACCTTAGTCCTCGATGCCATCCATGCTCCTGGAACACCCATTACCCTTGGCCTTCCCTGGTTAAAGCTTAACAATCCCCCTGTCTACCACAAATTCCGGGACGTTTTCAATAAGGTACAGTCAGATCTTTTGCCGCCTCACATGACCTACGATTGCCCGATCGATCTTGTTCCAGGTTACTGCTTGCCCAAGTCCAAGACCTACCCCTTATCACTACCCGAGTCAAAGGCCATGGATGAATATATCCAGGAGAACCTCAAGAAAGGTTTCATTCGCCCTTCCAACTCCCTAGCAGGGGCTGGCTTTTTCTTCGTGAAAAAGAAAGATGGCTCGTTAAGACCCTGCATTGATTACAATGGTTTGAACCGCATCACCATTAAGAATCGTTACCCCCTTCCCCTTATTACCGAACTGTTCGATAAATTACAGGGGTCTAAGATTTTTTCCAAGTTGGATCTACGTGGGGCCTATAATTTGGTGCGCATTAGACAGGGGGACGAATGGAAGACGGCTTTCAACACACGTAGCAGCCACTACGAGTAACTTGTACTGCCCTTCGACCTATTTAATGCTCCAGCAGTCTTCCAGGACCTCATTAACGACGTTTTTTGTAAGGTACTCAACATTTTTGTAATAGTTTACTTGGATGACATTCTGATTTTTTCCAAGGATCTGCAGGATCATATTCATCACACTTCCTACGTTCTCTCTCGTCTCCGTGAACACCATCTGTACGCCAAGCTGGAGAAGTGCACCTTTCATCAGACCTCTACTCAATTCCTGGGCTACATCATCTCTGACGAGGGTTTTATGATGGATTCCGGTAAACTTCAGGCAGTGACTGAATGGCCAAGACCCAATACCCTCAAGGCCATACAACACTTTTTGGGATTTGCAAATTACTATTGTAAGTTTATACGTAATTTTTCTACCATTGTGGCACCCCAGCTCTTATGAAGAAAGGGGCCGATCCAGCTGCTTTGTCACTCGAGGCTCTGTACGCCTTCAAGGTACTCAAAGAAGCTTTTGTATCCGCCCCTATCCTCCGTCATCCTAACATTGATCTTCCCTTCGTGTTGGAAGTCAATGCCTCCGGTTGCGGTGCAGGGGCAGTTCTGTCTCAGAGACCTACGCCCCAAGACAAGTTACATCCCTGTGTATACTTCTCCAAGAAATTCTCATCTGCTGAGAGGAATTACGACGTGGGTAACAGGGATCTCCAGGCCGTGAAGATGGCTCTCCAAGAGTGGAGGTAAGAAAGTGGATTGGCGAAAGACTGCAACGTCCAAAAATGCACCCTCAGCTCACCAGATGTCGAGATTAAAAAACGTTTATTAAACTACATAAAAATAAAAAGAGGACAAAGTACAAAAACACACAACCTCCTATGCGTTTCAGGCTCTAAGAGCCCTTTCTCAAGGGGGATAGTTGGGACTGTGAGTTAAGCTCCTTAATATAGCCCCTCCTGTGCACTTAAAATGCAGCTGTAATGGATAATCATTAATTGTAAATACATTGGTTGTAATCCTAACATCACATACACATGATATAAAGCATCATACAAATCAAAGATCTTAATAAAATACAAAAGGATACATGCATACATTTCATATAAAGTGTGGTAATTAATTAACTATTGAGATTCTAAAGTCAAAAACCTCAACAGTACAAATCTATGGAATGGACAAAGAAACCCTATCAGTTAGAAAAGTAACATACATGTATCATAAATGCAATAGATACTCCAATAAGGTGTAAAAAAATAAAAATAAAGTAAATACATAAAGGGACTATGTACAGAAAAAGAATAAGAAAGTTACAAGAGGTATCATATATATTTTGTATGGATGTTTAGTAAAGCATGACATCAATTAACAGTGATCCATGCATCAAATAGTGTATCATCAAAAGAGATAGCATAAACACACTGAACTGTTCATGGCATGGTTCTCTTGATATAAAGGATCAGGGATTGTGGAAAACTGATAAATACATTACCTAAGTGGAGGATCTATATAAATCAATTATATTAAAGAAAATATTTCAGATCCCACTCTTTGTTTAACCCCTTTGGGATCAGTGTATCCAATGTAAAGATCCAGTGAGCCTCTCTGCGGTAAAGTGTATGTATGTATGTATGTATGTATGTCTTTATTTGTATAGCGCCATAAAATGTACATAGCGCTTCACAGTAGTAATACATGTCATATAAATAACAAATATAAATAACAGATCATGGGAATAAGTGCTTCAGACATACTGTAAAAGTAACATTAAGGAAGGAGTCCCTGCTCCGAGGAGCTTACAATCTAATTGGTAGGTAGGGAGAACGTACAGAGACAGTAGGAGAGAATACTAGTAAGTGCGTCTGCAGGGGGCCAAGCTTTGTGTCATGTGTCCATGATTATCCAGTGCTACTCATATGCTTCTTTAAGCAGATGTGTCTTAAGGTGGGTCTTAAAGGTGGATAGCGAGGGGGCTAGTCGTGTATTGAGGGGAAGGGCATTCCAGAGGTGTGGGGCAGAAAGTGAGAAAGGTTTAAGGCGGGAGAGAGCTTTAGATACAAAGGGGGTAGAAAGAAGACATCCTTGAGAAGAACGCAAGAGTCGTGATGGTGCATAGCGAGAAATTAGGGCTGAGATGTAATGAGGGGCAGAAGAATGTAAAGCTTTAAAAGTGAGCAGTAGAATTGAGTGTGAGATAGGCGATTTAATCGGAAGCCAGGAGAGGGATTTCAGCAGGGGAGACGCTGAGACAGATTTAGGAAAGAGTAGAGTGATTCTGGCAGCAGTGTTTAGGATAGATTGTAGGGGAGACAGGTGAGAGGTAGGAAGGCCGGACAGCAGGAGGTTGCAGTAATCGAGACGTGAGAGAATGAGGGCCTGAGTCAGAGTTTTGGCAGTTGAGTAACAGAGGAAAGGGCGTATCTTTGTGATATTGCGGAGGAAAAAGCGACAAGTTTTAGAAACGTTTTGAATATGAGAGGAGAATGAGAGAGAGGAATCAAGTGTGACCCCTAGGCAGCGTGCTTGGGCTACTGGGTGAATGATCATATTTCCAATAGCAATGTGGAAGGATGTAGTAGGGCCAGGTTTGGGAGGTAGTATAAGGAGCTCTGTTTTTGCCA